>NC_000072.6:72472039-72772039 GCF_000001635.26 Mus musculus | reverse complement strand
AGCACATATATTCCTGCCAACCAGTAGCATTTCAACAATTACTAGCCGTGGCTGGCGAGATGGCGCACCTAGCACGGGTGCTCATGTAGAGGACTCACGCTTGGTTGCCAGCACCCACTTCCAGTGGCTCTCAACTGCCTGCAGCTTCACCTCCAGGAGCTCCCATCCTCTCTCATCTGGATCCAGACGTATGCACTCACGCATGCGCGTACCTAGATAGTCACATACATATGCCTGTAATTAAAAATAAATATACATATAAAGGAACAAGCTCACTGGAGGGCTTTCATTCATCTCCCATAGGATGTCCAGGTGGTTCTGAAGGGGCACACACAGGTAGTGAGGGTACCAATACCTGCTTCACCTCCGTGCCTCTAACATCACCACACTGACTACAAACATTTGTCAGCTGATGAGGATGTCTGCTCATGGATCAGGTGGACTTTCAGATCTTACCAAGACTGAAGCTACCACTCAGCAACAGCTTCCTATTCAGTGCTGAGCCTGAGGCAGGAGGACCTACTCCGAGGCTGGACAGATGGCATAGGGTTGCAGGTGTGCACAGAGAATAGTGTCCAGCGCACAGCAGAGGCTTTGTCAAGGCAAGGTTGTCAGGATCTCTCTGGCTGGATTATAGGTGGGCTGCCACATTTATCTGACATCTACGTGATTCTAGAGTTCCAAACTCTGGTCCTCCTTCGTGTGGGCAAATGCTTTAATCACTGAGCTGTCTGTGAGGCCTCCATCTTATGTTTGTCAGAATGGGTTTCATGTAACCCAGGCTAGCCCCAACCTTGCTATGTAGCTGAGGACGACCCTAAATTCTGATCCTCCTGCCTTTGCCTCCTGAATGCTTGGATTATAGTCCTGTACTTCATTGCCCAGTTTATGTGATGCTGGGGCCTTTGTGCATGCCTGGCAAGTTACATACCAGCCTGTTAACTTTAATTACCTTTTTTTTTTTTTTTTTTTTTTTTGCTAGGGATCAAACACAGGTCCTCATGAATGCCAGATAAGTGATCTACCATTCAGTGATTATCTTTACTCCCTAATGTTTAATTTTGGGCTGCCAGTTTTCTTGAATTTATATTCCAAAGGACCCTGGCTATTAAATTTTTATTTTGATCAGTGTGACTCTGAGACACTGCCTCCGATATAAAATCTGCCTACGTGTGTGAATACTTGATATTGTTTATTTCTATTTCTCTCTGTGCACAGAATGTAATAAAATAAATACAAAGACCCGCCTTCCTGGACGTTTGTGGGCTAACAAGAGCAATCATTGTGTGCTTCTGTTATCCTCCACTGTATAGTTTTGATAAGTCGATTATTGGTGCCCAATCGTTTCACTTTGCTTATTATGGTAGATTTTTCCCCCTCCCCATGCCTCTCATAGCTGAGGCTGAACAGCCTTCTAAAAACAAATAAAGCCGAGGTCTGAGCTGGCAGTGGGACTTTGAACCTGGTCCCCTGGTTCATGTCTGTGGACTTGTATGTGAGCGGTTGTGGCCATATGTTGTTTTAGGGCCATGCCAAGGAAAATACTTTAGAATCACATTAGAAACTCAAGGTATTTTGGCCTCTTAAGAGGACACGTGGTAGTTTTCCAGTTATATGAACAAGGGCTTTTGTTTCATACTGAAGTTTCTTATGGGCTTTGAGAACAATAGGCTTCTCTCAGTTTTCCCATAGGTCTTTGGGATGCTAATAGGTAGGCCGCACTCACTGTGTTCCGTCTGGGGAGACTTCTCAGGCCTTTGACATGCCATTTTGGACTTCTTCAAGGGAGTGGGTCGGCAGGATTCCTCTGCTTGCTTGGCCAAGGCTTTCCGCTGTGTTTGAAATCTTAGCCTTCTACGCCTCCGCCTCGCAGCCTCACCTATGGCTCCCTGCTGCAGATTCTTAAGCACACTGCACTGTTGGCAAACACATGGCCTCCTCATCCAAAACACACTTGTCTCCTGGATCCTAAACTTGCTGAAGGTGCCAGGGAGTGGATCTGTTATGTCCCATTGCTATTACATTCTTAGCACCAGGCACAGGGAAGGCCTTCACTCGGTATTTTTTGAATGAATGAGGGAGCCGTAGAGAATACCTCCTGCCCCCAAGTAGCACCAATTGGGAACCACCCCTCCACAGAAGCCATTTTCAGGATGAGAACCATACATAGATGGGTTTGTTGACTCTTCTACTCTTGGGCTTCATGTTCAAATACAACCAGCCGGGGTGCTAGAGGCCCTGGTCATTTTAGTTCAGGTACAAGGCACGTCCAGCAGGAAGCGGTCAGTTTATTTAAAGATGAAGCACTGTGCTTGAAATAACATGTCTCCCTTCCCTCGGTAGAGCACGGTGAGCCGACCGGGATTAGAACCTTCATTTCCTGATACCTGTTGCGGGGGCCGTTCGGCAGCCCGCAGCCCCTTCCAGTACTGGTAGTTACATCAATGGGAACCAGTGTTTCCGACTGTTGGGGAGGGAAGAAATCAGACTCTCCTTTGTACGCTAATTAGCACAGGCAGAACAAAAGGCCTAGCTTGGTTTTCGAGTTCAACTTTGGCTCATACGCAATTCGCAGTGAAGATAATGATCTCAGATAAATTAAAAACAAATGTTAAAGAAGTCATAATGAGGTAGGAAGGGAATTCAGGATTCCTGTTTTCAAATAACACTGGGTAAACAGACTTCTCCCTGAAGCAGACATTCATGTCTCCTCCTCCACTTCCCCACCGTTTTGAGCCTTTGGGTTCAAAAATCTTGTCTTGATACCTAAACCTGGAGAGGTGGGCCGGCGTGTGCTGGTCTGGTGTCAGTGTGCACGAGAGCCTCACTCACCACGCCATTAGTTCTTTGGAACTAGGAAAATGGAACAGAGGAGTTGGGTTGAGTCCACCAAGTCAAAGGGAATCGCACATTTGGCAAAATGCCCCTTGCCTCAGGAATGACCGCCACAGCCTGCTGCCCTGGCGTGCTTCCTTTTCCTCCAGTCTGCTGAAGGCAAGGACCGGGCAGGGAGCACACAGAAACCCCCTGTGTTCTTTCTTCTCCTCCAGGCTGAGTTCCTGAGTACATTCTTGACCAGATGGGGGGAGCTGGGGGCCCGGAGAGCTGCTGCATTCAATGGGACTCTGTATGTATATGCCAAATGAAGTCTACAGGCGTCTTTACGAGCCCAGCGACCGTGCTGGCAGATGTAAAGAAACTCAGAAGGCCTGTGTATGTGTGGAGTCTCAACTCCTAGCAAGTTTCCATGAGTGCATTCAAGGACTCTATACATGGAAATTCAGTTCCTCTACTGACCCCCACCCCCGCCTAGAGACGAGAGTCTCCTGTAGCAAAGGATCATCCTGATTCCTGGTCCTCCTGCCTCCACCTTGGCGTGCTGCGATTACAAGTGTGTGCCACCTTGCCTGGTTGATGCCCTGCTGGGAATTGAACCCAGGGCCTCATGCAAGTGAGGAAAGCATTCTACCAACTGAGCTACAACCCAGCCCATCCTATTTACTCTTCTCTGTATTAGTGTGTGTCACTTTAGTCTGTGCGAGTGCGCTTGTGTCCCACATAGTTTTTTTTTTTTTTTTTTTTTTTTTTTTATGACAGGGTTTCTGTGTGTAGCCCTGGCTGTACTGGAACTCACTCTGTAGGCCAGGCTAGCCTTGAACTCAGAGATCTGCCTGCCTCTGCCTCCGGAGTGCTGGGATCAAAGGCTTGCACCACCACGCCCGGCCCTCGCATTGTTTTCGATGGCTGGACACGCCCCAGCAGACTTTGGTAAAGTCGGAGAGATTTGGGATGCTCAGAATCTTGTGGAGGAGACATATTAGTAGCATCTAGCTAGGAGAGAGGCCAAGGATGCTTATGCTAAGCAATCTTTAAGACAGCGAGGGGGAGAGACCTTTAAGTGACAAGAAGCCAATGAGGCAGCTCATGAGAAGCCTGTCAGTTCCTCTACTGACCCCTCTACTGAGAGGACCTGAGCTTCTCTCGTGTGTGTGTGTGTGTGTGTGTATGCGCATGCGCGCATGTGTGTGCGTGCGTATGCACATGTGCGCACACATGCACACATACCTCAATATTTGTGGCAGTCAGAGGACAACTTCAGGAGTCTGTTCTCTCCTCCTACCATGTGGCTTCCAGGGGTGGAACTCAGGTCATCAGATTCGGTGGCAAGTGCCTTTACCCACTGAGCAGCCTGGTTGGCCTTCCACCTTAGTTTTGGATCTAGGATCTCTCACTGAATGTAGAGCTTATTGGTTGGGGGTTGGGGTTAGGGGCTAGCTTGCCAGTGAGCTCCAGGGAAGTCCCACCCCTGCCTCCCTAACTCTGGTATTTCAGATGCTCCACCTAGCTTTTTACTTGGGTTCCCATTCTATGTATATAGCAAGCATGTTATCAACCGAGCCATCTCCCAAGTCTCTGAGCACTTTTTTCAGTGATAACACTTTCTCTGTTCTGTGGCCCAGAGAATATTCTATTCATCCCTTCACTTAATCCTCAGAAAGACCCCTGTAGTGGGAACCAAGGCTATATCCTTGTACTCAAGATGAAATCAAAGCTCAGAGAGGTCAGCATCCCTACCTGAAGGCTCACAGCAAGTCAGGGGAAGGGAGAAGACTTCATTCAGATCCAGGCTTATCTTACTCAGCTCTTACTATGCGGTGTCACATCCCATGATAGCTTCTGTGAACCTGCACAGTGTAGTCTATACAGAAAAGATGCTCAACTGGACACGTAGTATGTTGTTGTGTGCTGAGGCTCTATTGCCGATATGGGTCATTCATGTCTGAGCTTTGGGGGTGCTGGGCTTTGGCCCTCACCCACAGGGTGGCTCTGGTGTGTCTGTGATACTTGCCAAGAAGGTGTCTGGACCTTCTGTTGAGGAGCAGTAGCTGGAACAATGGCCCATTTGCCCTCAGGGGACTGAGGGAGCAAAGTGAGGGGGGTGGGCAGGGCAGAATGGAGAGACCTTGGTAGCTTTACCAGTCTTGGGGTTAGTAAACTGTGAGGACAATTAGTATAATTACTCGCCATTTATGAAGAGAGGGAACATGAATTTTAGAGGTAACTTCTGGGGTAGAGAGAGGCCTGGAAACGTAGAACGCTGTTCTGAGGTCAGAGAAGAACATTCTGCAGCAAGGGGGCCGTGGGTGAGCCCACAGACAAGCCCAGGGGACTGAGGGTAGCTGAACGGTCTTTGGAACCCCCAACCTGAGCTTCCCTATCCGGTATCTCCTGAGCAGCTGAAGCCTGTAACACGCTGCAAGGAAAAACTCTCATGCTTTTTAAAAACATGAGACGGTTTAGATGTGCCCTGTTCTCACCTCTACCCTAAGGACAAGCATGTGTTTCGGTTACCAAACTCTATCTAGCCTAGGTTAGATTAAGTGTTTTCTCGATCCCCTTGGGAGTGGGGGATAGTGAAGTTTCCTGTCTCCTTTCTAGGAGGGAAGTTCGAGCACTGTCTACTCTTGCTCTGTCTTCCATCCACATGTCCTGCTTTAAGATACTGATTCTGTGGTTGTCAGTAAGTGAATAACTGACTGGAATAGCATGCCGGTTGTCCTCTCAGTGAGGTGTCTTGTGGAGCCCGGTCCTTTGGACATGCTTTAAAATACCCGTGGTGCCGGCTCACTCATAGAGCCTCTGGCATGACACAGGCGAGAGCCCTTCCCACACCCCACGCTGTCTGTCTGTCTGTCTGTCCCTCTTCAGAAGCTTATGCTGTACTGTAATGAGGAGGATTTTCTTATTGTTGAAATGTGTGTTTAAATCTAACCGTGCTTTTCATCTGTGCCACGAGATGTCTTCCCCTTGGGCCGTTTTTTTTCCCTCAGAGTTGGCTGAGAGGCCCTTGGAAGCACAATTGGGCTTTGTGGTGAGGAGGGTTTACAGTGCCCTGGAAGGTGGGGCCAGTCTTGTCTAAATAAATAGTAGTGGGCTTGGCCTCAGGAAGAGGGGATTCCTGGAAGGCAAGAGTTGGAGCCTCACGCAAGATACACTTCCTGGTGTTCCTGCGACTTCTTGTGCTCTGTGCTGTGATGGATGCTCTTGGGTCTCTGGTCCTCAGGTGCTGCTCTGACCCAGCAGCTCCTAGGACAACCCTTGACTTCAGCAACAGGTCCTCCATCCTTCTATAGTCTAGGCCTCCTCCTGCTGTCTCCACAAGAGTAGCTGTTGGCCACTCTGAGTGACCCAGGGGCTGCCAGCTGTTCCTCTCTGAAGGCTTTACAGGTCTTCCCTACATTGTGGTTGCCTGCCTGCCGAGTGATGGCTTTTGACAGAGTGCTGGAGATCTAGAAGGGCCTTCCTTGCTGTCGGCCCTGCAGAGGCTTTGCATGGCGTGTGAAGAGGAGAGTTTGGGCCTTTTGTCCATGGATGCTGACTAGCTCTCTGTCCTTTTCAGCGTATTCGCTTTTGACCTGCCTGAAAAAGGTCATAGTCAGGCTTTCCTGGCCCAGGGTTCCGGGAAGGCTTGGTCAAGGAGCTGCTTGGTGGGAAGTAAAGTACCTGGCCTTTTCCTGTCCATCCCCACAGCGAGCGAGCACCTTATCCTGCAGCTGTCTGTACAGGGTCTGCACCCTGTCACTTTCTCCTGCTGCCTGTTCGAGAGTCTCCATTGCTGCCCAGTGCTCTCAGTTCCCTCATCTCTGACTTGGTCACGTGGTTCTTTGGGCTCAGAGCCTGTGGACCTGAATAAGGGCAGACGGCAGCCTTGGTTCTGGGAAAGGGCGTGTGCTCCCTGAGACACTGTCACGCATGTAGAGAGGGGATGTTAGTCATATGGCCTGCCTTCAGCTAACACTTTTCTTGATTTAAAAACTCTGGGGACAGAGTGGTGGCGACATGGCTCAGCAGCCAAGAGTGGCTCCTGCTTTTGCAGAGGCCCCGAGTTAGGTTCCCAGCACCCACGTGGGTGAGGCTGCTTGCAACCACCTGTAACCCCAGCTCCAAGATGCACTCTTCTGGTCTCCACAGACACTGCACCCTCACATATCTATACAAAGTTAAAGTTTTAAAACCAGGGGCTGGAGAGACGCGTGAGTGGTTAAGAGCGCTTGCTGCTCTCCCAGAGGACCCATGTTCGGGTCCTAGCTCCGCTCAGGGTTCACAACCGCCTGTAACTCTTGCTGCAGAGCTTCTAAACCCTCGCCTTCCTTCCTCTGAGGACACCGATGCACTGGTGGTTCATTACAGACAGGTAGACAAACACACCCCGTTTAAAAAAAAAAGTCAAGTCTTTAAAAGTCTAGTTTTTCTTTTAAGAGATCTAAAATTAATATATAGAAAATTGAAACCGGGCAGTGGTGGCACATGCCTTTAATCCCAGCACTTGGGAGGCAGAGGCAGGTGGATTTCTGAGTTTGAGGCCAGCCTGGTCTATATAGAGTGAGTTCCAGATTAGCCAAGGCTATACAGAGAAACCTTGTCTTGAACAAAACAAAACTAAACAAACAAACAAAAAACCAAAAAAACCTAAACAAAACAAAACAAAAGAACAACAACAAAAAAGAAAAAAGTAAAAAGAAAATTGAACATTTTTAGGAGATAGGGTTTTGATTTACAAAACATAGATTCACGTCACTATCACGATCCAAACGCTTGTAACCACCACTCACCAACAAGCTACCCAAGTTTTTGTTTCTACACTGAAAATTCCCTTGGTACCTACTGTGTAGGATGAAGCGTAAAGGCCAACTCCCAAGTTCCTGAAAGTCCCCATGTTCCTTTCCACTTTACAACTCTTCTGCCCCGAAGTCCCTCTCAGCAGGGTGACAGCCACTCTTTCAACAAAGACAAAACTGAGGCTAGAAGCTGTTTAGAGCACTGACTTCCTTGCTCTACCAGAGGACCCTGGCTGGAGTCAAAGCAATGGTCATTAATTAATTCCAGTTGGGGGGGGGTTATCCAATGCCTTCTTCTGGTGGTGTACAGGCATAAAGCAAACAAACATCTGTGCACATAAAACAATACTTTTTTTTTTTTAAAGCCCAATCAGCCCTGGCCCCGGGGCTCCTCCTCTCCGCCCCCCAGCCAGGGTCCACACTGCGTTCACCTGCAGGTTCGGCTCCAGCCCACATTCCTGGAGCTACCTCGGTGCTTCAAAACTGTGTGCTGTAGGAGGAAATGGATGCTGTGAATGCTGTCCTGGCAGTCATTCTACAGCTACAGAGTGCCGGAGGGGCAAGGATGAGTTAAACAAAACGCTCAGGAGCAGATGTGGTGCGCACACCTGTTCTCTCAGCGACTGAGGGGGCGGGGCAAGATGATTGATTACCACACGTTCCAGGACAAACCCAAAACCGGTCCCGACCACACACCTAAGCCACTATTTACTTATTTATTTATCTATCTACCTGTCTCTCATGCATGGTGTTTGCATGTGTGCACAAGTGGAGGCCATCAGCCAGCATTGTGATATCTTCATTTGTTCTCTGCCTTCTTTTTCTTTTACAATTATAATTAGTTTATTATTATGCATAATAATAATATGGGGGAAGGTATGCATGCCAGAGCACACATGTTGAGGTCAGAGGACAATCTGGGGAGTCAGTTCTCTCTTCTCACCTTTACACAGGATCCAGGGATTGAACTTGGGTAATCAGGCTTGGGCCACAAGCGCCTTACAGCAGTGAGCCCTCTTTTGGGCTCGTCGCCTTGTTCTTTTGTTTTTTTGTTTTTTGTTTTTTTTTTTTTTTGTTTTGGAGGCAGGGTATCTCAGCAGCCTGGAGTTTGATGCACTGGCTCTGTGTTTACAGGCGTGGGCTTCCATGCCCTCCTTGCTTTTTACACGAGCCCCGGGGATCTAAACTCAGGTCCTCAGGCTTTGGTGGCAGGTGCGTTACTGACGGAGGCCCGGATGAATGAGGTGTGGACTGTGGAGTCTCCAGGATTAATTTGTTGCTACTGATTTCCTGGGCCATATTCAGCTTACCTGGTGGTTTGGAGCTATACATGAACTAGGACATTTCTTAAGGTAAATAGAGTGTATAAAATACAATCTGGAAACCTGGCATATGGCTTACTACTATAATTATGGCACTTCAGAGCCTGAGGCAGGTGAATTGCTATAAGTTCAAGAACAGCTTGAGCTATAGTGATTTCCAAATCAGCCTAGCCCAGTGAAATGTGATGTCTCAAACAAATAGAATCCTGACAACAACAGTAAAAATTAAATTTGGGTCCTTGGTTCAGTCCTTGCAGGAGGACATCAAAAGTCAGCGCACTCTGTAGTTTCCTTTAAGGTGGAGAGATGTGGGCTCTGGGCTGAGTGAGGAGAGATGCACTGGAGTGAGGGGTGGGTTCCCCGAACCCAGAGTCCGACTGACTGACTGGGGTGGGGATGAATGCCCAAGAGGAAGGGGAAGACATCTCGGGGCATCATGTTCTGTCTGGAAGAAGCACAGGGGTCAGAGAAGCAGCCCCTCCCGACCTGTGCTTTTGTATGCCCGTGATAGCAGGATGAGCTGTCCACCCTGGACCCAGGGTTGGCTTCCATTCACTCTATAACACTTAAGCCAGATGACGGAGCTACACACAGCTGGGTCTCCAGAGGTGGAGTTACAGGCTCATGTCCAGTTAGAGTTCAAGTGGCAGCCTGGTGATGAACAGAGGGACACAGACAGATAATCTAGCTAGGTAAGCCTGGCATGGCAAGCCAGAGTTTACTGAGTTAATGCTTTCAATGAAAGTAGGGCATTTTTCACTTTTTTAGCCACCAAACCCCAAGCCCTGGTCATCAGGTTTGTTCCTCCAGGAACTCAAGATGGCTCAGGCCATAAAGAGCAAAACCCCACGCAGGGGAATGTGGCGAGGGGTGGGTCATCAGGGCTCAATGGCCAAGTCAGCAATGATGAGAGACTTTGTCTTATGAAATCAGGTGAAAGCAACTGAAGGAACACGTCAACCTCTGACCTCCACACACATCTGTGCATACATGTACAGACAGACAGACAGACAGACAGACAGACACACACACACACACACACACACACACACACATACATCTATTCCTCTACTCAAGTTCCCATAAAGGGTGCCTTAAACTGAACCTGGAGGAAACCAGACTCCAGGCAGCCCTGGGGCATGCTTGAGAACCACTAAGATAAACAAGAAATGCACTCTCTCCAGATTCTGAGGGAAAAAAGCCCTCAAAGGTCAGAGGGTCCAGTGGCTCTCAACCCCGGACTGCACATTAGAATCATCTGGGGAGCTTTTCAGAACTGCTCGTGCCCAGCCCCCACCCCCGAAGATCCGTGGTTCAGTTGGGCTGGGGTGGGGCTCAGGCTTCGCTGGAATTTTTAAAAAGCTCCCTAGGGGCTTCTGATAGGCAGCCAAGTTCGTGAAGCGCTGAGGTCCTCCCTGAATATTTGAATGGCAGGATTAAAAAGGAACCCTCCCCAGCTGAACTGGGGGCCATTATCCACAGATTCCAAAAGCCCCTGCATTGTCCAAAAGCCTATGTCCCTTATCGTGTCTCCTGCGCAGGTCCCAGGAGCATGCTCTGAGCAGGGTGTCAGGTCCCTGGGCTGGAGTGACAATTACAGATGGTTGTGGACCACCACTTGGGAGCTTGGAGTTGAACTCTGGACCTCTGGGAGAGCGGCCAGTGCTCTTACCTTCTCCAGCACCCAACACCGCTCTTCATCATGATTAAGCCAAAGAATCCAAAAAAATGTCTACATTCTTTTTGGTCACTGACCTTGTGTCTAGCTCCACTGTTAGACCTAGTCACCCCTGCCAACCCCGTTCATTATTGGAATGACAAAATGGGGTCTTTAGATACTGGTGACTCTGGCTCTTTAGATATGCGCCCCACTGATGGACTAGGCCGTTTCACGAGTGTTCTTAAAGCGAACACAAATATTATGTATTTCATGATTTATTTTCTGGGTCAAGTGACTCTAGAAACATTTTCACACATCACATTAGGCTACCTACAGGGAGAGTTTTATTAACAACATTTCACAGTGTTTCTTTCGTATTTCCTTCATAATGCCAGATTTTTAACCTATACATCTAATACCATTTTGATACGAGTACCCAGGCTTCCTTTGAACTATCAGATATTCTGTGGCCCTAGTTAGCTAATAACTCTATGGAGTTTATTCTAAGTTACAGTCTCGATCGTCAATTGGGCTCCTTAGGACTGTGTGTACGTGCACACACGCATGCACCCTAGTTAGCCATCACAATCATAATCAGTCAATGAAACAAGCTGTTTTAGAACCAGTTTGTGGGGCTGAAGGTTAATGGTGTGTACTGCTCTTGAAGAAAGCCCAAGTTTGGTTCCCAGCACACACACTGGGTAACTTCCACACCAGGGGTTCTGACTTCCTTTTCTGAACTCTCATACGCCGGCCTTCACACTTGCATACACATATACGCATAATGGAAGACAAAATGAATCTTTAAAAAAAAAACCCACTTCTTTGTGAGGCAAACAGTATAGCGAATTCTTTTCATACCCATTAAACTACCCTATGGCCTCCAGGTTCAGTGGCGCTCAGAACATCTGCCTCCTGAGTCATCTGCCCTTGAGGCCTCGGGCTGGAGACAGTAACTGGCGGCCGGGCTGGGCTAAGAAATCTACAGTCTGGACCTGGAGCTATCTTGGGGGCCACTGTGACCTCACACACATGCAAAGCACTTTGGGATTTAGGGAGGGGGTCCACAGAGATAGGAGGTTGCGGTGGGGGTAGGGGTGGGCATAGAGATGTGCCCCTGCAGGGTGTGGGCCGGTGTGAGGGTTGTAGAAAGGTGATAGGCTGATAGGCCTGGTGGTTACCCAGGGATTCTGCTCCATCCTGGCCATGCACAAAACTTGGGTGTACTGAGGCTCCGCAGTAGGGCATGGCTTCTCAAAGCCAACTTGTTAGGGAATTGTGGTTTGTATGAGGTGCCTTCCTATAACCCTAGGGCTTTTGAATATCCAGTCCTCAGTCGGTGGCGCTGTTTGGGCAGGTTTAGGAGGTATGCTTGAAGCAGGAAGTGTTTTCACTGGGGACAGGACTTGAGGTTCCAAAGGCTCCCACCAATCCTAGTGTGCTCTCGGCTTATACATAAAAGATGTCAGCTCCCACTTCCTGTTCCAGCTGCCAAGCCTCCTCTCTGTTGTCATGGTCTTTTATTTCTTTGGAACCATAAGCCCAAATAAATCCCTTCTTCTAAATGATATCATAGTTATGGTCTTTTATCATAGTAATAGAAAATAACAGATGTAGAAGGTGGGATATTGCTGGGACTGCCCGGCCATGCTGTTTTTTGGTAAAATGTGGAAAACTTTAAGATTTTGAACTAGGAAAGCTGTAAGCAGGAGCTTAATGGGCCTATTAGAAGCCTCGAAGGCAGTAAGTAGTGCTGAGAACAGTGTGGACTATAGAGGCCCAGCACAAGAAGTTTCTGAGGGAACAGTATTAGTAACTGAGCTAGAAACCATGCTTGTTTGTGATATCTTATCAAATTGGCTGCCTTCTGCCCTTGGCCTAAGTACTTGTTTGAGGCTAAATTTAAAAGTGATCAACTAATCTCTTTGACTGAGGAGATCTCAAGGCAGCCTCATGTTGACTCTGTCATGTGGTTATCAGCAACCACTTTTCCCCAGGTCTACAATGGAAAAAAGGGGCAGAAAGAAATACAAAATTTGGAGAGAACAAGGACACCACCGAGTTAATATCACAGCCAAAGCTTGTCCTAAGAGACAAGGAGGCAAATGCTGGAGTGATGGGAAGGGCAAGACCCTGCCCAGCTAAGCTTCCAGCTTACGAAAGGGCTTAAGGCATTTTCTTTTCTGCTCCTGAAAAGCGATTGCACGCAAGCCATTGCCAATGTGGTTCAAGGGACCAGGGGCCATTTCAAACTGGGAGCTGAACTTGGCGGTGACACTTGGCTCTAGATTCAAGATGGATGTAGGAGTTAAGGGATAATGGAAATGCCCTGCATGGTTTCAAAAAGCCACCATGCCCAGGCTGGGTATGGCAGGGTCCTCCCTGTCCAAAGGCTGTGAGAGGGTAAGAGTCCTTGAGAGACTGATAGAGTCCCCAAAGCTGTGGAAGTGAATCCTGGGTTGTGTTGGAGATCTTACAGCTGTGGGATGTCTGTGAAGGAGAGAGCTGCACGTGGGGAGTGAAACCAACCAAAGAGAGATGTGTGCACTGCTCGGAGGATAGAGCCAGTCAGGCTGAGTGACACTGGGCACAGAGCTAGAGAATTTCATGTTTGCCTTGTTGGGTTTTGGTCTTGCTTTGACTCAGTATTTCCTCATTCTGCCCCCAGTTCCTCCCCTCTGGGATGGTATTGTAAATTCAGTCCCACTGTACATCGGAAATATGTAATTTGCTTTTTTGAGTTTCCAGGGGATTCCAGTTAAACCAGTGCCTTGAACTGCAGAAGAGATTTTGGATTTTTAAATGGCCAGAAAGATTAAAGGCGGAGCAGAGCCATTTGCATTATAATATAGTCAAGAGACTTAAGTGGCCCGGGAGCTAGACCTGGTGGTTTGAATGGACTATACCCCTCCCTCCCTCCAATCTCAGGAATGTTTGGTTCTCAGTTGGTGGCGCTGTTTGGGTTGGTTTGGGAACTGTGGCTTTCCTGGAGGAAGTCTGTCACTTGGGGTGGCGTACTTCCTGCCATCCCTAGTGGTTTTCAGCCTTGTGCTCACAATAAAAAGATCTACTCTCTCTGCTTCCTGCTCCAGCCGCATGTTTCCTCTCGACTGTCATCAATGTGTATCCTGTCAGCGGTTCCCTGCCCTCCACATCATCCCCCTCCCTCATTCTGCCCTCCACATCATCCTCCTCCCTCATTCTGCCCTCCACATCATCCCCCTCCCTCATTCTGCCCTCCACATCATCCCCCTCCCTCATTCTGCCCTCCACATCATCCCCTTCCCTCATTCTGCCCTCCACATCATCCCCCTCCCTCATTCTGCCCTCCACATCATCCCCCCTCATTCTGCCCTCCACATCATCCCCCTCCCTCATTCTGCCCTCCACATCATCCCCCTCCCTCATTCTGCCCTCCACATCATCCCCCTCCCTCATTCTGCCCTCCACATCATCCCCCCTCCCTCATTCTGCCCTCCACATCATCCCCCTCCCTCATTCTGCCCTCCACATCATCCCCCCTCCCTCATTCTGCCCTCCACATCATCCCCCTCCCTTATACACAAGATAGACACATGGAAAAGGAAAGACAAAACAGTCAGGAGGTCAGAGATGGTCGTTGACACCCGCTGCTCTTGCATGGAATTCCGTTCCCAGCACCCACTGGTCAGCCCACAACCTCCTGTAACTGCAGTTCCAGCAGACCTTTGACCTTTGTGTGCATCTGAATGCATGTGATGCACATAAGCTTACATAGACACAAACACAATGCATGCATTAAGTCTACCACATTATCCAACAGTCCCACCACGGGGTATCTGTCCCAAAGAATATTCAAATCTGAATCCCAGGAAGATATATGTTCTCATGTGCACTGCAGCCTTATTCACAATGGCCAAGCTGTGGAAATGATGTAGGTGTCTGTCTCTGGAGGAGCAGGCCCATGTGTACTCACAGTGAACTATCATCATCAGCCGCTCACAACAGAGCTCTTACGATTCAACCTCTCGATCAGACCCTGAAACATTACAAGCAAACTAGCCTCATACAAACAATACTGTGTGATTCTACTTGTATGAGGACACTAAATCAGGAAATTTGAAGCGAGATGTAGGCAGATGATTGTTGCCAGAGAGTAAGGAGCGGAAGCTGTGGGGAGATGTTAGTCAATGGATTGTAAGTTACAGTCACACAGGATAAGGTGTGGACATCTGGTGTACAATATTGTACTGATAATTAACAATGTGTTGTTAACTACAAATGTGCTAAGGGCCGGTGAGATGGCTCAACTGCATATCCAGTGCCCTGAGTTTGATCTCTGGAGACCCTGAAAGAAGGCAGCTAGATGCAGGAGTGTATAACTTTAATTCCAACACCCCTAGGTAAGATGGGAGGCCCAGAGAGGGAGGATCGCCTGAAAGCCAGCCTGCTGGAAGTAGCAGGAAAAACAGGAGATAATCTGCCTACAAACAAGGCAGAAGGGGAGAACCCACACCTGAAAGTTGTCCTCTGATCTCCAAACACCCGTCGGCATGCGTACACCTGAACTTACATACAAATATGAAATTTTTTAAAGATTTATTTATTATATGTAAGTACACTGTAGCTGTCTTCAGACACACCAGAAGAGGGAGTCTGATCTCATTATGGATGGTTGTGAGCCACCATGTGGTTGCTGGGATTTGAACTCTGGACCTTCGGAAGAGCAGTCGGGTGCTCTTACCTGCTGAGTCATCTCACCAGCCCCGAAATAGTTATTTTTAAAACTGTCTAAAGAAGGCAAATTTATGCCGGGCGGTGGTGGCACACACCTTTTTTTTTTTTTTTTTTTTAAAGATTTATTTATTTATTATATGTAAGTACACTGTAGCTGTCTTTAGACACTCCAGAAGAGGGAGTCAGATCTCGTTATGGATGGTTGTGAGCCACCATGTGGTTGCTGGGATTTGAACTCCAGACCTTTGGAAGAGCAGTCAGTGCTCTTACCCACCAATCAGTAATGAGATCTGATGTGATCCGATGCCCTCTTCTGGTGTGTCTGAAGAGAGCAACAGTGTACTCACATACTTTAAATAAATCTTAAAAAGAAATATAAAAGGGCTGGTGAGATGACTCAGTGGTTAAGAGCACTGACTGCTCTTCCGGAGGGCATGAGTTAAAATCCCAACAACCATATGGTGGCTCACAACCATCTGTAATGAGAAACAAATAAAAAAACCTATGGGCCGGAGCAAGAGGGACAAAGGAAGGGGGAAAAATAAATAAATAAAAATAGCAAGGGAGTTTGGCACTAAGGCTCCCCGAGGGGACCCACGGAGCCAAGGAGACAGGACGGTCGGGGGTGAAGAGGGAAGCATAGCATCAGGCAGGGGGGCTGCATCCCCCCCCCCAGCATGAGCACCATACTCTGCCCAGCAAAGCTGGGTTTAGACACAACTGCAGGTTATCAACGGAGGGTATGGAGCTAAAAGTGATCAAGGAGCCAGACACGGCACCCCAAGGACAGACGTGTGCCTGAGAACATCCTGTCTGCTTCGTCCATTGAGCTTCTGTGGAGCTCTAGGATGAGGTCCACCTTCCCAGTATTTTGAAACCAATGGTCGCTCCTTTAGTTTTTCCCACCAGCTCTGAGGTTCCGCCAACCAGTTCTGCAGGCCTTCCCTGTCTGATTCTACCCAGTGCCTTCACTCAGTAGCTTCTTATCCCACGCGCTCCACACGCTCACTGCGCACCAACTTCTGACTTGTTTAGCATCTGGCCCCCTGCCTAACCATGTTGGCCTCCACCACTGATTGTTCTTCTGTGGGCATCGCAGCCCGCACATCCGGCTTTCTTTCTCCTTGAGCTTATAACAGATATGTATCATTTATCTGCTTGTCCCTTGGGGAGGTCTTGGTTCCATAACCAGGGTGGGACAAGGGCTATGTGTTCCGCGGCTTTCTGTCCTCTGCTGCATAACTGTGCCACCAACTTGTCGAGTGACAGACACAGCCAGCTCCCTGCATCGAGTGACAGACACAGCCAGCTCCCTGCATTGAATGTCAACACCACTGGCCTGGGTCCTAGAGTGCCAGGCTCTTCCTGAGAGGGCTGGGATTTATAATTACAGAGTCATTAGCCTGGAATGCTAAGAGCACCGACCATCCATCAGGATGTTAGTTGGTGGTTTGGGTTTTGCTTGAGTGATATAGTTAGACAATTAAACTCATTGTGACCTAAATGAAAGATCAGAATTGGAAGAAAAACTCCGTGTCTCTCTTTTATATGCATGTATGTGTGGTGTGAATGCATGCATGTTTGTGTGTGTATGCATGCATGTGTGTGGAAGAAAGGCTTTGGCCTTGGGGGGGAGGGGTCTTCCTGCAGTCACTCTCCACCATGTCCACAGCGAGGCAGCTCTCTCACTTGAACAAAGGGTTTGCCCACTTGGGTATCCTTGCTCTGGGGATCTTCTCTCCTCTTCCTTCAGGTCAGGATTACAGGTAGGCAACCATTGCCTGCTTAGCCTCACACCGATGTAGCAACAGCAAGCACATTACTCAGGGAGCCATCTCCCTAGTTGCCAGAGGTTTTTTTCTCTTAAATTTGTTTATTAAGAATTCCGCAAGTACTGTATTTACATCATTCCCGTTCCTCAAGCCCTCCCACCCCTGTCTCTCTCCTCCAGTTCATGCCCTAGTCCTTAATTATTGTCATGCACACGTTTATAATACAGCCTGCTGAACTCATTTCGTGTGGTGGCTCCTTTGTATTTTAGGGCTGACTTCTTGCTCTGGGCAGCCATTGATACCTGCAGCTCTCCATCTAGGGGTGCATGCAGCCTTGTGAGAACTTCATCTGCATTTCTGTGCCTGTCACCGTGTTATCACTGCTCAGGGCTTGTTTAGGTGACCGCGGTTGTTGGGATTTTGTAGTTGCAGAGTCAGTGTCACACACTGCTGGGGTCTGGCATCTGGAGCTCAGTTGTCCTGTGCAGCTTGACCAGTTGTGGCTTTTGGTAATTGCCTCAATCTGCTGCAAACCGAAGTTTCTTCGGCTACCGGATCTAGCCAGACTGTGAGCCAGGAGACGGAGTCTGGGTAGGTGGGGGTCAGAGGAACTCGGCAGGCAAAGGTGATTTGTGATCCCCAAGACAGGAACTAGGCCAGCCAGCATGAGGGGCAGTTTGTTTGTTCTTTAATTAAAAAGAAAAGCATTTATCCATTTGCTATTTATTTACTCGTGTGTGTGTGTGTGTGTGTGTGTGTGTGTGTGTGCGCGCGCGCCCCCATGAACACGTACATATGGAGGTAACACTCATGGAGGTCAGAGAACAACTTGCTAGACTTCATACTTTCACTGTGTGTCTGTGGGAGAGAACTCTACCACTGTGGCAGGCCTGCTGAGCGGCCCCCCGGTGTGGTATTATTACTGAGAGCTGATGCAGTTGAAAGCAGCCTTCAAATGCAAACTTTGAAGTCCACTTTCAACTGCAACTTGGGCCCTTGGTGAGCTTGGAGAGGAGACAGACTAGAACACTTCAGAGTGAGGATGGCAGATCCTGAGGGCCCTTGTTGCCAAGGCTATGGAACAGGGAGCCGACTTGTCTGTTGCATGTACCCTCCCCACCCCCACCTTGGGATGTGAGGGAACTACCCTCACTCTGCTGCGCTGTCTGGGCTTGGGCAGAGTCAGTATCTTCCACAGATTGACTTCCTTCTCAGAAGTACCAAGTCTAGCATTTTCTTCAAAAGAAAATTGAGCTGGGAGTGGTGGCACACTTTAATCCCAGCACTTGGGAGGCAGAGGCAGGCAGGTCTCTGAGAGTCTGGGGCCAGCCTGGTCTACAGAGTGAGTTCCAGGCCAGCTAGGGCTATATAGAGAGACCTTGTACCCAAATAAATAAGTAAATAAGAAAGAAAGGAAGAAAGAAAGAAATTGAGCGATTGGGAATTTTAATTTTTATTAGTCTTTTGTCATTGCTGTTGCTATAATTTCTGTTTTGCTTTCTTGAGTCACAGGCTCATTATGTACCTCGGGCTGGCCTGAAACCTGGAGATATTCTGTGCCTCTCAAATGGCTGGGATTACAGATGTGCACCACAAAGCCCACCCTCATTATTTCCTTTTCTTTTTAAAAAATGTTCTTGGTGTTGTGGTATACACACACACACACACACACACACACACACACACACACACACAAAGGGTATCAGGAGTTCAAGGCTACCATGGTCTACTTTATGAGTTTGGGGCCAGCCTGGGCTATAGAAGACAAAACAAACAGATTAAGGAGCAAAGGGCCATGCCTGTGCTTCAGAGCACGCGCGCGTGCGCCATCTCAACGACCGTGGTTCCCAGAGTGTGTGGTGTCTGTCCTGTCAGCTTGCCTTCTGCAGCTAAATCACGAAGCGAGGGTGTGTGCGCTCCTTCCTCTTCCCCTCCTCCTCTGTCACTAGAGTTGCCTCTGTGTCAGATAGGTCTTAGTTCTGAGTATGCCAAGAAAGAGAAGTAACACCCGTTGACCCGTCCAGTAGTGACTCTGAAAACTTGTCCCTTCCCTGGGCCGGGGGAAGCCGGGTGAGCAGCAGGTATGGTGGACCCTGCTGTGGCTACCGCACTGGAGTTGCTTACAGGAAAGAGGTCGAGTGACCTCAGAGACAGAGACTGACCTTGGAGTTTCCTGCCTAGGGACAGCGCGTCATGAGTTTTGTGTCTTCTTGTCAAGGAAAGAATGCATTTTTAGGTTTTATAGACATTGGAAGGATTGTTTCAGGATGCTAGGAAGAGCTGCCTCAAAAAGCAGCGTTGCAACCTCCTGCTGTGGCAAAGAGCTGCCTGTGGCTGCCCGTGGCTGCCAGTGGCTGCCAGTGGCTCCACCTCCCAGGGGTAGAGGCAGGTAGATCTCTATGCCTTAGAGGCCACCATGGTCTATAGTGAGTTTGCTGTCAGTGTTACATGGTGAGACCCTGTCTCAAGCAACAATAACAACAAGAGGCAGATCTGGGGAGATGGCTCAGCAGGCTCAGTGCTTGCTCCACTTTACTTGCTGACCTCCAACCATGAGTTGCTGAGTCGAGCACCCCCACAAAGGCCAGGCATGCCTTACATCTGCCATGCCACTGCTGGGCAGAGGGCAGAGGTAGAAAGAGGCAGAAGCTCCAGGACTGCCCGCCAGCGTGGCAGTTAAGCTCCTTCTTCAGTGAGAGGCCCTGACCCAAACCAGTCCTGAGACAGGCCTCGGAGCTTGTTGCAGGCATGGGATAGCCTTTCTTCCCTCATCTGAGCTAGAGAGGACCTTACCCCTTACCACTCTGTCTGAGCTCCCTGCTCCCCACTTTGTCCTCTGCATCCTCACTGGTTTTTAGCTTGACCTATCTATCTATCTATCTATCTATCTATCTATCTATCTATCTATCCATCCATCCATCCATCTATCTATCTATCTATCTATCTATCTATCTATCTATCATCTATTTATTGGCTTCAGCTGGCCTGGAGCTCACTCTGTAGACTAGGCTGGCTTCAAATTCACAGAAACCTGCCTGCCTCTGCATCCTGAGTGATGAAGGGTATGTGCTACCGTGCCCAACCTATCATTAATTTCTTAAATTGTTTGTTTTATTTATGGATGTGTGTATGTCAGTTTAAGTATATGGCATGTTTATGCTGCTGTCTAAAGAGGCCAGAAGAGGACATCAGATCCCCTGGAGCGCGAGTTATGGGACAGTTAGTTATAAGCCATACAATGTGGCTGCTGGGAACTGAACTCGGCTCCTGTGCAAGTGTTCCTAACCACTGAGCCCATCTCCTGCTCCCAAGCTCCCTTGGCACACATTTCTCTCTCTCAGGCATCTGTACTTGTCTGTCCTTCCCCTAAGACATTCTTCTTTATAGCAGCATGCTCCCTCCCTCTCCTTGCCTCCTGTGGTTCATAGTCACCTTCTCAGTAACCTCTCCTCCCTCATGACCACACTACTTAAAACTGTCCCCAACCTTCTTCATCCTCCTCTCTTTTATTTAGAGCACCCTTCTGCCACCAGGGGTCATCTTTTGCCTCATTTGCTATATGTCACCTCCACTGAGGCTTGTTCAGTGTGCCACCCCAGCACCCAGACAGGACCAGGCACTTAGTGGTTGCCCAAGAGATTTTTGTTTGTTTGAAATAGGGCCTCACGTATTCATGTAGCCCAGGCTGTTCTTGAATTCATTGTATAATTAAGGTGACCTTGAACCTGGGGTTTCAGGTGTGCGCTGCTCTGTTTTTCAGAGGTGCTTAGAGATCAGGCTTGGTGCTGGAGGTGTGCTCAGGCTCGGGGATGGAGGTGTGCTCAGGCTGAGTGCTGGAGGTGTGCTCAGGCTGAGTGCTGGAGGTGTGCTCAGGCTCGGGGCTGGAGGTGTGCTCAGGCTGAGTGCTGGAGGTGTGCTCAGGCTGAGGGCTGGAGGTGTGCTCAGGCTGAGTGCTGGAGGTGTGCTCAGGCTCGGGGCTGGAGGTGTGCTCAGGCTCGGGGCTGGAAGTATGCTCAGGCTGAGGGCTGGAGGTGTGCTCAGGCTGAGGGCTGGAGGTGTGCTCAGGCTGAGTGCTGGAGGTGTGCTCAGGCTGAGTGATGGAGGTGTGCTCAGGCTGAGTGCTGGAGGTGTGCTCAGGCTCGGGGCTGGAAGTGTGCTCAGGCTGAGTGCTGGAAGTGTGCTCAGGCTCGGGGCTGGAAGTGTGCTCAGGCTCTGCTGGAGGTGTGCTAGACAAGCATGCTACCAAGTGAGCTAAGCAATGGAATTTTTAAAATATATACATAAGCAGAGACTATATATTGTTTTGTTTGTTTTTTGTTTTTTTGTTTTTTTGTTTTTTTTTTTTTTGTTTTTGTTTTTGTTTTTTTTTTGAAACAGGGTCTCACTGTGTAGTTCTAGCTGTCCTGGAACTCACTCTGCAAACCAGGCTGGCCTCAAACTCACAGAGATCTGCCCGCCTTGGTCTCCCAAGTGCTGGGATTAAAGTAGTGTGCCACTACGCCTAACTGACAATATTTTAAAGGATCCAAATGTGCCTTATAAGCTTAGATTCCAGAGGAGAAAATTAAACGTATCCAGCAAATTTTCCTCCCAAAAGGCAAATATAACAAGGCTCTCTTCTCAAGCATAGGGGCCCAGGTGCCTGCAATTGTCCATCGGAACATGCATGGGCCTGTCTTTGCCTGAGCTATGGGATTACAAGACACAGGTGAGGTTGCAGGAGCTGGTCTTTTCTGATTGACAGAGACAGGCAAAGAGAGCCACGGGAGACCTCGGGAGAAGGTTGGGTTGAGAAGTACACATGGGTGCGGTCACACATTGTTTTACTCAGCTCAAAACTACCTCCTAATTGTTAATGTAGACTAAATGGAACCCATATACACTGGACACAAACAGGGGACCAGTTTTGCATTTAGAAAAGCTCCAAGTCAGTTTTTAAACAATAAATTTATTGAGATTTGCATACCACAAAAATCCATGCTTTTCATGAGGTCAGCTAAGTGGTTTTCGAAAGGTTGTGCCGCCATTACTACCCTCTAGATTTATGACATTGTCATCAGCCCATTGGTAGTCACATCCCGTTTCTCCTGCCCCCGACCTTTTCTCTGTGTTCTAGACTTATCCCAGGTAGACACAGGGTCTTTGTGATCGGCTTCTTCCATGTGGCGTGATGTTTCAAGGTACATCCATCTGTGTTGTAGCATCTTTCAGCATTCATCTCTTGCTTATGACCAAGTATTAACCCACTGCGTGGACGGATATACCGAGTCTTGTTTATCTATTCACTTGTCAATGAACCTGTGGGCTTTTTTTCTGTCTTTCAATCACCAGCAAGCCATCTGAAATGTAACGAAATGCTTGGTGTTGGTGGTGAGTTTTACAAAAAATGGAGGCAACCCTGACAGTTGGTGCAATGCTCTGGAGATAGCGGGTACGTCTACCTAGGTCATTGTCTTTCTGGTCTGCTATGATGTGTTTCTGTGTGTCGATCAAGTATAAATGGTTGACCTTGCAACCTGAGAGCTTCCTCACGAAACAGCAGAGTCCCCTTAAGCCCCTCTTCTTTCTAGCCTTGTCTTCAGTCTGCTGTGATGTCAGGATGTCCTCTCTCCTGTCCTGCACCATTCACTGTGGCTTTCTGTGAATGCTGGCTGGCTCAGCGTCTGGGAGTTGGGAGCCCTTTGCCATGTAACTGGAGAGGATGGGAGCTGTGAATGGGAGCTCCTGCTTGGGTGTGCAGTGGTCTGTGCAGGCGGGGTGGTGGGGATCAGGTTTAAATCATTGCCAAGCTTGGTTTACTCCCATTATTGCTTCTGAAAGCACAAGGCTGACCTCACTAGAAAAAAAAAATCCCTGAATTCTGATAAAAACATAAACCACAGACTTCCTTTCCTCTTAGAACAACAGGTGCCCGGCCCTGCAAAACAGGACTTTTGAATGTCTTCAGGCTGCCAGGAGCCCCTGGGGCAAAAGCTCCCCTCCCTGTGGGGTCACAGCCTAGAGGCTTGGCAGTTAGAGTTGGGGGACTTGAGATAACAAGTCCTGTGGATAACAATGCTGCCTCTTCGTCCTTTGTCCAGTTGTCAACCTCTGATTTCCCGATGGTGATCGGGTGATCTGCCATTAGCAGGTAACTCCATAGAGTGTTTTCACTGCTTCTCGGTTGTCTCTGTTTATTGTCTGCAGAGTCAGTGGTGAACAGAGAATAAAAGGAAATTAAAATAGGAAGCTGGGAAGGGCAGGAAGAGCAAATCCCCAGTCTGGCAAAGGAGAGGTGATGTAACTTGAGCCAGGCTGACAGAGGAACTTCTGACTGTTGGGAGAGGGAGGCTGAGATTCCTGTGCCGTTCTCCCCTGACATCACCAGACATGGTCAGCAGAGGCTTTTCTGTCCTGCAGAGAAAGAGATAAACAGATGGTTTCTTAAAGTTAGGGGGAGGGATTAGAAGGCTGGTTGGGGCATTCATTCCCATGGAGACAGACTTGCACCTCATAAACATTAGCTCCCCTCCACTACCACCCTGTCCCCTAATAAGGTCTTCTTGTCTAGCCCAGGCTATCTTGATCCTGTCCCACTGAGACTGAGATTACGGGCATTCACCAACATGCCCAGTTATTTACATTTGCTATGATATAGGCGGAATTGCAGGAGTGGAAAATAATGACGTTTGTAGGGACACTTGAGACTGGAGGAGACCTCAGACACCCCAGCTCTCTGTGAGCCAAAAGAAGTTCCCACGGGAAGCTCTAGTGTGTCTCCTCTCAGCCGGAGCACCGGGAGGTCTGGCCAGGTTGAAACGTGTAGTCTGTTAAGTTCGGAAGCCCCTGAGTTCACACACATCCTGCAGATAGATAGATAGATGACCATCCAGTTTCCTCTCCTCCACATACCGCAGATCCTGGTCAGGAGCTTGGGCCTTGGCAGTTAACTCTGAGGTTGGACAGCTCCACTAATGGGCAATTTTTTTTTTTTTTTTTTAGCTCTTAACCACTCCAATCCACCAACTGGATCCACCTGCCGCCGCTGCCCCGGTGTGTCTGTACTTCCACAGTGCAGGCGCTCCTCAGTGGTTCTCAACCTGTGGGTCAAGACCCATCTTGGGAGACGAGGGTTGAATGATCCTTTCACAGGGGTCACATATCTGATAATCTTGCATATCAGACATTTACATGACGGTAGCAAACTTACAGTTATGAAGTAGCAACGAAAATGATTTTATGGTTGGGGCGGGTCACCACAACATGGGGAACTGTATTAAAGGGTAACCATTAGGAAGGTTGAGAACCACTGTTCCAGCTCCTGTTGTCTCGGGGAAATTGGTTGTAATGCCCCCTCACTCACCCTTCCCAACCCATCGGAATGCTCTTTTTCAGTAGGTTACACTCTCAGAGAAGCCAGCAAATCCTGTGGCTTGCTGTGATAATGACCTAGATGTAGAAGCTTACCAACCAGCTGCTTATTTCTTACAGTTTTGAAGGGTGGATGGGGGACCAGAGGTCAGGGTCCCAGCATGGTATGGTTTGCATTGGTGACAGACTGCTGGCTGCTGCTGCATTCCTTCGTGGCAGCATAGCTCTCTGGCCTCAGCCATGAGGATTTACCTCCATAGCTTAATCTCCTCCCAAAGATTCCACCTCCAGATCCGGTCGTATTAGATTTCAACGGAGGAATTTGGTGGTAGGAGCATGAACATTCAGCCCATAATTCTTAATGTATTTACCATATGGTTAATTTGTCTTGTTTGTGTGAGACTGGGTCTCACTGCCTAGATGTTGCTGCTCTGGAATTCACTATGTAAACTATAACGTAGACCATAGATGTAGCTGGCTTTGACCTCACAGACGGCTGTCTGACTCTATCTCCCAAGTGATAGATTCAAGGTGTGGTCCACCACATCTGGCTTTATTTAAATTTTTAAAATATAATCAGTGTCTGTCACATTATGTGACAGAGGAAAAGATGATTAACCTACAGTCCAGCATCCCACTTTTTGTTTTGTTTGTGGTACCAGGGATTGAATATCGGCCCTCCTACATGCTTACCAAGAGCAGTGCCACTGAGCAACACCATACCCTTACATTGTGTGTGTGTGTGTGTGTGTGTGTGTGTGTGTGTGTGTGTGTGTGTGTAGGTCATAGGTCAGCCTTGTTCTCAGGTGTCTTTATCCTCTGAGCCATCTCCCTGACCCTCTTACTTTTGAAACAGAGTCCTGGTAAGTTGTACAAATGGGCTTTGCATTACTTTGTAGCCCATGCTGGCCTTGCATATGTAATCCCTCTGCCTTAGCCTCCTGAGTAACTGGGATTACTTGCGGGTCAGGCCCCAAATCCACTTTCATTGACTACTTCCTTTGTCTATATTCTGACTCATCCATATCTTGTATAGTTATTACCAGAGGATATGTACAAATTTGGGGGTGGTTTCCCCTCCCTGGTATTCTTAAGTCCGGGTATTGGAGGTGAAGCCTGGAATATGGACACCCTGTAGCTACAGTGGGCATTAGGATTGCAGCAATCAATTGTGTGGAAAGTGTAGACTGCCATTCATATCTTAACCAGTGACATAGACTGTGGAGAGCAGGCCCCACCTCTCGGAAAAAGCAGGGGGCATCAAGTATCATGAGGTAGGACCAGGTTTGGGGGCCTCAGAAACATCTCCATATGCCAGACAAAATGCTGTTTATCCTGGAAAGGACCGAGATTTTAATCCGTCAGAAGGGATTAAACAAAACAAAACAAAACAGCATTTTGGGGTTTTTTGTTTTGTTTTGTTTTTTGGAGACAGGTTTCTCTGTGGTGTCTTGGCTGTTCTGGAACTCATTCTGTAGACCAGGCTAGCTTCGATCTTAGGGATCTTTCTGCCTCTGCCTCACGAATTCTGGGACTAAAGGCTCACACACCGCCACCACCTGGCTTAAAACAACATCTTTGCATCCTTTCTAGAACTTCCTGTCTTTTCACCTAATGTTGCGGGGCGGGGGCTGTTCTTTTAGCTTCCTCTCACGGCAGCCAGGGCCGTTTGTTTTGTGGGCCTTTTCCTTCCTCGCCACACACCATCACCCCTCAGTCTTGCCGTTGACAGAGGCGTTAGTCTCTCCCCTCGAGTCACTGTGGAATCCTTCCTGCGTGCTGGTTTCCAAGAGGGGCTAGGTTTGGAGGAGAAGGGACTGTTGTGTGGGAGATGGTGGGGTCAAAGTCTCAGAGTCCACGGACGTTCGCTCACCCTCCCTTCCAGAGAGCTGACTTTTAGCATTAGCACTTTTCAGAAAGCTGTCTAGTTGGTTTTTTTTAAAGATTGATTTTTATTTTTAATGTGTATACGTGTGCATGTGTGTGAGTGCACACTTGCGAGCGTGGGAAGAGACCCGGGGAGAGTGTTGGATCCCCCGGAAGCTGGAATAAGAGGCAGTTAGTTGTGAGCTGCCCACTGTGGATGCTGAAAACCAAACTTGGGTCTTCTGTAAGAGCAGCAAGTACGATTAACTGCTGAGCTGTCTCTCCAGCCTTCGGATGTTTGTCCATTTGATAGACATAAAGACCTGAGACCTGCCAGTGTTTTTCATGCTAGTGTTTTTCATACCTCCAGGACCTGAGCATAGTGCAGCATTCACTGATGCCCTGGTCTCGTTGTGTTTGACACCCATCCTGTCTAGTTTTCAGAACCTTTGAGATGGTTGTGATAGGCATCTGAAGGTAGGGCTCACTTTGCAGCTTCACCTGGCCCCACTGCCATTGAGTTTAAGCCCCTAGTGTTTGATTCTAAAGGGTATGAACATAAGAATTAATGTATTTTTCTAGACATCACATGTGTTTATTTACGTGTGTGTGGCAGGGGCGTGCACCATGGCATCCATCTGAGGTCAGAGCACACCTTTCAGGAGTTGGTTCTCTACTTCCACCATGTGGGTCCTGACTCAGGTTACTAGGCTCCAGGCAGGCACCTTCACCTGCTGAGCTATCTCATTGGCTTGCCCCGTCTCTCTTCCTTCCTTCCTTCCTTCCTTCCTTCCTTCCTTCCTTCCTTCCTTCCTTCACATGTGTAGAAGTCAGAGGTCAACACGGGGCATCTCCCTCAAACGTTCTTCTTCACGTTATCATTCGAGGTAGGGTCTATCACTGAATTCACTGGTTGGCTGGCATGGTTGGCCAGTGAACACTGGGGATCCATCAACTCCCACCTTACCCAGTGTATTTTTTACATGAGTGCTTATGATCCAAAGTCTTGCTTGCATAACAGGCGCTTTACCAATGGAGCCATTTCTTCAGCGCCACTCCAACACTTTTTGAGGCAAGCTCTGACTAAGTCAGCTCCTGGCTGGCCTGGAACTCACTATACAGACTGAATCAGACTGGCCTCACACATGTGGTCAGCCTCCAGTGCTGGGCTGCTGGGAGAGAGGGTGGAACGTGAGTTCCTAACTCTTTCTAGGTGGTGCTGCTGCTTGCCAGAATTAATAAACCTCTGGACTGTCATATCGCTAGGATTCTGGTCCCGTCCCCCACCCTCATACCCTCACCTTCAAAAAACCTAACAGAATAAATAAGACTGGCATCGAGCCCTGTGTCTAAAAGGAACTTTCTTTGCAGCGTAGAGTATTTAAGTGATGCTGGCTAACGTCCCAGAGTCAGACTGCCCCCTTACTCTGCCTATGTGCAGCCCTTGCTCCGGAGGCTGAAAGGCTCCCTTACCTGGCAGTGCAGGGGTTTGTTGAGAGCCTGTGGGCTGGTAGGAGAGTTCTGCCATCGTGTTGGTTTGCCTCCTTTTAGCTTGTGGAATGTGCTGAGCTGAGTGTTTCCCATGGCAAATGCATAAAAAAGATTTCTCATCCTTTTCTGAAAGAAAGGGGGGAAAATGTCTTCTGTCTGCAGTCAAAACTTGTTAGATGCTATGTCCCAAACCTCTAGTCATGCCCTGTCCTTTGTACCCTTTCTCTCTGGTGACTTTCTCTGCTTTTAAAGATCTCTGGAGTTAATTTTTAATGGCTGCATGTGTGGGGTGAGTCTGGCTATCCTGCGTGGGTGTTACCACCCAGGACATGGCTCAGCAAGGTCCCGGGAACAGCTCCAGGGCTGAGTAGGCAGGAGGGACAGAAAGACATCAGTTGGAGAGAGAGTCAAGGACCCCCACCCTTTGAGAGGGGGGGCAGAAATGTGGGTTCAATGATTCAGTGTTGTGTCCTGAAGCTTTTGGCTTGCAAAATGCTCTGTGGTTAGCTTTGGGGTAGCAGTGTGGTAGCCGAGGGCCCAGCTGCCTGTTGGGTGTGTCCATTTGCTCTGGCAGGACAGAACCAAGCCATTATATATGTGGGAATCCACCCACAGACTTCTTGTGTGTTTGTGTAAGCATATGTTCATGTGGATACAGACTCGCACGGGTGTGTGCACATCCATGAGGAAGTCAAAGCGTGTCATTTTCAGTGGCCACACACCTGTAAGTTTTTTCACATGTGTATATATGTGGTGTGCGTGTGCATATTTATGCATGGGTGTGTGTACCGGTATGTGGATGCACATGTGTATGTAGTCCGTGTGCATATAGTGGTTGAGGTTGACATAAGGAGTCTTTAGCACAACCCAGACCCTAGAGCTTGCTTGTGTGACTAGTCTAGCTGGGACCCCAAGCTCTTGGAGAGACAGGTGGGCTGCCACATCTACCCAGCACTTGGGAGGGACTGGGGGTGCAGACTCCTGTCCTCAGACATGTTGCTTGCAAGACAGGAAAAAGCACTATAACCGAGCCATCTCCCCAGTCTCTACTGTCCTTTTCTTGGAGATAGGGTCTCCCACTGGTCTGTAGGCTTGGCTGGCCAGCAACTGACTCAGATCCTTCTGTCTTCCTCTCCCCACTGCTGGGGTTACAAGTCTACCCCATGCCTGGCCTTTTTTTCTTTTTTCTTGTTTTTTAAGGTTTATTTTTATGATTTTTTTTTTTCATTATGTGGGTAGGGTGTGTGGAGACTGAATGTGAATGCCTGTGTGCCTGTGGAGGCCAGAAGAGGGCTTCCAATCCCTAGACCTAGAGTTAACTGCAGCTGCAAGCACCCAACTTGGGTGCTGAGAACTAAACTTAGGTCCTCTGGCAGAGCCAGATTTGCCCATTAATGCTGATGCCACTCTCCAATCCTAAGCTTTTTTAACAGTGTCAGTTCTAGGGGTCACACTCATCATTGCTTAAAGAGCAATCACTTTATGGACTGGGCGGTCTCCCCAAGCCTCGCTCACAGATTCCTAATAGCTCTCATCTGAGCAAATCTTTTCGATTCTCAATGAAACCTCAGCGTGATCGTCTCTACCGTCTGGCTCCCAGGAGTCTCTCATACTTGCCCTCTGGTGGCCTCCAAAGCAAGGAAGTAACAGATGACCCGTGGGGTGTTTCCTGGGCTCCAGGCACTGCTCCAAGTATCTGTCTACCCCTTCATGTACAGCAGCCGTAGAAGGGCTGGCCCCACTTCACAGATGGAAAAATGGAACTATCATGAGGCCACATGATTTGTTCAACACCATGTACAGCCAACAAACAGCAAGAAGCCAATGGCTTCTTCACTGTCGGCACTGAACATGAGTGATTCTCAGCCTCAGCCTGAGAAGAACACTTGACAGTGCCCCTTGCCCCATCTCCCATAGTTTTGTCAAAGCCTTCAACTGCTTCTCCCCTACGGTTTCTAAGGGAGGCTTTGAGTGATTTCAGGTTCCACAGATCTCAGGGTCCAGCTGTCCTGTTTCTATGCTTGTTAGTAATTTTGGTGGGACTAGAGACGAGCCTTCCCAAAGACGAAGTTCTTGAACACTGACAGAGTGGCCTGCATATTTACGTAAGGATACGAAAGCATCCCTGCGCAGTCTGGCCAGTGCCAAAGACTAAGTGTAAATCAATAAACTATAAACCACCCCAGGGAAATCTATCTGGACGTGGTGACTCGAATCTGCAATCTTAGCACTCTGGAGGCTGAGCTAACCTGGGCTAACATAGTGATATAGATTGGACTCAGGAGACAGATAATTAAGTGAGCATGAAGACCTGAATTTGGATATTGAGAACGACAGATCCCCAGAGTCCACTGGCCGGTCAGCCTCTTCAGATCAGTCGTCAGTGAGAAACACTGTCTTGGGCTGGAGAGATGGCTTAGTGGTTAAGAGCACTGACTGCTCTTCCAAGGGTCGTGAGCTCAAATCCCAGCAACCACATGGTGGCTCACAACCATCTGTAATGGGATCTGAATACAGCTACAGTGTATTTAGATATAATAATAAATAAATCTTAAAAAAAAAGAAACACTGTCTTTAAAAAAACAAAAAGGAGAGACCAATAAAAGACACTTAACATACATGCACACACATGTGTAAACCCCTTCTTCATACAACACGCGCGCGCGCACGCACACACAGACACACACGTGCACACACACCAAGCAAGCAAGCAAGCAAGTAATTCAGAGAATAGCTTCAAGAATCTTCTTTTTTGGGGACAAATAATCAGCAGGAACAGATCCTGGCTGGAGCAAAGGGACATATATATTGAAGGGAGGGACCTAGAACATGCTGAGTCCTAGCAGATGACAACCTGTTGGCTCCATGCCAAGTCTAAGATCTATGGTCGTTGGGATACATGCACAGTTACTTCCTGAGTGTGCTTCTGGGGTGCTCTCTGTACCCCGCTGGCCTGTCATTAGGCAACATTTGGCAGATCAGTTTAATAAATGTCATGTGTTCTTGTCCCAAGGCTGGGCGTATGTGCACCGTGTTCCAAACACAGGCCACAGCTTCAAGAATCAAACATGGGGAGGGCGGCAGGCAAGCTGCCAATGGCAATGAAGAAGCCATTGGCAGTGAGTTAACCCTACGGACTCCATGAAACCCAAGGCTACATTGGCGGCACTTCAGATACAGAGTGCTAAGTCACAGGGGGAGAGGAGCAAGGCAGGGTGCAGAGGGGGACTTAAGAAGAAGGTGGAGAGAAAAGGGAGAGATGGTGGAGTTTGACAAGTCCTGTCAGAACTGAGCGAGACTGTCAGATAGACACGCAAGCCTCTCGCACAGCCTGGGACCTGGCTGGGTTTGCAGTTCTAACTACTAACCCGCGAGAGCGGCAGGCCTGGCAACTCTGGCATTCATTCTTTGTGAGCTGAAGTCCTGAAGGAAGAGCTGAACACTCTTAGCTGAGAAGTGGCGGGCACCCGAACTGGCGCCAGGAGACGAGGGCGGCAGGAATGTGTCAACACCAGCAGCTGGCTGATATCTGATCCTGGCTTTCCGTGACTTCCGCTTCAACCATTGTTAACATACCAAGCAGGCTGTGAATGAATGAATGAAGTGGATAGAGGATTCTGCATGGGCTCTCCCAGCCTGGACAGAATAACCCTGCCTGTCTAGCACTTGGAGCTTGTCCTGCCTTTTGGGACCGGGAAACCTGTTTAAGTAATGGCCTCAATGAGTGTTTTAGATTCAAAGGCAGTGATTATTGTTGGCTTTGTTGGGACAGAGTCACCACTTTACAAGATAACTCCTCCGGAAGGCTTCTTAACACAACAAAAGTTTATCTTTCGTGCATGGTACAGTCAATGTAAACATGGAGCAAGCATATTGCCCATTGGTACAGAGACTCAAGCCTTTCTCAAGTTCAGTTGTCTTCCAGAACAGTGGTACTCACGCTGAGTAAGTCTCCATATTACCCCAGGATGAGGAATTTTGGGCTGGGAAGGTAGCTCAGAAGTAGTTGTTATAAGTAAGTATGAAGGTCCAAGTTCAATGCCCCAGAACTCACATGCAATTGTGTGCCCCAGCAGCGTGTGCCCGTACTCACAGGCCATGGGAGGCAGAGACAGCACAGTTCCTAGGGCTCGCTGGCCAGCTAGGCGAGCCACATTGCTAAGCTCTATGCTCACTGAGAGACTCTCTCAAAAACCAAGATGAAGAGTACCCGAGGAGACAACAACCTATACTGATTGATCTCTGGCCTCTAAATGGGCACACATTCCAAAACCCCATATTTATTTCTTTCTCTTCCCCTGTCCCATTTTTTCTTCTTTCTTGTTTGATTTCTGTGTAGGTCTGGCTGTCCTGGAACTCAATCTGCAGACCAGATTGGCCTTGAACTCAGAGACTGCTTGCCTCCCAAGAACTAGGATTTAAGATGTGCACCTCAGGGCTGGAGAGATGGCTCAGTGTTTAAGACTGCTCTTCCAGAGGCCCTGAGTCCAAATCCCAGCAACCACATGGTGGCTCACAACCATCTGTAATGAGATCTGATGCCCTCTTCTGGTGTGTCTGAAGACAGCTACAGTGTACTTATATATAATAAATAAATCTTTTTTTTTTAAAAAAGCAAATTGCAGGAAAATAATTAATTTTTTAAAAAAGACGTGCACCTCAAAAATGACAAAGAAAATATGTCATTTTAAATTTTTTAAAAAATTATTTTTATTTTATGGGCATTAGTGTTTTGTCTACATGTGTGCCTGTCTGGCAGGCAGTTGTGAGCTGCTATGTGGGTGCCGGGAATTGAACCCAGGTCCTCTGGAAGAGCATCCAGTTCTCTTGACCACTGAGTCATCTCTCCAGCCTAAAACCTCCATTTTTCTGAAGTCCTACTTCATTGTAGAAAGCCCGAGGATTGCAGGGCTAGGAGGTTCCGTGTGGCTGCGGCAGCTGGCCCAGAGAACACCCATTGAGAAACCCTGCCCTAGGGCCTGTTAGTTCCCCCTGAAGGGCTGCTTCCAGCTAAGCGATGAGGGAGGAGAGCAAAGGGAGGGTGGGTGCAATGACCCCACTTTCAACCCCAAGGGAACTGGACCAGTGCAGGCCTTTCATGTGTCCAGAAGGAAGGCGGCATGGCACTGTCTCTGCCACACTTAGGAAGGCAGCACAGAGTCAGGTCTAACATGGTCTCCACCTTGCCAGTTCATCTCCAAAGGAATTCCAACTTTTCCCTTACTAATGGAGCTGGGAGATGACTTTTTTGGGAAAGTGCTTGCCATGCAAGTATGAGGACCTGAGTTCAAATCCTCAGTATCCACATATATAAATAGGCACAGCAGTATGCTCCTGTAATCCTAGTTCTGGAAAGGGGGAGACAGGAGGACCCCTGGGCCTTGATGGGCATCAGATGAGCCAAATTGAGAGGGTTCACTGAGAGACCCTGCCTCCAAAAAATAGAGAACCCGAGGAAGATATCAGCACTGGACATGGCTTCTGCATGAATGTCCACACGTGGACGTCGACTTGCACATAGACACATACACATGTACATGCACACACAGAGACACATACACAGGTGCCAAAAGAGAAAGAAGATAGATCATGGCTAGAACCATTACTGAATGTCCAGTTCTGTGTGCAGGTCATCGACAACAGGCATCTCGGGCTGGAGAGATGGCTCCCCTCTTAGAGAGCACTTGCTGCTCTTGCAGAGAACAGAGTTTAGTTCCTAGCACCATCACGGGGCCGTGGGGCATCTCACAGTTGTCATAGCACAAGCTCCAGGTCACCAGCATGTACAAATATACACATGCAGGCAGATACATACACATAACTTAAAACAAGCAGGTTCCTCAGGCACAGAAATGGTTCTGATGCTCTGGCCCAGCCACCGGATCCTGGGCCAAAGGAAGCACACTGTAAGTTGTAGTCTTGTCGTTCTTGCACACAATGGATTTGACTCTGATGGTTCCTTCTTGGTGTCCTTTCTCATCACTGTTGTCTCCTGACCCTAAGACCCTTACAACACTAGCCTAAATGGGGTTTATTCTTTTATTCATGTTGTAGTTCAGCCCTGATGTTAAGGGATCGTCACTGTGGCATGGTCAGTTATTTTTTGTGTTCCCTCCCAGCACGGCTAAGCTTGAAGAACTAAAGGGTCTCGAGTAAAATAAAGCAAGGGTTCGAGTTGGCTTTGGGTTGGCATGGAGGTGGTATGTATCGGGCAGAGGGTTGGACTATTACTGCTCAGATCGCTATGGGAACTCCAGGCTCACCTGGCGGGGGTAGGGTCAGGGGTCACGGCTTGAACAAAGTGAAGGAGGCAGAGATAAGACTGGGGGTGTGGGGAGCCCTGAGTGTCACCCATCGAGACCTGTGTAGGTTGAGGGAATAGAGTTGGTGGGGAGAGTAGGTCTTTGACTTGGGGTGCCTACTGGAGCCACTTGTGTGGAGCTTGCCCGTCCTGCTTTAAGGAATTATCTTTCGGAAAGAAATCTGATGACAAGAATGAGGAAGTGACCTGACTGAAAAGTCTCTGGCCGATCCTCGAGGGCCAGGGAAGATTTGAGTGTCAGAAGCAGAGGGAGGCGAGGGTGGGAGCTCCAGTCAGAGGCTGAGCTTGGGATGGGCAGGAGAGGCCCTGACAGCTAGGAGGAAGGCATGGACCCAGTCTCTGAGGATCAACAGGAGATAGGCAGAGGTGGTGTTCTGGAAAACACAGTTTGTCAGACAGGCCTATGGGATCACGTGTGGTCAAGGTGACCCAGAGACAGGGAAATCAGAGGACAAGGGGCAAATGTTAAGTGTCAGTTCACAGGCCAAGGCCAGTGGCCCCTAGGAGTTCAAACATGTATGTCATGGTGATTACAGAAGTCTGCATCTCTGGCCCTCGGAGCACGGATGTTGGAGGACAGCTTCCTCACGGGACAGCATGGCGGAGGTCAGCCATGTCCCTTTGTCACTGTAGCTCCCTTCAGGCCTCTGCTGCCCTTCCTGAGCCCACTGGGCACAAAACCAGAGCCTTTCTGTTTGATTTGGCTTGTGACCTCCTCTTAGGGCCGGCCAGGTGCGCTGGGCTCTTAAAGGACTCACCTCTTCTTGCCCTTCCAGTCTTACCCCTGCAAGGCAAAGACTCTCACCATCTGCTCCGGTATTTGAGAAATGAGGAAACAAACTCTCAGGCTCAGAGAGGTCACGGCCTGCCTTGAGTTCTCTTAGCAAAGTTCAGCGCAGGGTTCTGTCTACATCTGGGCGCCTTGACTCCACCCGCAGAGCACGTGATCGCCCGTTGTTCAGTATCTCAATAGCTTCATGATGAATTCTGTGCGGCTTAAGAAATGAAGCTAGGTGTTTCTAGGCAGGATAGGGGTTGAGACTAAGGGAGACACCAGTTTCAAGAAAGTGTGCACTGGTGACCAGTGCCAGAGAGTTGACAGTCACCACCAGCTTGGGCACCAGAAGCTTAGGAACGTGGGAACCCTCAGCAAAGAGTCCTTCTAGTGGAAACCTGGGGAAAGAGCTGCGGGAAAGAGCCACCAGCTGCAGGAAAGGTCGTCTTGACTGCTGTGGATCTTCTACAGAGGTTGCCTCTGAGCGACAGGATCAAGAGGTTTCTACCTGAGGTGTTACAATGCTCTGGCAGTCCCTGGCTTGGGGTTAGAGGGTGTTACAAAGAAGCAGCTTTGTGGCCTGTGGTGGGTTTGGTGTGTTGAGTGTGGGTGTGTGTTCAATGTGTGTTCAGGTGGAGATGTGTACCAGTGTAGGTTGGGAATCAGAGAACAGTCTTGTTTGGGTGTTGGTCCTCAGGGGTCCTCTTCATCTTTTTGTTTGAGACCAAGTCAGTCAGTGACCTGGAACTTTGCTAAGTAGGCTAGGTAGGCCTAGCTAGCCAGTGAGCTCTGGGGATCTGCCTGTTTCCGTCTCCCATCGAGTCACCCCCAGGATGACATGCAAGTACCACCGTGGCCGGGTTCTTATGTGGGCTCTGGGGATTGAACTAGGACTCTTATGCTAGCAAGACAAAGGCTTTCCCTATGAAACCATTTCCCTGTGGTGTGTTTGTTTGTTTGTTTGTTTGTTTGTTTGTTTGTTTAAACTTGTTCATAGTTTAATTTTGGGAGTTAGGTCCCTGGCTGACTGTAGCCTAGATTGGTTAAGGCCCTGTCTCCTCGTCAAACTGTGTTCTCTGTGCCTCATTGAGCATGAGGCTCATATCCTGGGACAGTAAATGTGTCTGTGTGTGTGTGTGTGTGTGTGTGTGCGCGCGCGTGCGTGTGTGAAACCTTACCTGTCCTGGAACTTTTAGACCAGGCAAGCCTTGAATTTACAGAGATCCTCCTGCTTCTGCCTCCTGAGTGCTGGGATTAAAGGTGTGCACCACCCCTGCCCAGGCTGCTAAGTGATTTTTTTTTTTTTTTTTTGGTCAGCAATGCATATGAGGACTATTCCCCTTCCCCTCCAAAGAACACAAAAAACAAAACAAAACAAAACAATCACCTGAGCTGTTGTGATTTCTCCTCACTGTCAAGGGGCACCAGGCAGAGTTGGAATCGGATCCTCTTCCCCTTCCATGAGACAAGTCAGCCATGACAGCTGTGGGGCTCCTGGGACCCCGCACTTGTTAGATTTAAACATCCATTCTCGTTCTTTCTGTTCTGGGCATCCCTCATATCATGGGACACAAATCCATGACTTGGAAAGTGTCCTTGCCACCTCCTTTGGCTCTCATTGCGTCTTCTGACTCAGCGGAGATGATAAACCGATTTCTCAAACGTTTGAAGGCCCAAAAGCAAATCCCCAGCACCAGATGCTGAAACAGTGCAGAGCTTCCCTCAAGGAGGTGTAGCTCGGCAGGCAGGGTTAGCGTTGTGACCTCTCTGACCCCTCCGCTTCTAGTGCACACTCACTTTCCGTTTGGCACTTCCTCTCAGAGCCTCCGTGGCTGCCGGCTGGAGGGGACTGGATCCCCTGAGTCCTCAGGGTTGAGTGCTCTCGATTCTTTTTCTCTCCTCAAAGAGACTGTCTTCGTGATTCCTTAAGCCAAAGATATGACTGCCTACTATGGAATTCCAGTCACCTGGGACAGGCTGCAGGGAAAAAGGAGGATACAGAAAGAGACTCCTTCAGCGTTCTGTGATTGCAACTCCACTCTGCATACATTACGTTTATGTTTTATGATGTCCCATTAGCGTATGTGTACATATGTGTGCTATCATGCATGGAGACCAGAGGATAACACTGACACTCTGTGAGTGCTATCCAGCTTGTTTTTTGTTTTAAATATTTACTTTTATTTTTAGTCCTGTGTATGTGTATGCATGTTACAATGCACATATATACTGGGGCAGAAGAGGGTGCTGTAGGAGGTTGGTGTCACCTGATAGGAGTGCTGGGACCTGAACTCTGTAAAAGTTCTCTGTAAGAGCAGCAAGCACTCGGGGCTGGAGAGATGGCTCAGTGGTTAAGAGCACTTCCAGAGGTCCTGAGTTCAATTCCCAGCAACCACATGGTGGCTCACAACCATCTGTAATGGGATCTGATTTCCTCTGCTGAGTGTCTGAAGACAGCTGCAATGTACTCATACATAAAGTAAATAAATAATTTTTAAAAAAAAAGAGCAGCAAGCACTCTTAGGGACAGATCAGTTTCACCAGCCCCCCATCTTGTTTTTGAGACAGAGTCTTTCATTAGTCTGAGCTTGCCGAGGAGGCTAGGCTGGCTAGCCAGGAAACCTCAGAATCTGCTTGTCTCTGCCATCCCAGCTCTGAGACAACATGCACACATCATGCCATGTTTTTAATGTAGATTTGGGGGGTGGCTAAATTCAGGTCTGTCTGCTTGCAAGACAAGCATTTTACTGAGTGAGTAGTCGCCTTGGCCCTACATTGACCCATCTTGAGTGAGTTTTTATGTGGGTCAGTAAGGTTGAAATTGATTACGTCTCCTTTTCTTGGTCCAATGGCTGAAGCATCTTTGTTGAAAAGGCAATTGAATTGCTTAGGCACACTTACACCTTACAACTCACACCTTACACACTTACGCCGTACATACTTACACCTACACACTCACACCTTCCACACTTACACCGTACACACTTAAACCTGAGCATATTGTGCTGTGGGGAAGGGGTGGGTTGTTTCTGATTTCTTTGTTGTGTATTATTGATCCCCTCGCTAATGCCATGTTGTTACAATTAATATTGTACACAGCAAGTCCTTTATAGGAAGGAATTTTCCTTTGTTCTTTTCCAAGTTTTCCTCTAATACAGAGAATCCATAGGAAGTCTAGATAGTTTGTGAAGTGAGAGTCGTAACTGTCCATACCTGAAATACTAAGTTTTCTTCCCGTATGCTCACCTAGAATCTTACACCTGTGAATGGCCATAGCACCTTCATTCAAAATAATCACAACCTGAAAAAGGCCCAGGTGGTTATTTATGATATACGACTGATCAATAAAAAGGAATGCACCAATATAGATGAACTTCAGGGAAATTATAGTGCATGAAAAAAGGCTACATATTACACCGATCCTTCGTTTTTTGTTGAGGCAGAACTCCAAGGCAGCCCAGACTGGCTTCAAACTCATTGTGGTGGTTTGAGTATGTATGGCTCCCTTAGACTTATGTGTTGGAATGCCTGGCTCATAGGGAGTGGCACTATTGGAAGGTGTGGCCTAGTTGCAGTAGGTGTGGCTTTGTTGGAGGAAGGGTGTCACTGTGGAGGTGGACTTTAAGGTCGTCTATGCTCAAACTATGTGCAGTGTGGCACACAGTCTTCTGCTGCTCACAGATCAGGATGTAGAACTGCTAGTTCCAACCCCAGCACCAGGTCTGCCTGCTCACCACAGTGATAATGGACTAAACTTCTGGAACTGTAAGCCAACCTCAGTTAAACGGTTTCCTTTATAAAAGTTGCCTTGGTCATGGTATCTCTTTGCAGCAGTGGAAACCTTAAGGCACTCATGACTTTCCTGTCTCAGGCTCCCAAGTACTGTGACCCCCAACCATAAAAGTATTTTTGTTGCTCCTTAATAACTGTAATTTTGCTACCGCTATGAATTGTAAATATCTGTGTTTTCCAATGGTCTTAGATGACCCCTATGAAAGGGTTGTTCAACTCCCAAAGGGGTTGCAACCTATGTTGAGAACTGCTGCCATAAAGGGTATCATATGAGGGTGTTTTGTGATGATATAGTTTCTATCGGCTATCCCTGTTGCTGTGCTATAATACTCTGCCACAACAACAACTTAAGGGGAAGAGGGTTGGTTTTGGCTCACAGTTTGGGGTTTCACAGTCCATCATGGTGGGGGAGTCAAGGAAGCCAGAGCTTGAAGCAACTGGTCACATCATATGGCAATCAGGAAAAGAGACCCACTTTCTCCTTTCTATCCAGTCTGTGACCTCAGTCCAGAGGATGGCGCTACTCACAGTGGGTCAGTCTTCCTACCGTAATTAACCAGTTCTGAATAATCCCCCACAGGCATGCCAGGACGCCTGTCAAGCTAACAATTGAGATCAGCCATCACAAGTCTCTACTGTGGAGTTGGCACAGTGCTACACATGATCAAACCGTGCTGAAGTATATATATACGTAGAAGTGCTTTCTTAAAAAAATGCTTTTAAAATCCATGAAATCTGAGCAAGCACCGTAGATGTACCAGCATCGACATCCTGGGTTTTGTGGTAGGGCTGTATTTGCTGGCGCATGCTCATGTGTGTGCAGGGAATGTGTGCATAGTCGCATGTGCAGACACTCCTCAGAAGTTGCCCATCTTGCATCTTGAGACAGGATCTGTCTCTGTCTCTGTTTGTGTGTGTGTCTGTCTCCCCCCTCAGGACCTAGGCTTAGGCTTATTTCTTAGGCTTGGCTGACTCCTGTCTCTGCCTGTCAAGGCCTGAGATTACCAACACACGGCCACAGCCACACCTGGCCTTTTTTTTTTTTTTTTTTAAGATTTTTTTTTTTTAATGTTATATGAGTTCACTGTTGCTGTCTTCAGACACACCAGAAGAGGGCATCAGATCCCGTTACAGGTGGTTGTGAACCACCATTTGGCTGTTGGGACTTGAACTCAGGATCTCTCCAGCCCCACACCTGGCATTTTCAAGAGGGTTCTAGGGCTTGAACCCGGGTCCTCGTGTTGGTACAGCAAGCACTTTACCAACTGAGCTATCTCTCCCGCAGTATTCTGGTGTGTGCATGTGATGAAGTTGGTTATGCAACTTGGGCAAGCTGGGTAAAGGACGCCTGGGACTTTATGTGTTTCTTTTACATTTCCTATGTCTATGCAATCACTTCAAATTACAAAGACAAAACACAAAACAGCATTACACTGTCTGATAACAGTGCCGAACCTATAAAAACACGGCTGTGTGTCTGTTTTGTGCAGAAGGATGGGAGGTGGCTTCACCTGATGCCATAACAATTCTATTTTTTACGAACAGAAACCACCCTGGACTTGAAGCAGATACATCTAAATATTAGCACTGGTGAATTTTGATGATTCGATTTATCAGTGCCTTGCTATAAATATTTCTCTGCCCTCATAAATCTGTTTGGATCATTCTTTTATTTTGAAAATAAACTGAATACAAACAAAAGCAACAATGGCGTTCAGGTATTTTCACATTATCTTAGAGTGTTCACAAAATTGATCTGAACACTTAATCTTTCCTTGATGAAACCGCTGCTTGTCCACTCCCAGACATCAGCCTCCCCCCAATGAGTCCCCGATGCTGGGTTGCAGAGGCTAAGAATGCCATGCATCTTTTTTATTGTGACACACTAATTTCATCTTAATTGCTCATTATAGTATTGCATTATAAGGAGGCACTATTTTTAATTACCTTTGGGGAGGCTGTTTCTAAAGCTGTCTGCTCTCTGGGGCTAGAGCCATCCGTTCCCAAGGAGTCACCTGACTGTGAACTTTCAATATTGGCCTGAATAGACTTCTCTGCTTCTCAGAGTGGAGTCTGTCCTTCCCCCGGAGCGGTGAAAAGAATTCCAGGTGGGTGGTTCTCCCCTTCCTGGTCTTATTTAAAAATATGTGTCATCTCAGGGATTACACACACACACACACACACACACACACACACACACACACACATCAGTATTCCAAATGAGAGACACAAGAATAGGCCGTCTCCCAAATCTTCATTTAAATATTGGCCATGCCCTCTGAAGATCTTTTTTTTTTTTTTTTTTTCTTTTTTGGTGACATGTTAAACAGTCTCAGGTCAGCTGCAGTCCTTAAAGGTCACCGTGGGTGTAAGGAATGCTGCTAACAAATGTACAAGACCAACTCGCCAAGGCATCCTTCAGCATAGCCCTCGTCTCACAACACACTAAAGAGCAATGTCTTCTGGCTTGTCTGTTGGATGTAAATTTCTGCAGCTTCTCCACGGATTGCTCTAGGCCTTTGGTTGCCATTGTGGGGGTAGGGGCACTTCTCTGCAGTTGGCGGCCGGGGTGGGGGTGTCATTGAAAACCCACAGAGACGTCTTCACACTGGTCTTTGTGGTAGGGTGGCCTCCCTTCCCGTGGGCAAAGCCCAGGCTGGAGCCCTCCCGGCTGCCCAGTGGCTTTTGTGTGCCTGCAGCTTTCAGCTCCTGTCCATCAGACTGAATGGGCCCATTCAGGGGCATTCATGCGCCTCCGAGACCCTGGCTGCCGGGACACAATCAGCTGAGAGGGCTCTGTGGGCTCCGCCGAATGTGACTGTTCAGCCTGCTTCCAGGAACCCCCCGATTGTTCCGAGGAGCCTGTGGTACAGGAGGGAGCCCACAAGAGTAACATCAGTCAGTCATTTGGGGTTCATTCATGCTGTGCCTTGCCCTCCACCCCCCAAAAGGAGGGATAGCTGCAATGAGCAAGCCCAGGCCGACCTTCACCTTTTATCTTCCTATACACCCACTGTTGTTCTGTGAAGAGGAGAAACCTTTTTATAGGCCTGCATACCAGAAGCACTTAATAAGTGCTTGTTGAATGAATGAACTGAGCGCCTGCTGCTTCCGTTTGGCCCTAGGGAGCACTGATGTGTACTGTGTACATACTGGCTTTTCAAGAGTCCCCCCTTCAACTCTGCTCTTTTGGGGTGTGGCAAGCCCGTGGAAGAGAAGGGGATCACCTTGTGTGTTAAGGAGAGAAGAATTTGAGGTCTAGAGACAGAGGACACGATCGAGGTAGAACGTGGCCAGAGTGTAGCCCTTTGGTAGGAAGGTGTTTGCAGGGGTGTTCTGGCGCCTTCTTAGGGACCCCAGACCTCTGCAGAGGGGGTGCTGTACTCAGCGGATGACTTAGTGCACGTGCCTCAGAGGCCTCACACTTAGCTGGCTTCTGTGTCATTTGCTAGCCAACATCCTTAAAAACCTCTGGCCCTTGTTCCAGCCTGCATCTCTGCTATGGGCCAGGCATCATAGAGCCATGCTGAGGACAAAGACATTTTTGAAACGCACAGGCCAAAATGTCAAAGAAACAGTGGGAAACTGTGAGGATGGCAGCCACAGCAGCCTTAGGAATTAATTGCAAGGCAGTTCTCTCCCTATAGTCCAAGGCTGACTTGGTAGCCTAGGTTGCCCTCGAATTCACAGCTATCCTCGTAGAACTAACGTTGCAAACATGAGTCGCCACACCCACTTTGGTGGTGGATGCCTTAAACATGATTTCTAAGACCTTATTTTTTTTTTTTATTTTAAAGCTTGTGTCTGTGAGGGGGTGTGTGCACGTGTGTGCAGGTGCCATCAGAGGTGCCAGATTCTTCCTGGTATTGGAGTCACAGCCCAGTTGTGAGCTTCTAGATGCATGTGCTAGGAACCAAACTCGGATTCTCTGGATGACCAAGCCCGCCCTTTAAGAAATTTTTCAGAGCCCCTCGAGGTTGGGAAGACAGCTCAGTGGTGTACTGCTTGCTGTACAAATAAGGACCTGCGTTTGGAGCATCAGGACCTATGTAAAGCACATGCACATGTGCGAGCCTAACTTTCCAGTGTGGGAAGTGGAGCTAGGAGAATACCTGTAAACCGGGCATATTCGGCAGGGAAGATAAAACAAGGGTAGAAGGTGAGCTCCCACATCTGAGATTGTCCTCTGACCTCACACGCACACAGCTGCATATGTGCCAGAACTCACAACTCACATGCACATGAAAACACACACACACACACACACACACACACACACACACCCCACACACACACACAAGAGTCGATAAGAGCCTTACAATTTAGATAAAGAAACATACAGTTGTATAGTATAGCATGGAACACTTTCCAAACTGACAACAGCTGGAGTGTGTGTGTGGGGGGGCAGTATCACATTCAGGACAAGTAGATCAGAAAACTCCCTCCCCACCCCACCCTCATCCCCTACGGCCATGTACTCTGGGAGGAGGTCATGGGCTCAGGAAAGCTGGCATTCTTTCCCAAAAGACGTGTTCAGTGGCGAATGGAACGGAGTGAGTTTGCATGACATGGCAGTGTTTTCAAACCCTCCGGACGCTGTAAAACATGGATGGATGCTGCTGGACCTCGCACCCTGGTCCTGTGCTGGCTTCCAGCCACTGAGCCCACCCGGCTTCTGCTTCCTCAGCTGTGGGATGGATGGGAAGAAGCCCTGGCACTATTCGTCAGCACCGTGTACCCACTTAGCTCATGTAGAAGTTGGTTTCTTCACTGGGGTCAGAGGTGGGGGGGCTTTTCTCTGGGAGGGGATACAAATTTGAGTGCAGGCTCTATCAAAGGCACTTTTGCAGCATGGAACACGGTTTTCTGGTTTTATTTTCACCATGTTTTGACGTTGTTTCATCACTGCCCAGAACTATCTGTGCTGCGTATGATCAGGGTGCCCCAGCTGTGCGTCCCTGTATCCAATTACTGGTGCAGCCACAGCTGGCGGGGGGAGACAGTGGTCTCTGGAGCTTCAGGTTCTTTCTAACCTCAGCCTAGAAAAGATGCCTCATCTTGCAAGTGATAATAGCATTTTCTACCTTCCTCATTCCTGAGTTCTCACATTGGAAAGTCAGAATGAATCCCTCAGCCCCTCTGTGCTCAGTCTTCTATCTGCAAGTGCAGGTTGAATGGTAGGATTTATACAAAGCAGGGAGAGCCCTGGCAGACCCAGTGATTGTCGAGCTATCGTTTCTTATTTCTTCACTCAGATGAATCGTATCCCTACCCCAGAACAGTCAGAGGTTGCTATGGTAGCGGTGACCCCAGTCGTTGATGACTGACTGAAATGTTCCTAGTTCCTCTGTCCTTTATCCTCACATGTGCTAGAGGGTGGAACCCTGAGAGGAAAGCTCTTGTCCAGTCTGTACAGACAGTGACAAGTCTCTATTCAGGGCTCTTCACCCAGATGGGCAGCCAGAGTCTCAGACAGGTTCAGAAGCTGGCAAGGCCAGTGGGCTGCCGATGTGCAGCCTGAAGGACATCCTGAACCAAGGATGTTTGTTTGTTTTTTGTTGTTGTTTTGTTGTTGTTGTTTTGTGATCATTGTCTAAATGATCTCTTGGTTTAAACAGCATTATTAGGGCAACTGGCAATATTTGAATAGTCTGTAAATGGGATGATAGTATTGTATCCTTGCTAATTCCCTGGTTATGTAATTACCCTGGCTATGTAAAAGAACGTCTTTTAGGGAATGCACACCGGAAACACCAAAAAATGAAGAACATCTTGCTCTCCCGTGGTTGGGAAGGAAAAAAATACATATGGAAAGATACAGAATTAAGTTACAGTTTTTGGGCATTTGGAGAGAAGGGTTGTATAAGAGTTGATTTTTTTTTTTTAAACCATTTTTAAATCTTCTCTAGTAGTGTGAAAGTGTTTCAAAGTTGGGTGGTAATGGTTCATGCCTTTAATCTCAGCACTTGGGAGACAAAAGCAGGTCGATCTCTGAGTTCGAGGCCAGCCTAATCTACAGAGTGAGTTCCAAGACAGCCAGAGCTGCATAGGGAAACCCTGCCTCAGAGAACAAAGTCAAACCAACCAAACAAAACACTTTCCTTCTTTCTTTCTTTCTTTCTTTCTTTCTTTCTTTCTTTCTTTCTTTCTTTCTTTCTTTCTTTCTTTCTTTCTTTCTTTCTTTCTAGATTTATTTATTTATTATATGTAAGTAAATACACTGTAGCTGTTGTCAGACATTTTTTCTTCTTAGCTGTCATCAGATACCCCAGAAGAGGGCATCAGATCTCATTACGGATGGTTGTGAGCCATCATGTGGTTGCTGGGATTTGAACTCATGACCTTCAGAAGAGCGGTCGGCGCTCTTAACTAACCACTGAGCCATCTCTCCAGCCCCACAAAACATTTTCAAATGAAAAGGATTTTTAAAGATTCCCTCCATGTGGGAAGGAGGAGGAAGAGGAGGGGGAGGAGGAGAAGGAGGAGGAGGAGGAGGAAGGGGAGGAGGAGGTTGATTTGTTTGTCTTGGCTTTTATTATAGGAAGTACTGCAACTTATAGAAAAATGAGGCAAAGCCAAGAAATACGCATTCATATGCGCGCGCGCGCGCGCACACACACACACACACACACACACACACACACATACACAGAGGTTGGGAGCCCTACTTATAGGAACTGAACAATAATCTTTCGCCGGAGGGACAGAACCAGGGCTGTTTCTTTCCAGATACCTAATTCCACTGGCTAAAACTTGTTTTGTCTGGAACTTTGTGCATATTTTCATCCTCAAAACTTTAAGTCCAGCAAAATTTATTTAAAATTGTCATCTGCAAAAGCTACACGGACTTTAGCCATTGGCCCAGCTGTTTAGCTCCACCCCCTTCCAGTGTTATCTTTTCTAATGGACTTTTAAAAATACATTATATTTTGATTACATTTCCCCTCCTCTCACTCCCCAGATCCTCCCTACTCTCTCATACACCCCAATTCACACTTTTTTCTCTCTCTCATCAAACAAGCCCCTAAAATAATAAAAAGATAAAATAAAAACCAACTATTAAAGGAATTCTGGACATGGTGGCTCACTTGTTTAATCCCAGCACTCAGGCCAGGGGGAGATGCGGGTCAATAGCTACCTGTGAGTTTGAGATCTGCCTACTATGGATAGCACCTCTCCTCTCCTCTCCTCTCCTCTCCTCTCCTCTCCTCTCCTCTCCTCTCCTCTCCTCTCCTCTCCTCTCCTCTCCTCTCCTCTCCAGACAGGGTTTCTCCATGTAACCTTGGCTGTCCTGGAACTCACTTTGTTGACCGGGCTGGTCTCAAACTCAGAGATCCGCCTGCCTCTGCCTCCCAAGTGCTGGGATTAAAGGTGTGCGCCACCACCGCCCTACTGGTGAAGACAGTTCTTTAGAGGGCATGAAGATGCCTTCCTTTCTGAGAAGGCTGAACCTATAAAGTCAAGTAGCAGCTTAGACCACTGTCACAATTGTTCCCAAACTGGAGTTTACAGTATGCATTGTCAATTTCTGGAATGGGAGGAGGGACCTGCTCCCCCCCAGGATTCACACAAGTGAAAAGGAATTCCTAAACTCAGGATGAACGCACCAATGCCAGAGGGCTGTGTCTCCCTGAATTTTGGGCTTTCTGTACTCATATAGATGCACCCTGCTGCCTATTAATTGTGTGTGTGTGTGTGTGTGTGTGTGTGTGTGCGCGCGCTTGCTTGCTTGCTTGCTTGTGTGTTCACTCACAAAGGCCCAAGGTTGGAGTGGGGATTGTTTCTTGATTTGCGTTCATTTCCGCTGTAGCATTGAGACAGGGTTTCTCCATTGACACCAGCGCTCCCCATGCAGCTAGCTGGCTTGCTCTCTGCTTTCTGAACATACCAAGTCCCTGCTTCAGACTTGTTCAGCGGGAGCTCCTCCCTCCCTTCCTACCCTGCAACATGCTCACCGTGTGCACATAGTGCCCATGGAGGCTGGAAGAGGGTGTTGGGTCCCTAGGCCTGTGGTTAACTCTCAGGTGGATGCTGGGACCTGAACTTGGGTCCTATGGGAGAGCCACACATGCTGTTAACTGCTGAGCCGTAGACCTTTCCATCTTAACCACTTTTCATTTGTAGTCCAGAGACACCACGTGCGTTTAAACTCTGCAAGCACAGAGCTCTCGTCAAGGCCCCAGTAACAGCCATTAATTACTCCTTCCACTAACCACCACGCCTCACTTTCCTGTCCCTCTGAATTTGAGCATTAAACAGATTTTATCATTTCCTCACCCAAGTCATCTGCACAAGACCCAGGGCTGAGAAGCAAAGAGATCTTTGTGATTGGGAACTTGAGTGCTAGGTAGGAGGCGGTGGGGGAGGGGAGGCCCGCTACCAGGAAGCACGGCAGGGTTTCAGGCACTTGGGGTGTACCAGGCATTCTGTCTCTGTCAGTGCTCACCCCTTCCTTTACAGCCAAGACCCTCGGGGAGGTCTGACAAGTCATGTGGGGCCCACACATCAGGACTTTGTAAAGGGCTCCAGGAGACTCCAGTGTGTAGTTAGTGCCCATCAAGGATCATGGCTTCTCTAGGACAGCTGTGTTTGTAACTTCTGCCACCTGGGAAGGGTGACATCACTCCTGACACTCTAGAACTGGTCCCGCCTTTGCTGTAGGCCATCCTGTCAGGGAGATGTGTTCCCTGCCCAGGCCTGGGCCCAGACCCAGAGAGCATTGCTCCTTCCTGGATGGCCCTCCAAGGCTCCCCAGCACCCAGGCCTTCCCTTTGGGGTTTCCTCGGCCCACAGTTCTGTTCCCTCTCCTCTAAACCAGTCTTTGTGAACTCCTGTGTTCTTTTTCCTTCAGCGGGAGATGTATTTGTTTTGATTCTCCAGCTGCTAAACCTAGTAGGTACTAAGTAAATAAGAGGCTAATGAGTGAAAGGAAAGCAGGCAGGGACATGCACCTCTGCTCAGGGAGAGCCAGGGGATGAACACCCTTCTCTAAGAATGCAGGACAGAAAGCCAGCCAGGGAGCTTGCAAGCTGGTGCTCCCTGGGGCCTGGCTCGGAGAAGTGTGGTGCCCTGCTCGAGTATTTGATGGGAGGAGATGGTATAGTTTGGGGGACCTGGACCAGAAAAGCTGGGAAGGGAGGGGCAGGAGCTGGCACTGGCCCAGCGGTGTGAGCGCGGTCAGGCAGACTTGCAGCAGTTCTGAGCTGCCCTCCGGTGCTTCATCGGCACTGCTGTGGGTCTGGTGCTTGGGGGGAATTCTTGAACATTGGAATGGGTTATTTTTTTTTTAAATCCTATTCTTGACATTTACAAATGGGAAACAAAAATAAAACCCACACGATGAAGTATTCATGAGATGTCAGCATTCCAGAGACCACCGGTGCTCAAACCCGGCACTGCCAGGGAGGCACACACAGTATGTATCCCTGCCCGCCACTCTGTCTCTAGTGGAATATCTTGTAAATGTGGCATTGGTTAGGGAGCTTGTAGCTGAGCACACGGGGCTCCTCTCACGGTGTCAGCCAGATGCTTGTGTGTGCTCTCAATGGGCTTGGCTCAGGGTGGCATCCCAGCACAGACGTGTGTGCATCTTCTCATCGTGTTTTATGTGCATGACAGGGAAACAGGAGTGGCTATTCCGTGGGAAGGTAGTAGGGCTTAGGCTGGACCCCTCAACTGAGCCACTTGGCTCCTAGGTGACCTTCTGTAGGCCATCTAGTCCTACCTACCGAATTCCGTCAAGAGCCAGATGACTATGGGGCTGGTGATGTAGCTCAGGGGCAGAGAAAAATCACCTAGTTTGTGTGAGGCCCTGGGTTCATGCCATCTCAGGAGGAGAGTGAGAGTAGGGGGAGGGGAAAGGGGGAGAGATGGGAACAAAGGATTGAAAGACTCAAATGAGTAAAAGTAGGTAAACTGTTTCAAACAATATCTAACAAATACTTACCATGAGGTGAGTCTCGCCTTCTCAAGACTGACCTCCAAACTGCTTTGTACTCAAGGATAACCTTGAACTTCTGCCCCTCACTCCCACTGCTCCGAGGGCTGGAGGGTTGGGCTTACAGCAAGTACCACCATGCCTAGTTTAGGTAGTGCAGGAGATTTGGACCTGGGGACTTGCTTCATGCTTCACGCTAGGCAATCGTCCTACCAATTGAGCTGTATCCCCAGACCCTTTCTCTATTACAATTTTAAAGGTTCTGGCCTGAAACAAAATGTTCTACCACCTTTTAAAGGCCGGGACCTATTAAACTATGAATTCTTAATTGGAAGGGAGCGTATGGTGTCTGGCTCTGACAAGAGCCTGTTACCTCCAAAGAGCCACTATACCCAAACACAGGCAATCTGTCTGTGGTAGTATGGTTTCAGAGGTGGTGTACAAACGGGTGAAATGTTTACAAAGGCTTCTTGGAGGATAGTAATGTAAGAAAGGCTATCAAACACGGCTGTAGGATCAGAAACCAGTCTATGTGTTTGTATTTACTGCCATTTGTCTGGGAATCAAGATTTTTTCTCTCTCTCTGCAATCAAAAGAAATTCAAGAATAAATTCCTAAGTGACTTGGCTGCATGGAAACCTTTCATCTATGACAAGGTCTCTCCAGATGCAGTGAAATACCTTTGCTCCTTTATTTTGTAAACTTGATTTCTTTTGTTCTTGTTTTTCAAGGCAGGGTTTCTCTGTGTAGCCCTGGCTGTCCCAGAACTCACTCTGTAGACCAGGCTGGCCTCGAACTCAGAGATCTGCCTGCCTCTGCCTCCCAAGTGCTGGGATTAGTGCTCCATCACTGCTAGGCTTTTTACAAAATATTGGGGATTTTTGCTTACCAGTTGAGAATCTGAATAGCCTCTTGAGTGTGCAGAGGGCTCCACCTGCCAGACCAGTTTTCGAGTATGGCAGCAGCTCTGGGACAGCTTGCCTACGGTTGGTTCTTGGGGAGCAGAGCTGGGTACCACTGCCCAGCACAGCTGGGTACCACTGCCCAGCACAGCCCACACGGAAGTTGTGCAGGGGCAAACGCAGATGCATGCTTTGGTCCCGAGCTGTGTGTGGGCTGCCTGAAGGCACCCCTAGAAAGGTTGGGACTCTCGTGTTCTTGCATGGAGAGACAAAGACGTTCTTTATTGCTGCAAATGTGGGTGAGGGGCTGGAGCCCTCATTTTGGGGGGTGGGGACGGACAAGCTTGAAAACCAATTCCAGTTGACCAATAGCCTTCAGTTAACAGTCATGTGGCATTGCTACTACTCCTGAATTTCCTGTTTAGGGTTTTATTAGCTTTTTGTGAAAGGGGACATTGTGGAGAAACTCAGATTAGAATTCAACTTATGAAGCAGCTGAACAAGAAAGAGGGATGGAGGAACCAAGGAGCTTAGAGAAATCACAGAGTGATTACTCAACAAAGTTAGACCCCAAAGGCTGCTGCTGAGCCACAATGCTCTGAGCAAGGAATGCAGAGCCCATGGGAGGTGGTGGTGGCTCCTCCATTCCGGGTCTCAGGGACCTGGCGAGCCTTCTGATTGGGGAAAATTTTCCCACAGGCTGGGGTTGGGTTGGGGTCGAGTCAGCTTCCCACCAACATACTAATGAATAGCCCACACCAGCCTGACTCTGCCAATTGGAAACAGCTTTGGGGCTCCAGAATAAATGGGGAGCCTAATGAAGACCTGACGTTGGTTTTACCAGTGTATGGGAAACTAATGGAGATGAGATGAGCGAGCTCCATGTGTGTGAGGCCTTGGAGATGAGGGAGGGATAGAAAACCTTGTCTTCCCAGCCCTGTGAGGAAGAGGTCTCCAGCCTGTAATCCCATCACTCAGGATGTAGAAATAGAGTAATCAAGAGTTCAAGGCCAGCCTGAACTCTATGAGACCCTGTCTTAAATAAAAGAAGACAAGCCCAGTGTCATGGCATGCACCTTTAATCCCAGCACTCTGGAGGCAGAGTTCACGACCAGCCTAGTCTATGAAATAAATTCTAGGACAGCGGGGGCTACCTGGTGAGACACTGGCTAGACTCAGGGTTGGAGTAAGTAGAGAAAGAACTATATTAAGTTCCCAAGGATGAAACTGGAGTTTGATCCCTGCCCCAACTTAGGATGGGAATTGTGCCGAGTAGTTTTATGTCAACTTGGCACACGCTAGAATCATCTGAGGGAAAGGAGCTTCAACTGAGAAAACTCTTCCCTAAGACTGGGCTGTATGCAAACCAGTAGGTCATTTTCTCAGTTGGTGATTGATGGAGGAGGGCCCAGCCCATTGTGGGTGGGGCCACCCCTGGGCTGCTAGTCCTGGGTTGTATAAGGAAGCAGGGTGATCAAGCCATGAGGAGCAAGCCACTAAGCAGTACCCTCTCCTGGCCTCTGAATCAGCTCCTGCCTCCAGGTTCCTGGTCTGTTTTGAGTCCCTGTCCTAACTTCCTTCAGTGATGTACTATGATGTGGAAGGGTAAGCCAAATAAACCCTGCACTCCCCACGTTGTGTTTGGTCATCACAGTTGTGTTTAGTGTTTCATCGCAGCAGTGATAACCCTAAGACCACCGTCAATATGCACTTTAAACATTTTCTCTCCCAAAGGCTTGGTCTATAAAATAGTCATTTGCTCATATATATTTTTTTTTAAATGTAGGCAAAGCAATAAAATCTCCTCCTGAGTCCTAACAGCCAGTAACAGGGAGGCATTTACATTTTTGTTGCTTCGTGTTTATAAGAAAGGATAAAATAACACATATTGAAACCAGCACCGGGGACTCCTAACAACTCAAGGTCTAGGGCTGTGGTTCTTCACCCCAGCTGCACACTAGCATCAACTTCAGAGTTTCTGGAAAGCACTGTCCCAGAACTCCACCCTGGTCCTATTGACCGCTTTGAGAAGGATCTCCAAGCATCTGTGTGTTTTTAAAAGTCTCCTGAGTGATTCCATGGGGCAACCAGGGTGGGAACGTTGTTTGAGATACACCAATTGGATACGGAGATTGAGCCTCGTTTCCCGGGATATTATGCAAGATAATTGTTTTCTTTTTATTTCCTTAATAGATTCAAAAAGTGTGCCTTACTGGTTTCTTTAGATTTAACTCATATGCCACAAAATCCACCCTCAAATTAAAGTCTGCCGTTCAACAGTTTTAGTATATTCAGAATTGTATGACTACCACCACCATCAAATTCCAGAACACTTCCACTATTCTGCAAAGAAACCTGTACTCATTAACACTCTCCCTGTTTCTTCCTTCCCATCCCTGGTAACCAGTAATTGAGTCTCTGGAGTAGTCCTGGACTTTTATGTAAATTGGATAATTCAACACATGGCCTTTTGTCACTGGCTTCTTTCTTTTGCTTAGCACAGTGGTCTCAAGGTTTATTTATATTGTAGTGTAAAAGAGCTCACATTTCTTTTTATGGCTAGATGATGATCTATGGTAGTTCATCAGTTCATAGACATTTGCCTTCTGTCCACTTCAGGGCTGTTATGAACAATGCTGCCACGTGCACTCATAGACAAAAGTGTTTGTGTGCACATGTGCACGCTCAGTCTGCACATTCATGTGGAGGCCAGAGGTCTACCTCAGGTGTCATTCCTCCATCCTGTATATTAAGACAAAGTCTCACCATGGTGGCCCAAGCCTTTAATCCAGCATAGGAGGCTAAGGCCAGCAGATCTGTGTGCTCAAACCTAGCTTGATCTACATACATAGAAACAAGAGTCTCACTTTTAACTGGGACCATAGTTTAGCAAGACTACATAGCCCTTGAGCCCCAGGAATCTGGTTGTCTCCCCCTTCTCATCACAAGCACAAGCCACTACACTTGGCTTGTTCACGTGGGTCCTGGGGTGGAACCTGAATCCTCCTGCTTGCATTGCTAGTGTTCTGCTGACAGCCACAGCCCCATCCCAGATGCACCATTTCCCCTATCTCTGATAGTGGATGAGGGCACCGATTTCTCTGCATCTTTTCCCAACCCTACTGAAGTCTCTTCTCTTCATTATGAATATCCTAGTGAGCATGAGTTTTGAACACATTTTTATGTGTACATTGACTCTATTTAAGATAAATATATATCCAGATCATTCAACTTTTAAATTTTTGTTTACCTTTTTATTGTTAAGGAAGAGGTTTATAATAGTTTTTTATCCCATTTTATTATTTTGTGTGCATGTCTATGGAAGAGCGTGCATATGTGTCCTTGAGTTAGTCAGAGAGAAGTTTGCAGAACTCACTTCTCATCATCTGCAACATGAGTCCTGGCAATCAAATTCACATCATCAGGCCTGGTGGCAGGATCCTGTACCCTTTGAACCAATGGCTCACATCCTTCTTAATGCTGTGACCCCTTACTGTAATTCTTCATGTTGTGGTGGCCTACAGCCATAACATTTTGTTTGTTGCTACTTCATAATTGTAATTTTGCTATGCCTATGAATTGTGAATATCTGATATGCAGATGTTCTTAGGCAACCCTTGTTAAGGGGTCCTTCGACCCTCAAAGGGGGTCCCTATCCACAGGTTGAGAACCGCTGCTCTAAACCATATCATGGCCTCAAAAGAGATTTTATGTATTTTGGAAACTAGTTCTTTATTAAATATGTAATTTATAAATACTCTTCTGGCCCTTGGGTTTGTTTGTTTGTTTGTTTGTTTGTTGTTTTTCAAATAACTTTATTGATAGTGTCTATGGGGACACAACGTTTTCAAATGTTGATGTCTGCTTTGTCTGACTCTTCAACTATATGCACTTTAGGTATTGAATCAAGGAGGGCAAGGTAATCGGGTGGCTACGGAAGGACAGGAAGACTGGACTTTCACTCAACAAATAACTGAGTGCCTTGACAATCTAGACTCCTGCTACTGGGCACCTATCATCCTGTATCAGGGACTCAGGGCTTGGAAAGAAGCCAAGAAGAGTGGGGCAGGGAGAGGAGCGGAGGTGAGGGTGCTGTTGCGTTTGTCCTGGGTGTCAGAAAGGCTCCAAGGAGAAGGCAATGCTTGAGCAGATGCCTGAAGGACATGCGTGTGTCTACAACTCCTCTGCAGGAATACAGCATTCTTGACTCCGTGACTCCAGAGTGTTTCTGGTTTCACAAGCTGCTTTGTGTCTCACGATGAAGTTTTGGTGATGGCCACAAAGCTGAAGTGGAGTACAAGGTTCTGTGGAACGGTGGGAACTGCTTTTTTGGGAAAAGAACAGCTTAAGGGGGAGAAAAGATGTTTGCAGCCACATATTTTTTTTTTTATATCTTCAGATCATGTTTTATTATCTTGAGGAAGTGATGAATCATAAAAAATGTGATTTTCCTCCTCTTCCCCCTCAAGAGTCAATATGAATTTAATAAGAACAAGATTACTTTTTAAAATATGCTGCGTTTGGCAGGTTCAACTCCATTTGTACGTCTTCTCCAACTGCTGAAGAATTTTACAGGACCATTGGATTACAGGATTGCGTACCTCTTGATCTGAAAGGCGCCACATTAAAATGGGGTGGTCTGGTTCTGGGTTTCCTCCGCATGGGACAGATAAACACCACAAGTCCAGGTTGATAGAAAGCAAGCATGCTATTGCTGAGCACCCAGAAGTGCCTCGGAACCAACTAGAGAGATCCTTGTAAATGATTGTGAATCCTCGTGCAAGGAGCCTGAGGAAAAAGTTACCGACATCTCCAGCATGAAGATGGCAACAGCCAGGAAGTCCAGATAACATCTGTCCTCATTTCATCTCTGTTGCTGTGACAAAATAGCCTGACAAAAAGCAACTTAAGGAAGAAAATATTTGTTTTAGTCATGAATTCCAGGTTATGATCCCTTACAAGGAAAGTAAGGTGACAGGAACTTAAAACAGGTGGTCATGTGGCTAAAGAGCTGGCTCAGTGCTTAAGAGCACTCACCGCTCCTGTACAGGCCCTGGGTTCCATTCCAAGCACTGATATCAGGTTGCACATAACTACCTGTAACTCCAGTTCATCAGAACTGGATCTCAAGCCCCTTCCTAACCTTTCTTGGCCCCACTAAAACTTCTGCAGGCACACACAAAAACACATTGAAAAAACTCTAGCAGTCACATTCCCACTCACAGTCAAGAACAGAAATGAGTGTGTGGATGCTCACTAGTTTGTTTGTTCAGCTTAATTTCCTCAGGGACTACCTAGGGAATGATGCTGCCCACAGTGGGCTGAGTCTTTCCCCACCAAGTAATTGAATTAAGTCAATTCCCCAAAGGTATGTTTATAGGTCAGCCCTTGCAGGCAATCCTTCATTAAGACTCTTTTCAGGCACTGGAGGAGTGTAGAGAAAACTTTGGTCAGGATGTAATGTATGTAAAAAATTATATAAAAATAAAACAAACAAACAACTCTTTTTGCCAGATATGGTGGCACACATCTTTAATCCTTGCACTCTAGAAGCAGAGTTTGAAGTCAGGCTGGTCTACAGAGTGAGTTCCAGGACAACCAGGGCTACACAGAGGAACCCTGTCTCAAAACAAAACAAAAAGTCCAGATCCCACCCCATGTATTCTTGCCTCTCAGCACACAGCAGTGTGTGAATCTTGCCCATAGAGACATATTTGGGTTTGAATTTGGGTTTGAATTTGGGGATGGAGCTGTTATCTTTAAGGCTTGCTTCATCAGAGTTTTTGATCATGATGCAGATTACAGGCCTTTTGAGAGGGAAGCAACACTTACTAATTTAGGAGCTCATATTATTTTCTGGGACCACCAAATATTAACAACTCTTTGTGTCAATTCTGTGAGCTGAAAGGCATATAAATGTTGCTGCAAATGTCTCTGACTTTAGCTGGGCTGAGCCAATGGTTGAGTGGTTAAACCTCTTGCTATACAAACATCAGAAGCAGAGTTTGGCTTTGCAGAGGCCATGTAAGTACTGGGTTCCAGCATTAAGAAGGTAGAATCCCCAGAACAAACCGGTTAGCCAGAGTAGGCATACAGGCAAGCTTAGCTTCCACCGAGAGAACCTGCCTCAATGAATAAGGTGGAGAGTGATTGGGAAGACTCCCACCGTCATCCCTGAGCTTCCACATGCACCCACGCACATGCAAACATAAATACACACAGGCATGTACATGACATATACTTGAGAAAGAGAGGAAGAGTCTGTGACTCTATGTAAGAGACTTAATTCCACACCTTCCATTTGTTTAAAATGAACCTAGGACAATGTTCTTGACCTCAGAGATCAGTGTAAGGACTAAATAAGAGATTATCTGGGGAGCTTGAAAGACATGTCTCCATCCTTCCAAGAAAGGTCCAGATTGCGTGTAGGATTCCACAAAGCATGATAGACCTGGCCTCTGTTTGTAGTTTTGGAAACACAAACATTAAAATCACAACTCGAGACTATAGACCGGAAGACCGCTCCACCACCACCACCACCACCACTACTGAGGCCACTGCCACCACATGGTCACACCTGGTCAAGTGCATGATGTGTCTTACAGTAGGCATGACTTGTGCCCACTGGTCTAGTCCCCTTTCTTTCTTTCTTTTTTTTTTTAAAAGATTTATTTATTGATTATATGTAAGTACACTGTAGCTGTCTTCAGACACTCCAGAAGAGGGAGTCAGATCTCCTTACGGATGGTTGTGAGCCACCATGTGGTTGCTGGGATTTGAACGCCGGACCTTCGGAAGAGCAGTTGGGTGCTCTTACCCACTGAGCCATCTCACCAGCCCCTAGTCCCCTTTCAAATGTGGCTTGGATGAGAACCGTGATTGGACAATATTAGAAAATGCTGTGTAGCTGGGCATAATGGTGCACACTTTTAGTCTCAGCCTTTGAGAGGTGGAGCACAGGCCAGTCTCATCTGTATAGCATGTTCAACGCTACCCTCTGCTACCCGAGGCTCTGTCTGAAAAGTTTAAACACACACACAACACACACACACGTATATACACGTATAAAATGTTATTTTTTGTGTTTATGTGTGATGTGTTAAACTTGCACGTGTAGGCCACAGGTGGGCGTTGAATATCTTCCTCAATTACTCACCCCCTTATTTTTTGAGACATCTCCCTCTCTAAGCTCTCATCTCATCTTGTGGTTGCTTGCATTGCAAGCATTTGCCAACTCGCCCTGCTAGTGTTCAGTTTGGGGTTTCCAGTAGACCTCATCACTGTTTGTACTGTTTCCACGTCCAAGTGACACCTCTTTGGCTGTCTCTCTGATGGAGAAGCGGTACCTCCAGAGAGCCTAAGAGGAACCTCGTGCCTCTCTGCTTTATTTGCATGTAAGATTGCTGTGTTCATGTGTCACCCGGAAACACTTGAATGAGAGTTTGATAGCCTTGAGATTTGGCACTTCCGGCTGGGAGCATTACATCCTTTGGAAGTGTCCTATGTCACACTATGCCAACAGCTGTAGGATTTTAAACAGACATGGCAACAAACGGGTGCTAAGCACAGCTAAAAATAGCCACTCTGGGAAGTGAAGCTGGGGCAGTGCCAGGAGCAAAAAGGTGGGCGGCTCTGCACCCTAGAGGGAAGGGAAAGGAAAATCCTGCCTCTCCTAGCACCCAGGCCTGGGCTCCTCTTTGCTTGGAATCTGTCTGTGCCATCCTAAGCAAGGAGTCTTACAGCCCCAACACATCTTGCATAGAGATTCTGCTCAGATTTCCAAAAAGGGGATTGGACCAGAGTGGGTCCCTCATTGTGCTGCGTGGAGAGTGGGTAACTGCTCTCGTCCTAATAGGATGCTCACACCTCTGTCCTCACCCTTGGCCGCCCCTATCTTGGCTCCTCAGGACACTGAGCGATGAGAGTGGCTTTGCCTCCACAGTCTGAACTGTTTTGTCCCAGGGGAGCCTAGGCGTTCCAGTGCCATCCCTCCTCCTCCTCCTCCTCCCTCTAAGACCTCAAGCACATCTTCCATGCCCCGCTGCACTCCCTGAGCAGTGAAAGATGGTGGCTGTCAGGATGATGGGTGGCAAGTGGGGTAAACATAGCTTGTTACTACCAGATTCGATTACCGGGCATTGCCTGAAGACAAATGACTCAGGGCCTCTCCCCACTTGAAGGCAAGGATCTGGTGACGAGCAGTCACAGATGTTGTACAGTATTCTCACAAACCTGGGAACGGTAGACGGGACTAATGGTGTTATCTCTGGTTTTTATTATTGGTGGTTTAGAATTGGAAGCCGCGGTTTAACCCTGAGAGTAATCAAAACTGGAGGAAAGTTACAGAGGCAGGGCACATGGTAATGTTCGAAAGCTAGTGAAGCTGACAATGTTAACAAGGTCAGGGTTGTTATTGACTTTGGTGAAGCAAGTAACAACCTTCTAAATGGTCTCTAGAATATTCCGTGTCCTTCTTAGAGTTCACTGTTAAACTATAGGGGGTCAAGGCATGTGTGTGCAGGGGCCATTAGAAATCAGGGTCCCTGGAGCTGGGGAAACAGACTATTGGGATCCACCCAGTGGAGGTACTGGGAACTGAACTCGGGTCCTCTGGGAGAGCAGCAAACACACTTAATTGCTCTACAATCTCCCCGGCCCTAGAATGTTCCACATTTTGATCTGGTGGTGTTGACATTAGTTTATATATGCACAAAAATCGATTAAGCTCTACAATTAAGCTGTGTGTACTTGAGCCCCATCTGAGGGCATAGGCTAGGAATTCTAACTACCCAGGAGGCGGAGGCAGGAAAATTGAAACTCCAAGGCATGCCTGTGCTACACAGTGAATTAAAAATAAAACAGACCTGGAATACAGCCGAATGCTTTCTTACTATACATGAGACCCTGAGGTCAGTCCCAGTTCTGCAAAACCAAGTGCATTTGCCAGGCATGGTGGCGCAAGCCTTCAATCCTGGCACTCAGGAGGCAAGGTAGGCAGATCTCTATGAGTTTGAGGTCTTCACTGGGTGGGGTGGGTATATGTTTTTTTCTTCATGTATATGAACATTGATGTACATAGAGAAACCAGATTTATGCCGTTTCACCCATATGAGACAGAGTCTCTTCGTTATTGCATTGCATTACAGCTAGCTAACACATCCCCAAGATTCTAGAGAGTCCCCCCCTCTCTACCTCCCATCTCCTTGTAGGTGCGCACTGGGATTCCAGGTGTCTGCAGTACTGTGCCAGGCTTTTACAAGGGTTCTGAGGAGCATCAGGTTGTCTGACGTACATGGCAAGTGCACTTACTCACTGAGCCATCTCCTGATCCCTTAAAACGAATGCGCACTTTATATATGCCATATCTTAGGAAATAAAAATGAAGAAAATGTATTGAAGAGGTCTATGAACAGAAATCCTTGGCCACACTTGAATAATACCGCTCTTAACAAACTTGGCGATTGCAATCCCATGACCCTAGGTCCTAAAATTCTGGCTTGGTTAAAGCCTGGGCATTTAAAATAGAGTCACCAGCTGACGGAAATGGCTCATCGGGTAAAGATGCCTGCTGTCAACTCTCACAAGTTGTTCTCTGACCTCCATGTGTGCTCTATGGCATGTGTGACCAATACACATCACACGCACTAAATGAGCAGATAAACAAATAAATGCAACAGAGTGCTAAGACAGAGTCACCTATGGCGAGATGAAACAACCGCAAGCCTCTTTTCATTTATACAGTCCAGAGACAAATTTCTAAAGCCTTTCTCTCTATTCGCCCAAAGTCTCCCCACTGTTCTACTGCTGAATGAGATTGTCGGGGTCTCAAAGTCAATCTTGAGGTCACACACGGAGCTTTGAGTTGTTTCCCCCACTACTTACCAGCACTGAGACATTCTAGAAAATCCTTGGCATCTCCGAGGTTCATTTTCTTCATCTATGGATTGGGTGACTAGCTACTTTATTTTCTACTTCCTTTGTGCAGTGTATGTACAGTGTGTGTGTAGACCTGGGGTCGGCATCAGGTGTGTTCTCCAGTGGCTTCTGCCTTCTCTTTTGAGACAAGGTCTCTCCAAACCTTGAGCTCACCGATTGGCTAGACTCGCTAGCCCATGGGCCTTAGGGGGTGAATGTCACTCCCTTCCCAGCGCTGGAATTCCAGATGTGCAGTGCATGCCTGGTTTCTATGTGGGTGCTGGGGATCCGAACCCAGGTCCTCATGCTTGCAAATTGGCTGACACAAGCAATTCCTGTTTTCAGCTCCAAATTGGGTGAATAATTGAAGAACTTCCCTAACAACCATGCCTTAAAAGGCTCCATCCAGTGCCTAGCCCCTAGCAAGAGATGCTAAAGATGTGGTTGCTGATTGCCATGGTCACCACCATCACTAGTTGTGCCAGGTTTGCAGGAACTTGCAAGCCACAGGTCCTCACCAGAGGGGAGCCTGTGCCTCCGTGATTGCTCCAGCAAACAGTTCCCACATGCCCCAACCTTTCCTATGGTTGGGCAGGCTCCAGGATGCAGAGGCCCCTCTGACTTGGCTGGACCGTTTGGCTCAGAGCAGGAGTGTGGTCAGGTTGGCCAACAGTGTACCCACGTCGAAAGCAGCTGTGGTGAACATCTGGCTCTGATTATCTGGCTGGGAATGGCTGGGGGTGGGAGCTCTGTGATTTATAGATTGCCCCTTTGGCTGTAAATCCCATCTGTAATTGTGACTTCTCTGTCCCTAATTGTTTGCAGAGAAGAGAGGCGCTCAATGGCTTACAATCCCTGGCAGAGCCCACAGCCTTGCTTGGGGGGTGAGGTTTGTTGCTAGGATACAGCCGTCTTTGTTTTGGTCCCTGCTCAGCAGTGTTTTTAAGGCCCTGTATACATTTCTCTGTATTGTTAATGTAATTTGTTCAGGCAGTGAACAGCCAAGTTCAGCTGAAGGAATCCGATACTCATAACAGAAACACCAGAGGCCAGGTTTTTGTGGTCAAATTAGGGTTTTGAGGCCTCGAAGAGAATGAGATGTTGAGCTATGTGAGAGGGACAATCCCTCTTTCTCTTCTTGTACTAACGTTGGCCTGGGTTCAGCTTCCTCGAGGAGCTTGGCTTTGAGGGCACAGAGTCCACTACACTCAGGGCCATTAACAGAGACCTGCCCTTCTACCAGAAAGGGAATGCAGATTTTATTCAAAAGAGATGAAAGGAGGCTCTCTGAGAATAAGCTAGCCTCAGCCAACTAGTCTACCCAGCTCAGCCTCTCCTGGACCCTGGCTCCAGGCACCTAGATCAGCCCCTCCTCCACTCTGAAGAACTTGACTGCTGTGGAAATAATAGTCAAGTTCTGTCGGGAAGTTATGTGACTGTGCAAAATGCAATTTGCCCATTTCCGTGGCCCGTGAAGATCTAACAGCCCCTCGCCATCTGGGGACCCCATGTCCCGCTGTGCTTAAGGTTTTCGGAAACTATGGATTCCAAACAAATCCCAGTGAGCGAGCCAGCTAGTGAGTGAACCCGGTTCACATCCTACCCTCTCCATTTTGCCTCAGAGAGCAAAAGAACCTAAGACCAAACATTCCAGCCCACAGACATGCACCATGCCTTGTTTTGCTCATGGAATGCATATGGTGTTGTGAAGTTAATCAGCTCAACCCTATTAACACGCCCACACACACACTCAGTGTGCACACGTGCACCTATTCATGTTACAGTTGCTGCACACATCCTGCAGTTGTAAGGACAATGAGAGAAGGTTCCCACCCTCTATAGCTTAAAATGTCGGGGAAGATACTAGAGCACAAGCCCTTACTTTCACGCAAGGAGTGACTGACAGGGCAAAAGTAAACCTCACTTGAACATATCACCCAAGGAAAGACTAGTTCATGCAGCGAGATGCATTAACTAGTCATGCCAAAGGACGTCTTGTGGTAGAGGCCTCAATAGTGACATAAGATGTTTCACCAAGAGTTTCTGTTTGAAAAAAGAAACAACAGGGCTGGAGAGATGGCTCAGCGGTTAAGAGCACAGGCTGCTCTTGCAGAGGATCCAGGTTCAATTCCTAGTGTCTACCTGGCAGCTCAGAACCTCTGTAACTCCTGTTTCAGGAGCCCTGACACCTTCTGCCTCCCTCAGGTGCCAGGCGCATATGTGGTACCCAGACATATTAAACACTCATACACATTAAAAAAAAAGTTAAAATTCTAAAACAGAAACAGGGCCATATGAATGCAAAGGAAAACAATGATGATAAAAATTAAAGCTTGACATGACGCATGTGTTTGTAAGAATATTAGCTCATAAAAGATACTTCAATAGTGTCCTTGTTTTCAAGAATGGTTTGGCAGCACCTAGTAAATGTGCAGCCCTTAGGCCCCAGCAAGTCTTCTCTACATGAAGGATGTGAGTAAGAGTGTATCTTGTTGGGGGCTGGAGAGATGGCTCAGCGGTTAAGAGCACTGACTGCTCTTCCGAAGGTCCTGAGTTCAAATCCCAGCAACCACATGGTGGCTCACAACCATCCATAATGAGATCTGACACCCTCTTGTGATATGCCTGAAGACAGCTACAGTGTGCGTAGATATAATAATAAATGTTGCATTGCCTGCTGAAGCTTAAACCGTGGTCATCAGTATAATAACTTCACACATGCAGTCATAGAGCAGAATCAACCATGGCTACACATAATAACAGGCATGAGTTCTGGGGATCTGATGTTGGTTGGAAAGAGCCTTTCACAAACGCTTCAGCTCTCGGAGGGGGTTCAGTGTGTAGCTCAGTGCTAGAATTTCCTGCAGGGCCCCGGGTGCAGTTCACAACTCTCGGTAACAAACTTTCCAAGAGGATGATGATGATGATGATAATAATGATGATGACATCAGTCCTGTAGGAGAATTGCGTGTGCTTACAAGATGGAGGCTGGGTACTTAAAGGTGACGTCTTTATTAATGACGGTATCTACACTTGATTCAGATGAGACAGAAATATGTGTGGGAATATGAAGAGGCGAGACAGAGGGAGTGAAATCTGGGAGCATGTTAATCGTGGTGAGACTGGCTGAAGGTCAGAGTTCACAGTATTCCACTATTTTCTTGTACATTTGGAGCTTTTAGCATGGCAAGTTGAGGAAGACACTCAGTTGGAGTCTATGTACAGTTTGTGGGTAATGGGTTTGTAATTACAGGAACAAGCAGTGGCCTGATGAACAGTGCCTTGGAGACAGTAATTATGTCTGGGCAGTATGGGGAAAAGGCTGAGGACTCCAGTTAAGACGTTTTAGGTGATGGGGAAATGTCTTCATTCTAGATAATGGTACGTTAGCATGGCTAGTTATTTGCTCTGCATTTTGAATTTAAGCATACATAATTTTTACAAAAAGATGATATCCCATTCGTTTTTATAAATAAAAACCGTGTGTGTGTGTGTGTGTGTGTGTGTGTGTGTGTGTGCGTGTAGCCAGAGGACAAACTCTGGGTCATCCTTAGGGACACTGGCTACCCACTTTGAGACCAGGCCATCTTTGGCCTGGAGCTCACTAAATAGGCCAGGTTGCCTGGCCATGTGCCCCAGGACTCCACCTGCTTCAGCCTCACCAGTGCTGGGGTTGCAGACATACCACGCTTGGCATTTTGGTGCGAGTTTTGTAGGTAAAACTCAGAGCTGTGTAATTGCCAGACAAGTATCATCCACCAACCCTAAATTTAAAATAATTGCATTTTTTAAAAAATTATGGGCCAGATGTGGTTGCGCACAACTTTAATTATCAGCACTCTGTGGGCAGAGCAAGTGGATCTCTGTGTTCAAGATCAGCCTGGTCTACAGCATGAGTTCCGGTCCATCCAGAGCCACAGAGAGAACCTGTCTCACTGTTTGAAACAGGGTTTTGTCTTTGTTTTTGAATTAAAGGTTATCTTTAAGGGGTAGGGAGATAGCTTGGTGGGTAAAGTGCTTACTGCACTGCCGTGGGAACCAGAGTTCATCCAGAACCTACCTAAAAGCCAGAGGAGTGCAGCAGCCCAGCCTAGGTCCCGTTCCATAGGCGGCATAGACAAGGGATCTCTGGAACACGCTAGCTAGCTAGACTAGCGGAAACGGTGAGCTCTGCATTTAGCTGGGGTACCTCGCCTTGCTATGTAAGGTAGAGAGCAGTGGAGAGAACCACCCGAGTGGGCACATTCACACCACACCACACATCTACACATGCAAAAAAGGGTAGTCTTAGAAAGAATGTTGGCAGGTTTTTGTGGTATACCTGTAATCTCAGATACATGAGAGGCTGAAAAAAGAAATGAGGACTAGGGATGTCGCTTAGTGATCACATGTTCCTAGCATGTTCAGTGCCATGGGTTCAGTTCTCTGAAAACACACATGCACGAGCGCATTATGCACCCACGAGCAGAGTGTGAAGTGTTAGATGTTTCTTCAATAGATTCCGGCCAATCACTTGTGAGGGGAGTCTGTCAATCTCTGGACCTTGCCTGTGTAAAACAGAGGTCCGCTCCGGGTCCCCTGTGGAGAACAGCACTCAGCCGTACTGCTGTGGATGTTGTTTGACTCTGCCCAGAGCAGAGCCCAGAGTCAGGTGTCTGGTGTGGTTGATCGATCTCTGCTCTGGGTTTGCATCTGTCCAGCCAAGAGAAGGCAGGATGTCACAGCTCAGCTTCGAGTTCCCAAGGACTTGCATTAGGCTGGAAATCAATGACCTGTGCAAGACCAAGATGTACAGACACAGAGAGAGATCTGTCAATCCCTAGCGGAGTAGAGAGTAAGAATTAAAAGACACCTCAACCCCTTAAAGTGTCTCCGTGAGCTGACTTGATGAGGAGGCAGTGAGTGCTAACTCTGAGCTGTTATCTGCATTTTGAGTGTCGAAGGAAAGTGATTGCATTGTCGGTACACAAACAGATTTCTCAAGCTGGAAGGAAGGAGGGTTTGAAACTGAGAAAAGAATCTAAGGTCTGACTGAGAACTAAAGGTTGGATATAAATGTGTGTGTGTGTGTGTGTGTGTGTGTGTGTGTGTGTGTGTGTGTGTGTTTCCTAGCTCTGCTGCAAAAGCCTGGAAATAATTAGCACAAAACAGGACAAGGCAACTTTGAGAAATAGGTTTTTGTTTTGTTTTATTTATTGGTTAGTTTTGTTTGTTTGCTTGTTTTTGTATTTTTTGTTGGTGGTGGTGTCTTTCCTTCTTTCTTTCTTTCTTTCTTTCTTTCTTTCTTTCTTTCTTTCTTTCTTTCTTTCTTTCTTTCTTTCTTTTGAGCCAGGGTTTCTCTATGTAGCCTTGGCTTTCCTGGAATTCACTCTGTAGCCCAGGCTGCCCTTGAGCCCACAGAGATCTGCCTGTCTCTGTTCCCCTAAGTGCTGGGATTAAAGGCATGTGCCACCAGTGCTTGAAGAAATCCTCCTTGAAGATAAGCCTTGGCCACTCATTGGCTGTGCTGTTCCCCTTTGTGTCTGTCACTGGCAGATTTTGTGGGAAGTCTCTAGTTACAGACCCTCTCTCCTTTCTGTCCCTTGCTAGCCACTTGGTCTTGGGGACCCGTCATTCTCTATCACCGCCCTTTCACCAGTTCTACAGTGCATAGTTTGTGGGCTTTAAGCCTAGACCACAGTACTGGTGCCCTGATAGCTGTAAATATGTATACAGTCCTGGGGATGTAGCTCAGTACCAACCTATGTCAAGACCCTGAATTCAAGCCCTAAGACTGTAAAACGTGTGTGTGTACATATATAACATTCATGTTTGATTGTGGGTGTGGGTGTGAAAGTTCAGATGCCCATAGAATCCAGGAGCTGGCAACCAAGTGGGTCATGTCCACATAACTACCAAGCCATCTCTCCACTCTCTTTAATGTCCTTGTAACCTTGTCTAAGCCTCCTCACAGAATGAACACAGGGTCTCATTTGTCAGTGCTTAGAATGGTTGCAGCCATGTCCAGATATCCCCTTTGCTTCCTTTCCACCCACCAGTCTAAGGCAGTTTCTCTGCCTGAGTGAAGGTGTTGTTAGCTCAAGAGGGCTTTGAGATACTTCCATGCAGAAACACATAGCTCCCACCTCACGCTGTTGTGCTCTGATCCGTCTGTCTGTCTGTCTGTCTGTCTGTCTGTCTGTCTGTCTGTCAGCTTCTGAAGTTGTAGGCTTCCTGATCCACACACCTTTCAACATGTTTACAGGGTGGCAGGGTGAGAGTTTAGCAGGGTCTTCTTTGTCTTTAAAAAAAAAGTGTGTTCCTGTACATGTGTTTGTGTGTGCATGCATTATTTGTGCATGTGTGTGCACATGTGTATGCATGTGCATTGCTGGTGTGCATGCATGCTTGCTTAATCAATCAATCAATCAATCAATCAATCAATCAATCAATCAGTTGCTGTTCTTAGTGATGTCCAGCAGGCTAAGCACCAGCTCTGTAAACTTGATAACGCAAGCGGAATCCCAGCATCTCAGTGAAGGTTGAGGGAGAAAGCCCAGTTTCACAAGGCTGTCCTGTGACCTCCACACATCTGCTCCATGGGTCCCACCCATCCCTGAGAATAAGAACAATAAATGAGGTTTTTCAAAAAGGAAGAAATTGAGATTGGGGGCGGGGAGGAAACTGAGGTGTGCTTGTAAGGTGTCCAGGAATGCCTGATCTAGGCCATTCCTGTAATTCCAAGCACTGGAGAAATAGAGACGGGACGATTTTGAGTTCAAGTCCATCCTGGACTGCAGAGCGAGACCTTGTCTCAAAAACTAAATGAATGGAAGAAGTATCTGGAAGAGTCAGGAGGTTACTGTGAACTCGGGCAGGTGTGTTTTATGTAGCTCAACGTAGCAAATGAATGGGGAGCCTGAAATCTCCACAGCCCTCTGTCCCCCCTCCCTCGCTTGCATGTCCATGGCATGTAGCATGTGTGGAGGTCAGGAGACATCCTCACCTGTCCGTCCTCGCCTTCTCCCTTGTCCAAGACGGCGTCTCTTGTTTACTACTGACTAGGCCAGGCTAACAGCAGGGCTTCTATTGGCTTCTCTAGGTCTCGTTTTCCCACAGGGGGATTGCAGACATGAGCTATCCCACCTGCCTGTAACTAACATGGGTTCTGAGGATTCAAAGTCGGGTCTTCTTTCACACACAGAAAGCACTTAACCCACTGAGTCTCCCCAGTCCCGTATAGAGCATTTTAGAATTGTTTCCCTAGAATAGCTTCCCATACTTGGGCTCACCAAATGTATAACTGTGAGTATTTAAAGCTCTGTCCTGTGGCCTTCGAAAGGAAGCTGGATGAGGCCTTCTGTTTCCAAGCCAACTGTGGGAATCCTATTTCTCCTTTACCCCACACTATGTTTGCGGGCAGCCCTTAACTAGGAACAACCAGTCTGATTATTATTATAAGTCCTTAAAAAAAGAAAAAAACCTAATAGTTTCAGTGTCTGGTTTTTTTTTGTTTTTTTTTTGTTTTTTTCTGCACTGTTGCCAGGAGGGAAGCCTGAGGGGACAGTTGCATATCACCTTCTAATTTGCTGTTCCATTTTTCAGTACGGAACAAATGTCTAAAGCTTTCCGAACACTTTCCTGCACTTGGACAGATCCCGTGACTTTTAGTCCCCTCAGGTTTAATGCCGTGTTGCAGGGGAAAGAGCGTATAAATGTTCCCGGAAATGTTATAGGGTACATGGAGAATCCTTTGAAACATCTGCAGGGATCTCGCATGCTGGAAAGGCGTGCTGAGCTAACCCGCAAGAATGGTAAGGGGCGTCTGTTTTCCTGGAAATGGGGGTGCAGTATGACCCAGCTTCCCAGGCATGTCTTCTGTGTCTCCTAGCACCTTGTTGGTATTTCTTCTTTGAGCAAGAAGACAGGGCTTCTTGTCCGCGTGTCCTTTCCGCAGGCCCAAGAAGCAGTTGTTTGCATCTGAGAGTAATTAATCGTGAGCTGAGATCTCAGGGTTATCTGGTCCAACAATTTGCTGTCTGGCGTCTGCTGGAACACCTGCAGCGATAGGAAGGCATACTGAGTCTGTGTCCCGTCGTCCCCCTCACCCCCCACGTGATGGCCCTTCACTCCTTAGAGAGGCCCCCCGGACACAACTTTGAATATCTGGAGCCTGCATTCTATTCCAGACCATCTGGGACAGTGTGTTCCAGACCAAAGCAATTCCCAAGCACCATGGAAAACAGCAGCCTCCATTTTGGGGGGTAGGGGGGCACCCATGCATGTGGCTGACAATTCAGCCATATTCTGCCTCCATATACTTTTCCATCCACCCTGAGCCGTGGAAAGCTGGGCACTACAGTTGCATCTCTGGTAATCTTCACCCTGCGGTCTTCATCTCATTCCCAGAGCAGTGTAGGGGTTGGATGTGAGAACTCTGGTCAACAGAAGTTCGAATCCTCCTACAGGGCTAGACAGAGAGTTTCCTTGCGCCCAGTTTCTCTGTCTGCAATAGAGACTCTTCTACCACCACCCTCACCTGTTAGTTTTCAGTCCAGATTCAGTGAGTTAATACTATCAAATAAGACACGTGTGGGGTTTTGGTTTTTTTTTTGTTTGTTTGTTTTGTTTTTTTGGTTTGTTGTTGTTGTTTTGGGTTTTTTTGTTTTGTTTGTTTGTTTTTTGTATTTTTCGAGACAGGGTTTCTCTGTATAGCCCTGGCTGTCCTGGAACTCACTGTATGGACCAGGCTGGCCTCGAACTCAGAAATCCGCCTGCCTCTGCCTCCCGAGTGCTGGGATTAAAGGTGTGCGCACAGGTCATGACCCAAATGTGGCGACAAGAGAACTCGTTTGTGGTGGTCCACCATGGATGTTCCGTGAATTGGTCTCTGGTAAACAGTCTTGATGGCAAGTACCTTTCCTCTCTCGCTGTGCTGGTTAGTTGGTTTGGTTGTTTTTGCTTTTTGCTTTTTACTTTTTGTTTTTTGTTTTGTTTTGTTCTTTGCTTTTCCAAGACAGGGTTTCTCTGTATAGCCCTGGCTGTTTTGGAACTCACCCTGTAGACCAGGCTGGCCTCAAACTCAGAAATTCACCTGCCTCTGCCTCCCAAGTGCTGGGATTAAAGGCGTGCGCCCAGCTGCTTTTTACTTTTTGTTTTTTGTTATTTTTGTTAACTTGCCACAAGCTAAAATCATCTGAGAAGGAACCTCAGTTGAGAAGAAGACTCTATCAGATTGTCCTAGAGGCAAGTCTGTGGGGCATTTTCTTGTTTAATGATTGAAGTAGAAGCACCCATTCCACTGAGGGCAGTGCTATCCCTAGGCAGATGGCCCTGGTTATTTAAAAACAAAAATTAAAAACAAAACAAAACAGAAACCCCGAGGTAGAGCAAGCCGTGAGGAACAAGCCAGGAGGCAGCCCTCCTCTGTGGGCTCTGCCTCAGTTCCTGCTCCAGGCTCCTGCATGAGTTCCTGTCCTGACTTCCCTCAGTGATGCACTATAACCTGTAAGCCAGAAAACCCTTTCCTGCCAAGCTGCTTTTGCTCATGGTCTTTATCACGGCAGTGGAAAGCAAACCAAGACCCATCCCTCCAGCCCTGTCTGTGTGTCACTGAATATGGAACCCGAGGCCTCAGGCATCCTGAGGTGCTCAAACACAGAGCGGTTTGTCTCCAGCCTTTGATGCTATTCTATATCTCTCAGAACTGCTCCGTGATACTTGGCCTAGATGAACGGTTGGAATAAGTCTCCCCTGTGGATTTAGTCTCCATTTCTCCTTCATCCGATTTTCTACAATCTTCTGCCTTCAGGAGTATTTCTTGCTCATCAAATACTGATTGTACACTTCTTTGAGTTTGAGGCTCTTCTGAACACTGGCCACGGCAGGCACATGAGTGTCCTGGGAAGGCTGCGTGGACCCTCTGTGACTCATTTGCTCTCTCCAGCCTAATGCGTGGGTGTTAGCTCTCGAGATCCTAATTGCTACTGTGGAAGTCTGAGAGCAGCTTTGTGGAACCTTCATGTGTATTCCGGGGAGTGAACCCAAGCCATCCAGCTTGTGAAGCAAGTGCCTTTGCTTGCTGAGCCTTCTTGCCGGCCCACCTTTCCTGCTATTTTCTGTTCTCACTAAGGAGCATCTTCCCATAGCATACTTAGCAGAAAGCCTCAAAACTATAGGTCCTGATGACGCCTCCTCAATGCTGGCAGACGTTAGAGTGAATGCCTGCGTCCATCACCTCCTCCTTCTTTTGACTTTTAATCGTCATCTTTACCTTTGCCCGGCTGGAGAGAGCAGTCCATAGTTCAAAGTGGTGCACTGTGCTCACAGGGTCGCAGCTGTAACTTGGGGGACAATGCAGATGTCTGTGTTATCCTGGCCTGAGGACTCAGCACTGTTTCCTCCGTGCTCTTTGAAGAGCTCAAGTCCAAGCATCTGTGATCTGGCATCACGGAGGATGGAGAGACACAAAATACCATGGAGTCACAGGGACCAGAGATGAAGCCCTGACTGAGCTCAGTTTTTCTTAAAAGCCAGGCATGGTGCCACCGACTTGATCTCTGAGTTCAGGAGTGGGGAAGATGGGTAGACCAAAGGCCTGCTGCTGTACCTAGCCTTCTTGGTGAGCTGTAGGCCAGGGGGGTTAAAACCTTGTTTCAAAAAAACATCCTAGGGGGCTGGTGAGATGGCTCAGTGGATAAGAACGCCGACTACTCTTCCGAAGGTCCAGAGTTCAAATCCTAGCAACCACATGGTGGCTCACAACCATCCGTAACGAAATCTGATGTCCTCTTCTGGAGTATCTGAGGACAGCTACAGTGTACTTACATATAATAAATAAATAAATATTAAAAAAAAATCCTAGACAGCACCTGAAGATGCCCTATGGCCTCAACACCTATGTGCAAACATATACACATACATATAATATACATATACATCCTTGTGTATATGTGCATATACATCCTTGAGTGTACATGTACACTCTCAGAAACATGCACCACACACAAAACATACCAGAAAATTCGCTTTTGGAGTCTTAGCAAATTATACAACTGTTTTTTATTTTGGTTGGTTGGTTGGTTGGTTGGTTTCATTTTGTTTCATTTTTGAGACAGGCTCTCACTATGAAACTCTGGCTGTCCTGGAACTCAAGAGACCTGCTTGTCTCTGCCTCCCAATTACTGGGTTTAAAGGCATGCACCACTATGCCTGGCTTCAAATTGTAGAAGTGTCACCATCTAGATTCTAAATTGCTCTAAATTTTAGAATAATAATATTTCTGGCCATTTCCTTCAAAGTCAGTAGTTCTCCTATAGCCAGCCTTTAATTCTGGCAATTCTAGTCTTTATCCCTACTGTTTGGACTTTTTCCAGGATGACCTCTCGGGGTTCGTATCTGTGCAGTTTTGGGAGCCTTGCTTCCTTCTCTCAGGATATCTGTCCATGTGACTGCCTGGAGCTGTGCTTCTCCATCACTAAGTGGTGTTCCACATTGAGCTTGTTTATTCAATCATTCAGTCATTGAGGAATAGTTCAGCGGTTTCTAGTTTTCACGCTCATGTTAGTTTTTAATGAGGGAATATCATCTTCTCCCTGACCCCATAGGGTTTCTCTGTGTAGCCTTAACTGTCCTGGAACTCACTTTGTAGACCATGCTGGCCTCAAACTCACAGAAATCTGCCTGCCTCTGCCTCACAGAAATCTGCCTGCCTCTGCCTCCTGAACGCTGGGAACAAAGGCGTGTACCATCACCACCACCCAGTTTGTAAGTGTTTGAGCTCATTATCTGTGATAGTTAGCCTTAACTGTCAATTTGACAAAACCTAGAATCACCTAATCTGAAAGTCTCAATGAGGAATTGTCAACATTGGGTTAGCCTGTGAGTTTATTTGTGGGGGATTGTCTTAATTGGCTAATGTGAGACAGCCCAGCCCCCTGTGGGTGGCACTATTCCCTAGACTCAAGCAAACAAGCAAGCAAGCAAGCAAGTGTCCACGGATGCATTTGTTTCTCTCTGATCTTGGCTGTGGCTAGCTGTTTCAAGATTCTGTCTTGATGGGTTTTGTTTGTTTGTTTGTTTTCCTAATGGTGCATGGACTATACCCTAGAATTGTAAGCTGAATTAAATTCTGTTTTCCCTTTGATTCCCTTTTCTCCCTTTCCAAGATACATTATAGCAACAGAAATTAAACTATTTTTCTGCGAGGCAGTCACATGCAACCTAGGCTGGTCTCAAACTCCCCATGTAGCCAAGAGTAACCTTGAATTTCTCATCTTCCTGCCTCTATCCGCTGATTGTTGGGATTACAGCCCTGTACCATTATGGCTCATTTATATGTTACTAGGGCAAACTCTTATCAGCTGAGCTATAGTCTCAGCCTTGAGTTGATACCTCTATAGTTAAAAAATATATAATTAAATCATGCCATCATAAGCTGGTGTGGTGGTACAAGCCTGTATAGTCCCAGCTCCTGGGAAGGCTAAGGCAACAAGAGACAAGAGCCTGTCTTTGTTTGACAGTAGTTTGAGTCCAGCCTGGGCTACATAACAAGACTCTTATCTCGAAACAAATACCATTGAGTACCTAGAATAGGATAAAGATGCTAAAGGTGGGGCCGTCAAGGTGCAGGGTCTCAGACTGGGTTTGTCCTCTCAGCTCTAGGCATGTGGGAAGAAAGGGGAGGTAAGCAGCAGAATGTAGACACTGCCATTGTCCTACACAAAGGGGACATTGGTCGTGGAGACTCTATTCAAGGGAGCTGTGCGAGGGAAATGGGGATGAAGCTTGGGGATTTAAGTTGTTTCTGAAGGGTATTCCCAAATCCTGCTCTGGGTAATTCCCTGACTACCATTTAATCAGCTCCATTAAACCCTGCCCTGTCTAGTGCACTGTGGTCCAGACACGGCTCTCCTGGGCTCCCAGTAATAGCTCAATTGTGTGTAAGTGGCTGTGAAGAGGCTCTGTGTGCTAGATGAATAGGACTCATCTCCATGGAAACCAGCCCTGGCTGAGGGGCTGACCTTTGACCCACTTGTTGCCACCATACTGTTAACCACTGGTGCCTATTGGATTCAGAGAGAGGGCAAGGAAATGACTGTCAGAGTGGCTTTCATTTGCCTTCAGTTTAAGCCCAGGTGTGTACTAAGTAGAAATAAGACCCCAATATTAACCCAAAGCAAAGCAAAGCAAGCAAGCAAATAAACAAACATTATTTTGATTATAGATTCTTGCCCTGTCTCCATGTCCTTCAGGGCAGAACTTACCATGTGCTCAGTTGGTTACCATCATCCTCTGGGCTTTGAAGGGACACTGCAGGAAGGAGGAGGTTTCTATTCCGGTAATATAGGCCTTGTGGTATTGCCATAGGCAATGTGTCTTCTGTCCTGTGAGAGACCAAGAGGCTGCTAGGCCTTATACCTGTGATGTGCTCTACCAACCCAAGTGTTAGTCATGCGTCCTTTAGAGATGACAACAAAACATGGCTGCCTAGCAACTACTACATAGGTCAGGGCGGGATGACTTTAGCAACCCTGAGGAGAGTAATGAGCTCAGGCCCTGTGGCTGTGGGTGAACATGTGGCCCTGTGTTGCCCTGTAGCACCCTGCTCAGACTAGCAGAGCTTTCCTGACTCCATTCTTTGATCTGGGTCACGTTTGTCGTGGGCTCCTGGACAGATTCTTGGTTTTAGAAGCAGGTCTTCCCAGGTTCTTCTGTAGAGGGTCGGGGTCCTGACCGGGGTCAGAGTCCTGGTTTGGTCTCTACCACCTGATGCTCCTTTCAGTGCATCCTTTGAGACCCATATATTGTTTGTTTTATTTGCGTCAGGGTCTTGCTATGTAGGCCAAGCAGGCTGACACTTGACTTGCGCAATCCTCCTGCCTCAGCATCAAGACTGCAGGCATGTATCTTCATGCCTAACAAAACCCAGATCTTTTTTTTTCCATTTTTTATTAGGTATTTAGCTCATTTACATTTCCAATGCTATACCAAAAGTCCCCCATACCCACCCACCCACCACCACTCCCCTACCCTCCCACTCCCCCTTTTTGGCCCTGGCGTTCCCCTGTACTGGGGCATATAAAGTTTGCAAGTCCAATGGGCCTCTCTTTGCAGTGATGGCCGACTAGGCCATCTTTTGATAAATATACAGCTAGAGACAAGAGCTCCGGGGTACTGGTTAGTTCATATTGTTGTTCCACCTATAGGGTTGCAGTTCCCTTTAGTTCCTTGGGTGCTTTCTCTAGTTCCTCCATTGGGGGCCCTGTGGTCCATTCAATAGCTGACTGTGAGCATCCACTTCTGTGTTAAACCCAGATCTTTTTAGTGACTGTTTCAAAACAAAAGTAACTTGAAGATTCTGGGCCCCTTTGCTGGGGCCCCCCAGTGAGTAGGACAGGTGAGGCAAAGTCTTAAACATAAGACATTCGAGGCTGGAGGTAAGGCTCCACTGGGAGGGAACATGCTCAGCATATAGGATGCCCTAGGTTTTATTACTAATACCAAATCAGATATGGTGGCACACTGTGTAGACCCCACATTCAGGAAGTCAAACGTTTAAGGACATCCCCAGATACTTGGTAAGTTCAAGACCAGACTTGAGTAAATTAGATCTGATGTTGAAAAGGAAAGAGGGTTGTGTGTTCGCTAAGGCTCCAGGCTCAGCCCCTTGAGGAAAGTCAAAATGAAGGCTGTGACAGTTCTGCGTTTAGTCTCAGATGCCTTGTAAGTCTCCCGGCTTTCTAGGACTGCAGGATGATGTAGACAAGAAAGAAGTGAGGGATTTCAGGGACATTTGTGGTGACTGAAATGGCCAAATCCAAAGCCTGTTGACCACCACACCATCAAGGTACCAGCTTGTCCTATGCTGTGCTCTTGAGACCTTAGGGTGGTGTCTCCAGATTAGGGCGGTGTCTCCAGGTCTCTTGTTAATTCTCTCATCTCTATAGATCCAAATTAACCTGAGAGCCTGCCTCTGCCAGCTCTTGCTAAGGTGATGCTTTCTAGAGTATCTGGCCTAGTTTTCCTATCTACCCTGGGGTGTGGTCCCAGAAATGACTGTCTCAAACACTGCAGGACACCCCAAATACTACAGGAACTCCCAGACAGTTCGTCTTGCTTTGTTTTCATTTCTATCTGTGTGCCCACAACACTCAGCCGTGTCTTGGGCTCCGGGTTACCCCACTCAAAGGTCTCTATTCTAATTGTGGTTTCTGGCTGGAACTTTGGTGAACCCGAGGTCTGCAATGTGGCAGTCTATGGCTGTCACTTGCTTCACAGAAGCTTCATCTTTGTGGAGTAGCAGCCCCTTCCTTGGGCTTCAGGAAAGCCTACACCAGCATCCTCTATAAGGTCATGCACAGTAAGTGGTTCAATATGCTTTTCCATCCCCAGAAAGTGCCATTAGCAGCTCACGGTCTATTTACAGGAGGTTGGGTCCCCGGATAGCATTCCCAATGCCTGAGTTGTGGGGAGCCGGAAATACACATATATTTAACCCTGGGCTTGCAAACAGGAGAAGCTGCATCCCCTCATTCCGCAGCTGTGTAAACAGTAGGGGGCAGGGGACAAAGTTAAAGATAATGCAGAGACAAGGAGAGGGCGGGGAGGGGGTGGGGGTACCAGATTGTAAGGGGTGGGGAGGGACCAGAGCATGGGGCACAAAGGCGAGCACATAGATTCCCAGGTTTCTCACTCCTAAGACATGCTCACCAGTGCTGGAGCGATGGGGTGGGAATGACAAATGCTGAGAGCCTGGGCTGACAGGGCCAGATGAGACAGGCAGGCCAGGGCAGGTGATGGCACTCCAGATGAGAGATGTTTCCGCCCTGGACAGCTCTGGGCCTCTGGGGTCAACAGGAGGAAAGACTCTTATTCCCTGTCCCAGGTCGGCAGAGACCTAAGTAATGGCGAGATCCCAGCTGTATGCCCAGGAGAGTGTTGTTCCTTCCCGAGGCAGCCAATGAGGGGCTAGGGACTCAGACACAAATCCTCCCCTAAGCTAGTATGGAAGAAAGAAAGAGAGAGAGAGAGAGAGAGAGAGAGAGAGAGAGAGAGAGAGAGAGAGAGAGAGAGAACCTCAGGGTAGTATCTGCAGTTTCTGCAGCCAGAGGAGGGCTACTCCAACATCAGCCTGGCTGTGGACGCTTGCTTTCCAGGTCCCTCCCGTCACTGATATTCTGGTCACTGAGTATCTTCCCTTCCATGTGGTACTCAGCACACACCCAGATGCCTCCCCTCATCCAGTGCTTCCGTGATGTTCCTTTCCACTCTGATTTCACTGTATCTCTTCAGCTCATACTATATGTTTATCACCTTTCTAGAAAAACTGTGCAAAAAAAAAAAAAATCACAGAGTGGGTAGGAGAAAACACCCAGTCCACTGCCTCTGAGCAGTATTGAGGTACCGTGGTGTTTCTTGGAGGGGAGAATCAGGAGAACTTTGCACACAGATAAGAAACTGTCTGCACTGTGCTGAGGACATGAGAACCTGTCTCTCTCTGTGGTCACATCAGGGACTGAGGACTCTGGATGACTAGAGGAAACCTCACAGCAGCCAGGAAAAGAGTATGGGGACTCCAGAGAAGGGTCCCCAAGTATTTGAGAGGAGCCCACACGCATTATACAGGGAATCTCAATCTGGCAGCTAAGGAAAATGGAGTGTGCAATCCTCTAAACAGGGACCCTTCTGGATGGTTAACTTATGTCAACTTGACATAGACCAGAGTCACCTGGGAAGAGGGAATTTCAATTTAGGAACTGTTTCCATCAGACTGTTCTGTGGAAATACCTGTGAGACATTCTCTTGATTAATGATTGATGTGGGAGCACCCAGGCCTGTGGACAGGGCCTTCCCTGGACAGGACTGGTCCTGGCTGTGGGAGATAGTAAACTGGGAACAAGCCAGGAAGCAGAGTTCCTCTGTGGTCTCTGCGTCGGTGCCAGCCTCGGCTTCCCTCGGTGATGGAGGCGACTTACCCTTTCCTTCCCAAGTTCCTTTTGATCAATGTTTTATCACAACAGAAAGGTAAACTTAAAACAGCCTTTTCCTACCTCTCTTCTGCACAGTAGTCAGATAATTGTTTTTAAATGTGTACCGGTGCTTGCCTAGCATTATGTGAGCCTCTGGGTTAAATATCTAGCACCACAATACAAACAGAGAGTAGCATGTGTGAACACGCGTGTATATGATGCAGTCCACCAGCACATCCCTCCCTGTCCAAAGTCTCAGCATTAGCCTGTGGTTCAGCACAGCCTATGAGGGCTGTCTGGGGTGGGGGTGGGGGTGTAGTAGTGGTGGTGGCTCTGTTTCTTCCACACCTTCTGCCCCAGGGTAGGCTGGGATGCTAGGGGGACACAGACTTAAACTGTCTGTGTTTATAAGAGTTCTAAAGAGCCAAGCTCAGTCCTTGTGTTTATGTGGCAGGTGAGTTTATCAGTTGAGCCTTTTTTCCCGTACCCGGAATCCATCACTCTCCTTCTCCGTTTCTCTCTCACAAACACAAGTGTGAGGGAGCAAGTTTCCGCCTACACACAGAAGCCAGAAGGCACCTAGGGTCCCGCTCTCGTTCTGCCTCATTCCTCTCAGACAGTCTCTCTCCCTCTCTCCCTCACCCACGGAGCCATCTCCCCAGCCCTTCGTGGAAAGATTGGCATATGTATGCATTCGGTACCCAGCAGTCTTACACATGCATGGCCTTCCATCACATGATAGAGAGGGTCTCATCCTGCAAGCCCCTTTCTCCTACAAGTTCTAGAGGCTGCCAAGGAGCCATTGGTTGGCAAGGGTGTGATGTGGGGGCATCTCTCTCCCGCACCTCTTGGCTGCCATCTGAGATGTGAAAAAAAACTGACTGAGAAACATCCCCAGACAGTGCCAGCTAACAGTGACATTCCATAGATAGCGACTATAGACTAAACTGGGTGGGACACAGCTCAGCGCCTGTAAGCAGGGAGGGGAAGAGGGGGAGATTTTTTTTTTCCCTTCCTAAAACACAGTAACAGTAAAAGCCAGCGATACTTTGGGGATAAGTTGGATCTTAATGGATATGTGAAATCTGTGCCTTTTGTTTTTGTTTTTAAGGAAATGGAGAAAGGAAGGAAGCTGGAGGGTTTGAATTTGTTCTGCTAGCTTTGGAATTCTGCAAAATCAGGAAATCAGAACGTACCAGTTCTCAGAGCAGTGACATTTAACTTGATTGGGAAGGGCACACCCAAGGTCACCCTTTAAAAGGGTTTGTCTTCCTCCGCAACATTTTGTTTTACCCAGCCTTTTGGAGCTCAGCACTTTTGGCTTCTTCTCACAGTGTGGGAAAACAAAATTGGAACATGACTGTTGCCTCTTAAGAGTGCTTTGTCTGGCCCCAGTGCCTTCTCCAGGGTGGGGCTCTGTAGAGGTTTGCTGATTGACTTACAGATGGAAGGCTACAGGAAAGGAGTGGAAGGAACAGGGGTGGGGGTGGGGGCTTCCTTCCACTTCTTGGCCCAGAGAACTGGATGTGTTTTATGCAGTCCTTGTTCATGGAAGATAATTTAGGCTCTAGGTATATTTTTAGTTTATTGGTTTAAAACTTAAAAATAATAATAATTCGAATGTAGCCACCATTTATTTTTAGTACTGTAACTAAACTCTGTTAAGATGCTGTTATTTGTACTCTCTGAGGGACTGGATAACTCCATGTGTCCAGGAATAGCCTGTTCTTGTTGCTCAGTGAATATTCCTTTCAGAACCACCCTGATCCTTTCCCTTTGCAAAATCTTAGGTCTAAGAGACGTCCCAGAAGACGACAATGGGAATTTCTTCTTCTACCTGGGCCTTGAGTGAAAACTGTACTGTTTTTCACTGAAGGCCCCAGAGGGAAGGAGTTGTAAGTGTTACTCTACAGGTCTGTCTCAAACTCCACACTTCCCTCATTTATGTGCACGGCATTGTGCCACGAGGCTGGAGACCTTCTAGCCTCCAGCTTCTCCTAGATATTCCTGTTCATCTGGGGCTAGCAACAGGGACTCCACATTGGATGAAGTCTGGGTCTCCACTTTTCTACTTGTAGACACGTTGTGCTCAAGAATCCCCCCGCCCCGGGGTGGGGTTTCTGGGTTCCAATTGGGATGTAAAGTGAATAAATACATTAATTAATGGAGGGAAAAAAAAAGAATTCTATGTTTCTGAGGCTAGAGAGATGGCTCAGGGGGCAAAAATACCAGAAGTGTGAGACCAAGGCTGAATTCCAAGCATCTACTTACAAACTAACATGACCACGTGTGCCTGTAACACCATTATTGCAGGGGCCAAGACTGGTAAATTCGGACAGATCACTGCTAGCCAGCCAGCCTTGCAGTGAACTTCCTGTTCACAGTGCCATAAAGCAGAGAGTGATACAGAAGAAGACACCAGATGCTCCACTCTGGTCTCCACAGGCATGCACACCCAGACACAAATGCGCAACACGCATACCACACACATTCACACATCGTCTGTGGGATACCCTGAATAACAGCAGGGGCAATCCCATATGCAGCTCTCGAGGCTTGATCAGCTAACCTTCCCCTCCACCCTGGTTGAGGCCCTCATCACAGCGGATGTGCCAACATTTCCCATCCTGCCTTTCCTCAGCCTCTGCTCTGAGGCACAGTCACTGGACTCTGTTGGGCCCTCCCTTCCCCTTTCTGGAGAAGGTAAGCCTTTGGTGCATTTCCAACCTGTGAGCAGCCCCTTCTGCTCAGGCCCTGCAATGGGTGATATGTTCTATTTCTCCTCCTTACAAACTTTATTCTCTGATTCATTCAAGAATTGCCCCACCCCCACCCCAAAGACCTCAGTCTCCCTCATTTCTGCCTCCCTGTTGTTAGACGAGGCTGTTTTACGTCAGACTCTCCTCACAGTCTGCAATTTTGAAGGTCTTAAGCGAAAGGGCATGTTTTCCTTCCCTTTCCTCATTTAGATTACAGTTCTGTCACAGTGGGGCTTCCCGCCCATCCACAGACCTCAGAGCACCAAAATACCAGAGAAGGTGTCAGCGTGACTAACTGCTATGCCCTCCAGTCAAGGCTCTTCTGACTGTGACCAAGCAAAGTTGGTATTATTCAGTTCTGGTCATCCCCTATCCCCCTTCCCCCCGGGTTATTAATAATTAGTTTTATTGCAGTTTTAAATATTAATTCTAGAACTGGACATGGTGACACATGCTTGTAATCGCAGCACTTGGGGTTTGCAGAAGCAGGAGAAATACTGCAAGTTCAAACCCAGCATGGTTTCCATAGTGAGGCTGGTGTCTCCCCACCCACAAAACAAATAAGTAAATAAATAAAACTGCTAAGTCTAGGCTTGGAGCATATGTAATTCAGTGGTAGAGCACTTGCCCAGAGCGCCCATTGCCCTTGGTCCAATCCCCAGTGTTATATAACACATACATAAAAAAGAAACCACTGCATAGATGTTACAGCTACTCAGAACCTTAAGTGTTTAAGGTCACATCAACCCAGAGGCTGCAGAGGAGACCTAGCTACTATAGCTTACAGATAGGTGATAGGGAGCTTTTTAGTAATGTGGCCGGGACTCCCAGGCTTTGAGTTGCAAAGCGTTCATTTTGGTGCCTTATCCACGAAGCGTCTTGTATGACATAGTGCCCACCTCCCCCTCTGTACAAAGTTTAAGGAAGAACTGGGGGTGTGCCCAGCAGCTCTGCGTGGGAAAGCAATGTTTACACGTTATTCACAGAGGACCGAGTGTTTTGAAATAATCTGGGTCTGAATACCATCAGAGAACCTGGAAAAGGAGAGAAGAGGTCCAGGAGGGGAGAGCTGGAGTGTGAGAGAAGCTACTTGGCCAGAGGTGAGCCCAAGGCATGGGAGTGGCCATCTGAAAGGCCGGGTGCTGGTTCTGGATAAAGACTGAGGTGCTGATGCCACACTTGATGAGTCACTAGATATATAGTGTATCGCTTTTCATACGCACGGAGTGTCCTAAGGAGCCAGATGCATATTTCCTGTTACATGTGTTTCTGTACCCTTGTTAAATGAGTTTTGAGAGACATTGCTGCCGATTACAGACCACAGTGTGAATCTCGATCCCTAGAGGTGGCAGATGTGCGCACACGCGCGCGCGCGCACACACACACACACACACACACACACACACACACACACTTCTTAAAAACAACACAAAACCAAAAAGAACCCAACTCAACAGCAACCAAGCACATTGTGAAGTTCCAGTCACCAATGAAAGTTCAGGGGAAAGTTTAATTTGTTCATTCACTCAATGCATAGTTCTCAAAGGTGTTGTTGAAAGTGATTTTTCATAAAGATGAAAAGGAACAAGCTATATAGACTCATAGCAGAAAGGCACTCCAGGCAAAGCACAAACACCCTGAGGTGGGCTAATGACAGGCAGATTGAGTAGCAAGGAGCAGAGTGTGTGGGCTTGGTGGTGGCGCTAAAGAAGGTGCAATCAGAAAAGATGGACAGGAGGCCACTCAAGGGACTCTCTCTTACAGAGCACGCTAGACTCTGGCTTCCTCGTGGTGAGATGGACAGGGTGGTGTGGGGGCTCTTGTGTAAAGAAGTGATGTGCACTGACCCTCACTGGAGCTCTCGACAGCGGGGAAACAGGCAGAAAGGAACCGAGGTGGAAACCCCAGGTAGTCGTGGACAGTGCGATAGAAATGCGGATGTGTAGAATAGAAGCTAGGTAAAAGTCAGATTAGAGGTTTGTTTAGAAGGGAGAGGGCTACAGGACTTGCGGGCAGATAAGCACAGAGGGCCTGAGAAGGAAGAGTCAGGAATGTTGCCTGGCAACAGGAAGGAAGGAGGAGCCATTGCCGGAAGTAGGAAAGGCAGTAGAAGAATCTGAGTCCTGAGGAAATGGTCAGGCGTGATTGAGATGCTTTGGGGGCATCCGGTGAGGAAAGTGAAGAAGCTACCAGGAAACCACGAGCCCCGAGCAGCAGATCCCAGGGGAATGAGAGAAGAAAAAAGGCAAAGTTGCCTGGCGGGCATCTCAGCCTTCACTCCTGCTAGAAGAAAGAATGAGAACTGCCGATCGGGGCTGACTGAATAGTCAGCGCGCGCTGGGGACTGGACCCCTTCCTTGGCTTCCAGGAGTATGGCGAAAAGGAAAAAGAACCCGAGTCAGAAGCTGCAGAAGGAGACTTCAGCTGGGACAGTGTTGTGGCAAAAGCAGGCCATTGCTCCACAAAAGACGGACTTAGTGTTCCAGGACAACTGGGAGCAGAGACGCATGCTTTCCCAAAGTCCCAGCACACCCGAAACTTGATCTAGAGACACCAGTGTAGTCCCTGGTTCAGGTTCAGGTTCCCATGGCTCGCAGGCAGGCTGGCTATGGTCCACCACTGGCATAGGGCTGCAGGCCCTAGGAGCTTCGAGCTTCTCTTCTGGGGGTGAAGGGCTGGAGTCGAGTTTCTATGCCAGGCGTCACACCATCCCCACTTCCATTTGGGGGAAGGGTGTAAGTTGACTAAACGGCTTCTGGCAGGCTACAGTGCAAATGAGAAAACTGGAAAAGAACCATATGGTGAATTTCACGTTACAGCATTAGGCCCAAGGATCTATTTATGGGCCAGTGAATACCCATCCTCTCAAGGGTTGTGGTCAAATGGAAGCCACCAGCAGAAGGTCTCTGCTGTTTCTTCTGGATTCGGATAGGATGGCACCCAGGGTGGACTTCACATCACATGGTTATTTACTGCCACCAGTGGTAGCATAGATCTGGCCTCCAGATGTGACTTACTCTTGCACCAGGAAAAACCTGACATCTGTAACTCAAGTGTGTGTGTGTGTGTGTGTGTGTGTATGGGGGGTTGTCTTAGCTTCCAGTGTCTCCTAAGCATTCAGACCTAAGGAGACTTCAGCTGCCTTCAAACAAAAACTCAATATGATTACAACAGAGTCTACTGCTTTATAAAGGCAAGAGCTGGCTCTCGCCTCTAATCCCAGCACTCTGGAGAGAGAGGGCAGATCTGTAGGAGTTTGAGGCCAGCCTATTCAACACAGTGAATTTCAGACCAGCTAGAGCTACATAGTGAGACCCTACCTCAAAACCAAACAAGCCACAAAGGCAAGCTTGTTGGAGAGCTAAGGAGGCAAGCACAAGGGCAACCACACCATCTGTGATGGCCCAGAACTCACACACACACACACACACACACACACACACACACACACACACACACACACCACACCACACACACAGCCTTACCTACATAGTCCAGATGGGCACACATGAGACTCACACCCATTGTCTCATTAAATCTGCCCATAATTTTAAGAATATTAAGAGTGCAGCTGGTATGGACACTCCTATTGAGTAGACCCGAGGTTTCCTGTCTTCTATACCTAGCTGTTCAAGGTCGAGGCAGAGGAAGTAGTCTCTTTGATAAGGGCAACCACACCCATACCCTCTCGTTTATTACTAACACATTAGCCATGGAAGCTGGTAGAACTGCAATCCTCGGGGCTCCCAAGAATTGGAACCCTCAAAACAGTTCCCTTTATCTCATGAACTCGGGGGATAGGGACATGGCTATCCTGCCACTGTCCAGTACACTGTCCCTATCCCCCGAGTTCAGGGATAAACATGGAGCTGCACTGAAGGGTTGACAAATGTGGTGACTAAATACATCCTATTTGAGCTGGAGGGGTTTGGTGGCTATTTCCTTCAAAAATGAAACAAGCCGTCACTTTTATTACCAGGTCCTATTTAACTACCCTACTGAGTTGGTATGCGTACCAGAGGCCCCTTCTGTGTTCAGAAATGTTTGAGGGAGTATTTATTTCATAAATGGATCAGCAGACTCCATCCATATTGGGGAAGACATTGAACTGTTCTAGTTAGCAACAGGCCTCAACTGGACGCAGCTTAGAACCACTCAGAAAGCCCCTCGTGAATAGCCATCTTTACCAGGTTGGTCTGGGTGCAGCATTGTCTTACCTGTCCTAAGAGATGTAGAAGAGCCCAGCTCACCATGCACAGAGCCATTTGTCAATAGAAGGCCCTGGGCCTTCTAAGGAAACTAGCGGATCTTGAACCTAAGAGAACCAGGGAGTGAAACGCAAGCTGTGGTCCTCCATGGCTTCTGCTTCAGGTTCCTGCCCTGGGTTCCTTCAGTGATGGTCTGTGACATGGCAGTGGACCCTCTCCTTCACCAATTTGCTTTTGGTCATGGTATTTGTCAGAAAGGAAAGCAGAACAGAGTTCAAGCTTATCAGAATAACAAACTGAGATGTCCAAACCAGTACATAGCCTGTTGTGATTATGATGGTCACTGTTACTACGAAAATCTACCCATACCTCTTCCTGTCTCTTTGGCCTCACCGGTAGAAGTAAGATGGCAAAAGGAACTTCATCCTTTGGAAAACGTCGCAATGAGATGCACACACTGTGCCGCCACTGTGGCTCCAAGGCCTACCACCTTCAGAAGTTGACCTGTGGCAAATATAACTGGAGTGCCAAGGCTAAGAGGTGAAATACTACCAGGACTGGTCAGATGAGGCACCTAAAAATTGTTTATCACAGATTCAGACGTGGATTCCATGGAAGGAACAACACCTAAACCCAAGAGGGCAGCTGTTGCAGCATCCAGTTCATCTTGAGGATCTCAATCAGTCATAACATAAATGTTCTGGTTTCAAAAAGAAAAATCTACCTATACACAAATATAGTCATTCATATAAGGTCACATCAGAAGTTTAGTCTATTATGAATATTATATGCGTATGTCTGTGTACCACACGTATGCCTGGTTCCCAGAGGCCAGAAGAGGGTGTTGAATCCTCTGGAACTGGAGTTACTTACAGGCAGTATAACCTACCATGTAGATGTTGGAACTTGAATCTGTGGGTGCAGCCAGTGCTTTGACCCCTGAGGGATCTCTCCAGCTCAGAGTCTTGTTTTCTGAAGCAATGTCTCATTAACTAGGACAGATCAGCCTTGAACTCACAGAGCTCCGACACTGCCTTTTGAGAACTGGGGTTAAAGACATGCACTACAATACTGGATCTTGTTTTGTTTTTTGAGACAAAGCCTCACAATTGATAGAAGTTGCCCTTGAACTTGCAGCCCTCCTGCCTCAACCTCCCAGTGTTTAGATTATAGACATGTATCACCACAGTGAGTTTAGATTCATCCTCTTTTTTTTTTTTGGTCATCTAACACAATTTTCACATTTCACTTTAAACGCTCAGACAAATCTAGAAAAATCAGAAAGCGATAGACAGTTATACTGAGTTATACTAGCACCTATTCCTTAAGTTCCCAAAGCCTTCTACAACAGTTGTGGGGCGGGGGGAGGTTGGGTTCTGCCCCCAGGTGAGTATTTTAAGAAAGTTTGCTTCTAATTGATTTAGACATTTTTATTTAATTTGTAAAACCTACATGGACTTTTTTTTTCTACTCACACTGTTTTAGGATTCACAGAACAATCAAATCCATTCTTCAGTAGAATCTGAGGGTTTTTTGCCAAAATTTTGAGGGTTTAAAAATAAGCTTTAAATGTAGAGCATGCCCATGATGAAGTTGTCCATGTGTCCTGTGGCCCCACAGAGTCAGGCATGAATGCTGCAGCTGGATTCGATTCCTTTGTCAACATGCAAATTAACATCTTCGGTGGCTCCCTCTGCCAGCATACTTATCCCAGTCTCCAAATGTGTTATTTGTTATTAAAATCACCATATTTATATGTGGGGGGTTTTGCGGTGACTTCCCCAGATGCTGAGATTCTAACTGTAGCTATGCAGGTTATTCAAACATCCCGTGGGCATTTAAGAGATCGCCAGTCCTTAACGTGGAAATGAAAGGATGCTTTGTGGTGAGAAATATGTGGTTCTGTTAGCTCTCAGCCAGAGCTGAAGGTGCCTGCTAAGCAGGCCTGATGACCTGAGAAAGAAATGACCCCTCAAAGTTGTCCTTTGGCCTCCACACGTGCACCGTGGCACGCATGCACATGCATTCACACATTTAAAAGAAAAAGAATAAGTCTTACTGAGGTCAAATAACATGTAATTGGCGGGGGGGGGGGGGGCAGGTGTGGTGCTATAAACCTATAATTCCAGCACTTGGAAAGTAGAAGCAAGAGAATCAAGAGTTCAAGACCAACCTGGGCTATATGAAAGCCTTCTCTAAAAAACAAACTGGGGTGGTGGTATACACCTGTGACCACAGCACACGGTGCACAGATTTCGGTGAATTTAAGGCCAGCCTGCTCTAGAACGTTGCAGGACAGTCAGGGCTATCTAATGAGACCAAACAAAGCAAAACAATTTGAAAACCTAACATGTAACAATCAGGCTCTTCCAGTGACTTATTTTCAAATCAAGACTAGTTATATATTTATAAGTCACTAGACATCTTGTGATTTAGAGAGCCTGTTCACTTCTTCCCAACAATGTGTAAGGCAGGTGTATCCCAATGTGACCTTAGGAAACCTCTTAGGTTAGTGGTGACATCTCTTGGTTATCTGGAAGTGCTTCTCAGTGCTTGGTTGCATGGGAGGTTGCTCAAGGAATTGCAGATTGGAGCCTCAATTTCCACCCCTCCCATTTCTTTCTATCTATCTATCTATCTATCTATCTATCTATCTATCTATCCATCTGCTTATGTGTATATGGGTGTTTTGACAGCATATATGTCTGTGCACTTTGTAATGCGTGCCTAGTTCAGTTTCAGATTCTCTGGGACTATTTACAGACAGTTGTGAGCTGCTATGGAGGTGTTGAGAATTGGATCTTGGTCCTCTGGAAGAACAGCCTGTGCTCTTAACCACTTACGAGATGCTCAGACCACTGGTTGATGGTGCATGCTGTGCATAGCAGGGTGTAAAGCCAGGTAACCCAGTTTCTCAGTGTAAGAGGAGCAGGACCTGCAGAGGCTGTTTCCATGGACCCCAGATTTTCCTAGCCTCTCCCAGACAGCTGCGGAGCATTTACATTTGCAGAGGAGAAAATGGTGAACTTCTGACAACATTTGTTTAGCTGATTCTGATTGTTGCTGGGGAACACCACACACACACACACACACACACACACACACACACACACACACACACACACACACACACACACAAACCCCTTTGGGGATTTGGAGAAGAGGATTTCAGCCAGCCCCAGCCCCCGTTCCTCCAAGTACCAAGATCACTAGCACTGTGCTTGCCATTCTCCAAAAATGTGCACAGACATGGCTGATCCGCCCACGCTGGCCTTTCCGATAACAGAAGCAGCCCAGCCAGAAATGAGTGGTTGGTCCAGAATAAACCCACCCAGGGTGGCAGTCAGTTCTTTGCAGCCCCTGTTCAGACCTAGCCCGAGGACAGACATTTCCTTTAACTGTCTCGAGTGAGAGCTGGCCTGGGCTTCTTCCAGCAGCCCCTGGCTCCCCTACCCGCCCCTGCGATATGTGGGCGCTACATAAATACTTGTTGACTGACTTGATTCATTCCCTGGAAAAGCAAAAACCAAAGGAAGTCGGGCAAAGGGAAGTGGATTCAACTCTCTCTTAGGTATCAGAAGGAAAGGCCAGGCCTGATGTCCGACTGCTGGTGGGATATGACTGCTTTCTTCCCTTAAGAAATAAGAAATAAAAACATTATTCACTGTGATGTCCACTGTGTCTCTGGGGGCTGAAGGCACAGAGTTTCTCAGAGATGTGTAGTATGTTCATGGGTGTGGTTCTAAGTAGACACCAATGGTCAACGTCCATTGTCTTACACACACTCTCTGCCTTTAGAGACAGGGTTTCTCCTTGAACCCAGAGCTCCAGGGATCCCTCTGTCACTGATTCCCTGCTACCGTACTCTCGTCCCCACCCCAACTAAGGTTACAGCCTTTCCTGGGTGCTAGGTCCGTCAGAGCCATCTCCAAACCACCAACAATTTCTACCTGTTAGACTGCTTAAAAGGCTTAAAAGAATTGCCACACCAGCACCCCCCACCCACTCACAGTGAGCGTGAAGGACACCCCCATCCCCCCACTCACACACACACACTGAGCATGCAGGACACCTGGAGTGCCCTGCCCCCTTCAGTGCATGTTCTGGCCTCATTCTTTGTTTTGCCACTTGTCAGGGTGAGAGGTGAGACCTCTGAGGGTCTGTTTTGGCAGCAACCTAGCTTTGATGGACTGAGGGGTTGGCTCTTGAGTTGTTCGGCTATGAGCCTCTAAGGATATTTCTTCAAACATCTGTAGTACTTCTTGCTGTTCCATGGTTGTGTTCCATGGCTGGGCTCCAAGGCTGGGCTCACTCCACTCAGCCGCTTTTCTCCATGTAGCCCTGGCTGCCCTGGAACTCACTCTGTAGACCAGGCTGGCCTCAAACTCACAGAGGTCCACCTGCCTCTGCCTTCTGAGTCCTGGGATCACCATGCCTGATGTTGGGCGGCTCCTCTTCTCGTCTGTTGAGCTGCCCTCTGAACCCAAATAACTTTTGTTGCCACCAAGTACCCTTTCTAGCACAAAGCCTCCATAAAAATTCATTTGGTCTCAAAGTTTGAACTTGGGTTTTCACCCTTTTGTGGGGTAGTAAGCCTATGGACTCTTGGGGGTGCTGGCAGCCCCCTTGGTCCTCTATCTGCAAATATCAGTTCTCATTTGTGACCATGAGTACTTCACACACACACACACACACACACACACACACACACGAACGCATCCACAAACACATGTGCGCATACATACCTGTTTCTATATCTTTGAAGAAGATGATAACATTTGTACTGTGTCACATGGACTGAGAGAGCTTGCAGATGTGAAGACACACTTGGGCAGTGCTGGGCACGGTGCAAGGGAGCCTGTTTTTGGTGTTGTACTACATCTGTATTTTTAAAAAAAAAAAAAGATTTACTTATTTTATGTATGTGAGTACCCTGTCACTCTCTTCAGAGACACCAGAAGAGGGCATTGCATCCCATTGCAGATGGTTGTGAGCCACCATGTGGTTGCTGGGAATTGAACTCAGGACCTCTGGAAGAACTGTCCATGCTCTTAACCACTGAGCCATCTCTCCAGCCCTACATTTGTATTTTTGTAGAAAGGATGAACTCTGGGGCTAGAGAGATGGCTTAGCACTTATTAACACTTGGTGATCTTCAGAGAACTCAAGTTTGGTTCTCAGCACCCACATCGGGCTGCTCACAAACGCCCGTAACTCCAGTTAGATCCAGGAAGTCTGCTGCCTGCTTCAGCCCTCCACAGTCACCTCTCATGCATATATATACATGAAGTAAGTTCTGAGCTTTTGTGAGGTCTAACACAAGGCTGTATGGTCAGTCAGTAAGATATCTTATACTGGTGGCAGGAAGAAAAGAGGAGATGGATGGTGAGCTGAGAGGCACTGGCGTGTGCTTTTCCACACGCTCTAACAGTGGGAGAGAAGGCCCTGATTCCTGTTTGCCAGTTTCCTTGTTGGAAGCACTCCTGTTGTGGTCGCTTTCAAACTGCCACCATAATGCGTCTGAGCACTGAGTTTGGGAGGGATGCCAATAACCTTCCTGGGAAGTCAGCTGTGGCACCTATGTGAAGTTAGAGGGGAAGACTCTCCCCACCTAAGCCTTCTCCCCCACCACTTTCAACAATAGATAATTTGGTCCTTTTAAGTAGAAATCAACGACCGAATATTAAGTATAGCCTAGCTCAATGGCATGGCTTTTTATAAGCCTGCTCACTTCGTGTAACTTCATGTTACATTGTGTGTGTTCTGTGTGTGTGTGTTCTAAGCATCCATCAATCTCATCTGTCCCTCCGAGAAGAGCACAGAGTCTGCCGCATTTGGGGTACACCTTAAGTAAAGAAAAGCAGAAACTGTCGTCTGTAGGGGATGCTCTGTATAGACCAAGCAATGGGCTGTTAGAGAAGTAATTAACAGCTGGGTTCTAAAAAGCAGTTTGTTACTGGCCAAATGCTGGAACAGATAGCCCAGAGCACCAGGGGGTGGGAGCAAGACCAGCCCTGGGGTAAAGCAGATGGCGGGAGCAGGGTCCTACTAATTTCTACTGAGGATGTTTGTATGTTATTCTTCTTTCTTTTCCTTTCTGACTAATTTAATGATTTAGGAGTGGAAAAAAAAATTAACCGATTTATCTTGCTGTCTGAATAATGTTTTGGAATGAGCAAGAACAGGTCAGCGTACCAAGTGGGTAGGTCATTGCCCTGTTTAATGACCTGTATCCGGATTTTATTGTGTCTGGATGATAATCAGTGCTCATTTCCACCGTGCACAAAGAAGAGTTTGTGAGGAAGAAATAAAAACTCTCTGCTTTTTAATGGGCACAGGAGATGGTGCAAACAGTAGGTACTTAATACATGTTAATTACCACAAAAGCCTCTTCTAGCCACTGAGAGGGATCTAGTAGAAGGTTCAGAGCTTAGAACCCACACCTCTGGACTCAGCCTGGCTCTCTCTACCTTTCTCAGTACTGGGGGAGTGGGCACCAGCAGGGATATGACCTCCATGGTGAGGCTCTGGTAAAGCTTCTATCACAGTGCATCTTTGGGGCCTGCTCCAGCCCATCTGAATCTAACATCTGGTTCAGGGAAGGGTAGTGCGCAGTTTCCTCCCACTTGCCCCTTAGACCAGCAGGCAGCGCCCCATTCAGACTGAGACTGCAGTTAATAAACATTTAGATGCTTCTCTTTCCAAGGCATCAACTGGCTGGTGGTATGTGTGTGGTGAGAAACAGGCTGGCTGAGGTGGAACGTGGCTAAGAGTCAGGCGCCCAGAAAGGGATCTGAATGAGGTACCACATGAGTGGGAAGCTCGGGGATCAAACCCTCTCCCCCAGCAGCTGGAACCTCTGGATTCCTGGTAGTTTTCATCTGAGGGTCCCTGGTCCTAAGCCCCAGTCCTGGCAGCAGTAGGGATCTACACTTCTAGTTGTGATAACAGCACAAAATGATCAAACACTGTTGTTGTCCTGTATCCTGTTGCTTTCTGTTCCAAACTCAGTGTGACCCTTCAGTGGGCCTCACCAAAATTCCCCTGGCTCCCAGGAGAGAATAGCAGAAGAGAGGCAGACAGGGGAAGGAAGAGCTGTATCGGTAGTGGGGCAAATGCTTCCTCGAGCCCGTTTTCAAACAATCTACAAATGTCTTTATGTAAAAAGTGCTGTACAGGTAAATGTGAGACTTCCATCAGTCTGTGATGCCCTCCACCATCCCGCCCTACTTCAGAAGTGCAGCCCCAGTTCCTATTCGGCCCCTCTTAGGACACCTCCCATGAGCTGACCTACCTTCACTGTGCCCAAGGGCAGGCTGCAGTGCTAGGCTAAATGCATACATCATTATGTGGAAACGGGACTTTATGATTTTGAAGCCAGAGAACCTGAGCACGTGATCGCCGTTTCCTGCTGTAGGCGAAAGGTGAAGGAAAACCAGTGCACTGCTGTCTTAGAAGGCCTAAAATTAGACGCGTGTCACTCCCAACAAAGCATGTCTCATCCTGGAAGAAGGTGGCCCCGGACTTAATGACCCATATCTGTAAAATAAGGCCGGATATGTGGACAGTATGGTGAGACCTGGAACAATATGTTCAGAGCTCATGTCACATTGAGTGGAAATGTTGGGTCTTCATGCTTCTAAAGATGGGAAACCTTGCTGGATCACTTGGTTTGTAATTACTCATTGTGTGGCAGACCTATGGCTTACTGTGTGAATAAAAAGGTTTTTGCTGGTGGCTGATATCATTGAGAGTTTGGCACCAGGTCAGAAATGCTGTCCTGCTTCACCTAAATGCAGTTCCTATTGTTCTAAATCCAGAGATAGAGCCTGCTTGTTGTGGGCAGAAGGTCTGGCCTGGTCCATTTGGTCACGGTGGCATCCTTACATTGTCCTGGGCTGGCTGGCTTATGTTGGAGAGTCAATTCGACACATATTGATCAGTGTTTTTCCAACTGCAAGCGTTGGGCTGAGCATCACAGAAGGCGAAAATGAGAAAGACGGTGACCTTGTGAGTGAACCTGCTAGCAGGGCCACGAGGTAAGGGACTGATCTGATCTGAAGGCTGAATAAGAGAGTGTCCCAACAGGAGAGCTAGCCTTGGACCCTCAATAAAGCAAGGATATTAGACCATCACACACACCCCACTCCCTCGCCCCAAATTCCCTCGTCTCCCACTATAGAACCACACTCTTTCTACTTTTTATTACCATTATAAGAGCTTACCCAGTCTAAGCTCTCTGCTGGCACAGTGTTTGCTCAGTTAAACTATGCCACAACCATAACTAGATTCATAGATTATTTATTTATTTATTTATTTATTTATTTATTTATTTATTTATTTGGACAAGGTCCTGTATAGCTTGGGCTGGCCTCACACTATTGAGTGCTTGGGTTTACTGGTGTGTGTTACAACCCAGTTTATGTAGTTCTGGAGATCAAGCCTGGACCTAACATGTTCTAGGCAAGCACTCTAATAATGACTGAGCTACACAGCTCAATGCTGACATCTTTCTGTGTATGTGCGAGGGGAGGAGGGAGCCCTCGGAGGCATACCTCTGGAAGTCAGAGAACAGCTTGCAGGAGGTGGTTCTTTTCTACCATGTGTGTCCTGGGCATAGAGGTGTGAGGCTTGGTGGCATGTGCTAAAGCTCACTATCTCATCAGCATTGAGCTAATGTCATTGGAACACTATGGGAACTGAGTGAAGAACCAGAAGGGTACTTCAGGTCTAATGAACTAGGGAAGGATATAGCCAGGAGTGTCAGCTCCACCAGACCCCACTGACATCCGTGACTGACAGAGGGCCACAGAGTGGCAAACAAAAGGTTGAGCGGGAACCCTGGGGTCTTTGGGGTTGTGTGTGCAGCGTGTGGAATTTCCTATCACGTTGTTCATGGCTAGAGCAGGTGGAAGAACGTGCCCTGTAGGTATGGGCGGGCAGCTGGGCAAGAGCTTGATTAAGGGTCCTCCCACGTCATCTGATGGCTTGCTCATCATCTGTGGACTTGCTGCCATTCAAACCATAAGCCCCTGCTCAAATGTCCCCTGCAGCCAGACAAGGTAGTGATCGCTTTAGCGGTGTGCCAGGCCCTGGCTGTTGTCTGGTTCATTCACACTGGGGGCGGATGTCGGTTATGAATGAGCCGGCTAGTTTATGAAACCTTTCAAAGCAGGAATTTCTAGTCCTTGTGTAGTAGTGCTGCAGATGGGGTCAGGCCTTGGTGTATGCTCTACCACAAAGCTAGGTGTCCTTGGCTCAAGCAAGAGGGATTGTGTTTTATCCCTTTGTCCTTTTTTTTTTTTTTTTTTTAGTGCTGTTTTGTTTTGTTTTGTTTTGTTTTGTTTTCCAGACAGTACCTCCAGGACTATACTATGTAGCCCTAGCTAGACTGGAACTCAATCCACATGTAGACCAGGCTGGCCTCAAACTCTCAGAGATCTGCCTGACTCTGCCTCCTGGGTGCCGGGATGAATGGGCAAGGTTTGGCATCTGAATTTTACCAGGCTAGCAGTTGGCTCCCTGGATGAAGCCCTTTGTGCATCCATTTTAGGTCAAGAGTACTCTGCCCTTCACTGGAGGGCTCTAAGTTGGGTTCAGCGCAAACAAATATTCCTCTGGAGTCTCGTTTGCGATTAATGTGTTCTGTCTCTGCCCGGCCAAGGTAAATGGAGCGCCCCAACCCACACTTAATGAGTTTTGCCTGTGTAAACCGTATTAATTGTGGTTGTTGCTTTTTAATTGTCCTTAAATTTCTCGTACGCTAACTGCCCTAGGGCAGGAGATCTGGTTTCTGCTTAGACTGTAGACCTCTCCTCCCACCGTTCCTTCCACCCAGGAGTCTCATAAGCCGGCACCGAAGTCTGCTCCCCTCCCCCACCATCTGGCAGCAGCCCCGGAACTGGACCAGGGCTCAGAAAAAATAAAAAATAAGCATGCAAAAACTTTTGTAAGAGCCTCCTTGACCAGGACTGGGAGGCAGAGGTAGAGATATTTTGAGGGGTTCCTCTCAAGGAGGATTCAAGGAGTTCCTGAACTAGCATAGCAGGTGGGAGGGGGGCCTTCAGACGACCTTGGTGGGCTGTCTCAGTGTGACAAAGGTGTCTACAGACAGAACTGGGTGACTTAAGAGTTGCCTTTCTCCAGCAGGTGAAAACCAGAGCCAGGCACCTGATATGGGACCAGAGCCTTATTCTGCCCGGAGTGGCGCTACACAGTACCTTGTGTAGTGGGCTTGTTAGAGACTCCTGCTACAGTGTGTCCCCTGCTCCTAGCCCTGTCTGCCCAAACCCTGGCACAAAACAAGCTCCTCACCTGATGGTGCATGAGCAGTCACTGTGACAGTCACAGTGGAGTCACTGGTAGGGTTGTCCCTCCTGCAGCCAGGCCTTCTCCACGACTATGGTGCCACCTTTCCTTGTTCATGGATGTGTGTGCACCTGCAGGCAGAAGGAGGAGAAAACGGACCTGACCTGTGGATTCCTGTCTACAAACTGCTTTTGCAGGAAGCCCTAGAGCAGGAGCCAGAGCCATCTGCTCGAAGCCTAGCGAAGTGGGTTGAGTGTTCCATGCTGTCCCTCCAGATTTTAGGCCCTTCCTAGACCAGCACTTCCCAGGTGACACTGTGGGACAGGGTTCTGGAGTTCTATAGCGTGAGTTTGGGAGCATCCCCCATTACCCCACACCCCAGTTCCACCTAGGACAGGTGCCTGGAGCCGGCACCAAGCCAACTGTGGTGATGCTCATGTGCCCTGTCTGGAGTCCTGCGGGAGCCCTCTGCACTTTTTGCCTAATGATCACTGTATAGTGATTGACTGGGCCTAGTGTCTGGAGCCTTTGTCTGAGCTCCTTGCATCCCTCCCTGGGGACCATTGTCTGAGTTGGTGGTTGTTAATCCGCAGCCTCTGAGAAGCTGCCTGGCAAATGGGAGGTTAATGTGCAAACAGCAGGGAGCGTTGTCAGTGTGTGGGGTTGGACGGCAAGTAGGAGGGAAATAGTTAAAAATCCTATTCAAGGCCCGGAGGGGAGGAGGGGTGGGCGAGGGAGCAGGCTCAGCCTTGTGTTAATCTTACTGGAATGTAACCAGTTCGGGCAGTTTCTGGCTTTGGTATTGCCCTGTTGCTCAGGGGCCCAGTGTCTGGTCTCTGCCTCCTAAGCTTCCCAAAGGCTGAAGTCCTGGGGTCCCTTCTATCTTGACCGTCTCTAGCATCTTAAAGGAGCCCGACCAGAACATCAGGAGGCTGCTAAAACCCGGAGAACCTCACAGCCCGCACCACAGAGGAAGCTCGGGGAGGCGGTTGTATGGAGGAATCGGAGGGGCAAGCAGAGAGAATGTTTAGAGAAAAAGCCCCCAAACCTGTTTGGTCAGGCTTGTATAACTGCCTGGAGGTCTGGGAATGCATGCCTAGGGGAAAGAGCTGCTCCTGGACACTAACAGCTAACAGTGCAGCCTGTGTGCGTTGCTGGATAAGGGGGAGTCAGGGCGGGCGGGGGTCAGCTCACAAGTGGTGGTTTACTGCTTGACCGAGAGTGTGTTCATGTCTGCTGCAATTCACTGTTGAACTCTAAAACAGTCTTGTGTTGGTCTGGGCTGTGCCTCATAATATCTGCATATTAAAAATCCATCCAGCTGGACACAGGATTGGTGCACTTCCTCATATAGCCGTTGAGTCTTTGTTGGGGACGTTTAAGAAGTAAATTTTAGGTTGAGTCAATCGCTCTGTAAGTTCAAGTATTGGTGTCATTAGAAGGACCTGAGTTCAAGTCCCAGAGCACATGCTGAAGAGCCTGGAGATAGTGGGTGAGAACCCTCAGATCTCAGCACCCAGGTAAAACACATGGGGTCCGGAGTGGGCAGAGACGGGATTGCTGAAGCTTGCTGGCTGAGAGTAACGCAAGTCTCAGGGAGGGACTCTTTTTCAAAGCCATAAAGTACAGTGACAGAACAGGACACCCTCTGGTGCCAGCTGCATGCTGTCCCTATCATCTGAGAACTAGGGAAGGAGAGACAGATGCATCCCTGGGGCTCACTTCCAAGTAGCCTAGCCTGCTGGGTGAGCCCCAGTCAAGTGAGAGACCCTGTCTCAGGGGACTGGAGAGCCGGCCCAGCAGTTAAAAGCATCTGCTGCTCTTGCAAAGGAGGCCGCTTCTGTTCCAAGCACCCATATCAGGCAGCTTAAAAACTTTCTGTAACTCCAGTTCCTGGGGATACAATGCCCTCTTCTGGCTCCTGTAGGCACCAGGCAGTAAATATAAATAAACAAACCCAAGGTAGGCAATGCCTGAAAAATGACACCTGAAATTGACCTTGCTCCCAATGTAGGTAGGTACACACACATAATTGAAGGGATTGTGGGGGGGGGGAGAGAGAGAGAGAGAGAGAGAGAGAGAGAGAGAGAGAGAGAGAGAGAGAGAGAGAGAGGTAGGTAGGTGGTGGGCAGGTCTCTGTAAGTCCTCCTAGCCTCATGCCTTTTCTGGCCAGCCCAGCAGCAGGGAATGGGGGTACAAGGCCACCATGAGTGTAGGCGTCCAAGTGGCCACTCTGCTATTGGGAAACGGAAGGAAATTGCGTGGCAGCCAGACCCTGGGGCTTCCTCACTCCGGGCTACCATTTTGCTCACAAAAGTGAAAGCAGTGAAGGTTGCAACTATAGAAAGGTCTCTAAGTCCCCATTCGGCATAAGGCACCTTTCCAGAACACAGGGCCATAAGGCCCCATGGAGCTATTGAGCTGATCCGGAACCCCACCTAGCTTGTATATTCATCAAGGGAGCCCAGATCCAAAAGCTCAGGCTCTGCCCAGCCCTGACCCTGTGGGTCACCCTTCTGCGCCCCACCCCCCCCCACTCCACCCCTCCGGCCTGCCCAGCAGACAGGACTCTGGATTCTGTCTCTGTTGGAACCCACCAGCCATCCGGAGAGTCCAACGTACTGAATTTCATTTCTTTCCCGCTCTTGAGTTTTCCATGATTTGGGATTTGCAAATGATTTTCCTCTGGGAATTTTTTAGGCCATCCCATGTAGGTGGCATCTGACATTTAAAATCCTGTCGGTACCATATCTAGCTGTGTGGCCTTTGATAAATTAAAATGTCTGGAATCGGGCTGGTGAGATGGCTCAGTGGGTAAGAGCACCCGACTGCTCTTCCGAAGGTCCAGAGTTCAAATCCCAGCAACCACATGGTGGCTCACAACCATCCGTAACAAGATCTGACTCCCTCTTCTGGTGTGTCTGAAGACAGCTACAGTGTACTTACATATAATAATAAATAAATCTTTAAAAAAAAAAATAAAATGTCTGGAATCCCAGTCTCCTCATGTCAGGTAACGGGAGTAGCAGCAGTAGTGTTAAGCTCACTGGGCGAAGGGAGGGCAAACCGTACTGATATACTTGTCACCTGGGATACAGACGGGGCTTCTGTCATCATCCTAACGGGAACCAGACAGCACAATATGCCTCACAGACCGGCACCCCGATGCCCTCCCCGAATGCAACCTCATGCCTAGACATAAGTAAGTAGACATACACAGAGAGAGAGAGAGAGAGAGAGAGAGAGAGAGAGAGAGAGAGAGAGAGAGAGAGGCTTTAGAAGCTCCATTTTGGCCTTGGCCCCTCTTGGCACTGTGTTTCCCCACTGAGCTGCTATGATGTCCTAAGACACAGATAGAAGCAGGGATGGAAGAGACAGAAGATGCTACAGGACCAGGCTCTCTACCACCACCGCCACATCTCATATGGAAATGAAAACTACAGGATATTCTCCGTTTGGGCCATGCCCTTTGTGTCGTAGGGAGGTGTGTTTTTTTGTTTTTTGCTAGGCTGGGAGTAAATATGCTCCACAGCTTGTTGGCTTGACTTATAGCTTTTAATTATGTAAATAAGTAGGCATCCTCTCAGATCCCGTAGATACCAGTGGAGACCCTCCTTGTCCAGCAGTAGCCACCTGGACCTCTGAGGCCAGTGCCAGTTTCAGTGATGGCCTTCATAATTGTATTTAGGAAACCAGTGTCATGGATCTTTTTAACTATTCAAAGTGTTATTTATTCATATTGGTTCAAAGGCTGGAGAGACAGCTCACTCCACAAAATGCTGCCATGTGAACGTGAAGACCTGAGTTTGAACCCCAGAACCTATGTTTTTTTGGGCTTTTTGTTTGTTTGCTTGTTTGTTTGTTTGTTTGTTTGCTTGCTTGCGTTTTTGTTTTGTTTTGTTTTGTTTTGTTTTGTTTTGTTTTTTCGAGACAGGGTTTCTCTGTGTAGCCCTGGCTGTCCTGAAACTCACTCTGTAGACCAGGCTGGCCTCGAACTCAGAAATTCGCCTGCCTCTGCCTCCCAAGTGCTGGAATTAAAGGTGTGCGCCATCACGCCCGGCACTTGCTCGTTTTTAAAGGCCGGTGTGGTGACACATGCCTGTAATCCCAGCACTGAGAAAGCAGGGATGAATGGGTCCCTGAAACCTCGTGGCCAGCCAGCCTGGCCTACTCTGTGAGCCTCAGGTTTAGTGAGAGACCTTGTCTCAGAAAACAAAGCGGACAGCTCCTGACTATGGACAGCTGAGGTTGTCTTCTGCCCTGCACACACCCTCCCCCTCAAAAGGAAACACAGCAACAAAGAAAAAAAAATGCAGTGAGTCTAGCATAGAGGTCTTCTCTCTGTGAGTTGTCACCTGGATTCAAAGTCTCTCTCAAATCCCATCACCCACTCCAATTCTTAATGACATTTACCACTTGGGACAGATGCTTTGTCCTCCCTCATTAGATGAAGGCCACCTGCCTAGCCATATTGTCCTTTCCTCTTGCACAGCAGCCAGGGACAGAGTCCCAACACAGTGGGTGTACCATAAGTATTTGTGGAATGACAGGCAGAGTGTATTACAAACTGATCCATACTCCTCAGGCCTGTGTTGATTTTTCTGGAACTGCCCTGTTGTTCATCCCCTCCCGAGTAAACAGATTCAGACCCTCAAGAAAATCGGGCAGCCAAGCCCTTAACAAGCCAAGAAAGCCAGCCTTCATTTTGATTATCTTTGGGCTAAGTTTGCTTGGGAATTTGTATCTGTAGAAAAAAAAAGTCTTAGCGTTCACCGCTGTGAGGCAAATTTTTTGCATTCATTTATTCTTTCGGTGGTTTGGCCCCATAAAGCAAGGCTGGCCTGAGGGGAAAGCTGCCTGAAAGAATCCAAGTTTGTCTTTAGTGGTAGAAATTAAACAACTTCTCCAGGCCGTGCCCTCAAACTTCAGCCCCGTTTACTATTGAAAATTGTGTCTCAAGGGGTACAGAGAGGCGTGGGATAATGGGGACTGAAAAATGTTTGAGATTTGGACATTTTGTTTTCTTTTTCCCTTGGAGAATAATCTTTTGGGAAAAACTTGGATGAAGACCCTTAGAACCATACAGATTTTTTTTTTTTTTTAGTTCAATTCAAGCCCCAAGTCATAGCTTGATTCATTTTTGTGAACAATAGACAGAGAAGTGCCCACGGAGCATCCAAAAGGCTGAATGAACTGCAGGAACAGGAGGGCAGGGTCTGTCCGCTGAGTGTCCCAGGCTCTGCATGGACTCCCCAGAAGTTCCCAGTCACTCGGGAAGCCTTCAGATGGTGGCAGCTGAAACACCAGGCCCTGTGTAGGTGTCCAGAGAAAGTCTCTGAAAACTTCCAAGAGATGTCCAATGTCTCCCTGAGACTCTTCTCTCAGGGTCTGCATCAAATTACAGGACTGTCTCGTTCCTCTGTCTCCAAGACTGCTAAGTCGCAGCCACTGGACCTAAGGCACGCTTGGAGGTCAGGCCCTGCAGACTCAGTGTCACTCATTCAGGCCAAGCTGCCCCAGTCATAATGTGACAATAGCATAGGAACTGCTGAGGGGAGGGGGAGGTGACACAGTCAGTAAAGCTCTGGCTACAAAACCATAAGGAGCTGGGTTCAATCCCCTGCACCTGTGATGGCAGCATTGCGGCTGGGAGGAGGGTAGGAATAAGAAGGTCTTGAGCCTTGCTGGCCAGGCTCTGCAGCCCAGTTGTCCATCCCTGTTCACTGAGACACTCCGTCTCAAAAAGATAAGGTGATACTCAGAGCTGCCACTTCCGTTTTACTGATAACGGACTAGAATATTTGTTTGTTTGTATGTTGTGTCTGTCATGTGTGCATCACACATACATAGCTCCCCTGAAACTAGAGCTACAGACAGTTGTGAGCTACTGTGTGGATGCTGGAAATCCAACCCGGGTTCTCTAGAAGAGCAGCCAATGCTTGTCTCTCCAGCCCTGATGGACTAGAATTTAAACAAAAGAAATACTGATGTTTTAAATTCATCATTTAAGGAGACCCTGTGACTAGGCATGTTGTCTTTAATAACAGAAGTAGGGGCAGGCGGATCTCTGTGAATTTGGGGCCAGCCTGGTCTTCACAAGTTGTTCCATACCAGTCTGGGCTACACAGTGAGACCCTGTCTCTAAAACAACACACTTCTTGATGTGAGGGTGGGGCATTGAGCTGAGAGCTGACCATTTATTGACACCCATGTGAAAGATGTTTCAGTGATCTTAATGAACACGTGCTAAGGATTTTCGAAGCGCCAAACTTCCCTTCCCTTCAGGGAGCTCAGTGTGGCCCCAGTCCCTTCTGTATCAGACTGGTGACGTGCAACCCCAAAGAGATGCTCAACTCTCCTCTGAGGATGAGTTCCAAGGAGCTGCCAGGATATTCCTACAGTGCTAAGCATTTGCTCTCCTGCGGCACTGTGTCTACTCATGACAGGACTTGTGCACCTCCTCTGGGACCCTACCTGTCAGTAGCCTTTGTGCCATTTCTAACAGTAATCTCTTTGGGGTATCAGAAGGGATGCTAAAGAATTAGTGTAGTTATTTACTGCTTCCAGAATGGTTGCTTGTATGTGAATATGTGGTATGTCAAAGTCCAAGTTAGCAAAAGTATTTCCAGTGATATTAATAAAATACTTTAATTTCCTACAGCCCATCATACAAATAAACTCTTCTGGCCCGTATCTAGGTAAACCTCTAACTCCACACCTCTGAGGAACATGGTGGCACACACATTTAATCCCAACACTTGGGAGGTAGAGGCAGGAGGACTTCTGAGTTGAAGCTAACATGTGTCTACATACTGAATTCCAGAACAGTCAGGGCTATGTTGAAAGCTCCCTCCACCCCACTCCCCAAAAGAGCAAAGAAAGGGCATTTTTGGGTGGAGTTTCGGTTATCAACCACGTGAGCTCTGGGAGCCACCTTGCGGAAGATCTGCTGTCAGCAGTTCCCTGGATGCTGACGTGGAAGAGTGCTCCGTGAAGTGGCCGTTGTGGACAGTTCTGCCAGCACTTGTGTGTCTTGACAGAGGTTGTCAGGACAGGAAGGCATGCTTTAACTATAACCCAAAGCCAGCCTAAGCTACAAGAGTAGTGGAAGTAGATAGTGTCACAGCCAAAAAGAACAGGATGTAGGCTTTAGGGCTTCCTCTCCTGAGGAATTCCCTCTAGTCCCTGGGGCTCTGACAAGCCAAGTGGAATAAGGGGGAAAGCGCTTGCAGGGCGCAGAGGCTGCCAGCTTGGAAGTAAGAGCCTCTGGACCAAGGTAAAAGAGGAGGTGGCTCTCAGAGTCTTATTAAGGACTTGTTAAAGATCTGGGATTGAAGTCTCCCAGGAAGACTTGTGATCAGGATAATGCCAAAAAGAAAGAGATCCAGCCACGTGGAAGAATGAACCATGATCTAATTAGGGACTCCTGAGAACCACAGGATCTATTGAGAAACCTGGAAGTCATCGGAGAACGGAAGTGTGGGCTGTGGTTGGTGCCTAGTGCCATCTCTCCGTCGTACATCTGATTACTGTGGGATACTATGCAGAGACTGCAGGAGCAACTATGCCAAAGGTACGGATGTGGAGTACCACTAGATAGCAGCTACTGAAGTGGCTTCATGTGCCCTGCCTTCCCCCAAGGCCAGTGGCTGCAACTCTAGAAACAACAGACATGCCTCCTGCTAATATAAGAAGGTGTGTGTGTGTGTGTGTGTGTGTGTGTGTGTGCTCATGTTATGATGACTACATACCTTCCCAATGCAACAGAGGAGAGTCATGGTCCTCCATGAGCCCACCACCTTTACTTGGCTCAGTGGCATATAACAAATAGTACCCAAAGTGTTAGTCCAGCCCCTGGAAAATGCATGCAGCCTCTTGACAAATCTTACAGGTGTAGATAAGGAAAGCTGTGTGGTGAGACATTGGGGGTGGCCAGAACAAGGTCCAAGGATGTTGCTGGTGAGGTCGCTGGAGATAGGATGCGTATAGTAGGCTGGGATTTTAATGTCCATGGGGTAGGTGGGTACTTTTCTGCCACATCATGGGATTGAACAGAGCTCTGGCAGGGTGATGGTCCAGTCAGTAGTATGAAGGACAGGGTGACTTGGACAAGAACTTCAGGAGATGGCTAGCAAGGGATTTTATCAAGAGTTTCAGGGTAACCCTAAAGAGAATAGAGGAGATGGCTCAACTGACAGTCCAGAGTTAGAGTGATAAGACTTGGTCCTCTATCAGGTGAAGGACAGGAAAGGAAAGGAACCAACATTGTCCCCAATGCTTGTGCAGTGGTCAGGGTGACTTGAATCCTGGCTCATGCCAATGTTGCTTTCCCCTTCTGAAGAGCCTTGGTTTAGTGGACACTAAGAAACTAGTTCAGTGCTGGCTTTTGATGAGTCTGTGGGCCAGGAGCAGAGGAAGCAACTGGAATTGAGGAGAGACATCAAGATTGTCTACTGTTCCCTGACTCTTCCTTGAGAGGCATGAACAAACATCTACTCAGCCCAGAGAGGACACAATAAACCAATGAATGATTCTTTGCGGGTGTAGTGCGGTGGGCCAGTGGGTGTCTTAAAAGCTGGTGTGGCTCACTCTAAGGCAGTTGTATCACTGAAAGCTCACCCCAGCATGAGTGGTGCTCCTGACAACATACTCTCTGGATTTCTCTGCCCAGCCTGCAGGTAGTGCCACCGAAAAGTCTCCCGGTCTCCCACAATGGTTTCCTTCTCATATAACCTTTGATGCAGGGCCTCATGAATCTTGTCTCTTTCTGAACTTCCTGATTCTTGTGAATTAGCTAAGTCAGTTTATCTTTCTGGATCTTGGCCTCTCTAGGCCTCTAGTCCCTCCAAGAGAAAAGGTTTCACCACACACAGATCAGGATCATCGTGTGGGCGCTGGTTATGCTAGCACAGGTGAAGTTATACAGAGAAGAGGATTCTCAAAGCCACATCTCCAAGAGTATGCAAAGGTCTTGGACTGGCCCAGAGCAGGTACTGAACACCAGAAAGGAGTCTCAGAAAATGATGCTATGAATTTTTAGAGCAGAGCCTTGAAAAGACTTCAGTAGTTAGGAGGTCAGCAGGGGCCTTAGTGAGAACAATAGGTCAGAAAGAAAGAAGGGATGGTATTTTATGATTAATTATTATTATTTATTGATTAACTAATTAATTCTTTGGATGGGTGCACACCACAAACGTGAAAAAGTCAGAAGACAACTTGCGGTTGGTTCTCTCCTACTATGTGGGTTCTAGGGATCAGGGTTGGTGGTAAATAACTTTAAAGGCCGAGCCACCTCAGTTGTTTGGTTTTGTAAAGAGCTCAGCAGGAGACATGGCAGCCACACTGCAGCCTGCCCCACTGTAGGACTGACCAAGAGCACCTATTTACCATGAACTTAAAACTTCTGGAAAAGGGAAATCTAGGAAGAAGAAATCAACGGTCCATTTGACCATGGCTTCCAGTTTATTTAATTCAGCATGCATTCATGTAACTGAATGAAGAGCCTTGACAAAGACTGAGTGTGGGGGGCATTACACAGAACATGGAAAATCAATGGGAATCAGATGGAGAATTTGGCCAGTGAGCTTCAAGCCTCTTGTGTGGTGCTGGCAGAGCTGTCATCCAAGGCAGTCGTTCTATTTCAAAGTCTGTAGCTAGGAACGATAGCCCCATGAAGGAAGTGGCAGAGATGTAACGTCTTTGGATAAGCAGATATGGTACCTGAACGACATGGTCACTTTTCAGTCTTGGTCCCAAATAGCTGCTTATAGACTGAGCTTCATACCCAGTCTCAAACACAGGCTGCACCTAGAACTGATGGGCTACCAGGGTCACTCAAGAAGCAATGTGAAATCCGAGATGCGCTTTTGAGAGTGTGTTCAGAAATGTACCCTTCGAGCTGAGCCAGGATGTCTCGAATTCCAGAAAGACCTAGCCCTGGATTTGGTTGGAGAGCTAGGAGGAGGCACTGCAGCCCTTCTCTCAGCCCCAAAATAAAGAGGAATGTGTTGACACCATTAGGAATGTTCAAGAAATAATTGGTTTTGATGGTCTTCCTAATGTGCCACCAGGAATCCCAGAGTGGGTGTCTGCTGCCTAATCTGAGAGTTTATTTATAAGATCCGGTGAGGGCTGCTCTGGGGATATGGATTTTCCCTTATGTACCAGAAACTTCTACACCAAGCCTTCTAATACTCTGGAGAGACTTAGACAGGTAAAGACTGTAGAAGCTGGTATACTGTAGCACTGAAAAGTGCCCGGTGGTTGGATGGATGCTTGCTCTAGGGGATAAAAGAGAAGCAGGAGAAGCTGAGTATGGGATTGGAGGGCGGTGGTGGGGAGCTTTGTAGCTCAGTGGTGAGCACATGGTGGCACATGTAGGGACAGCTCTGACCTCACATTGACGTCACCTGGGGAGCCATTAAATGAGGCAGAAGGTTAGGGCCCTGCCCTGGAACAGTTGAGTGGCAGGGGAGGAGGGTTGGAAATCTGTGGGTTCATAGCTCCTCTAGGCAACTCTGATGTCGGAGGAATAACAAACTGACCCCGCCCGCTGGTCCAGTAGAAGAACCCACATCCTCCTATCTGTCCGCGTAGATCTTCAATTCACATATAAAGATGTCTGCTTTACAAAAGTGAATTCTTTACTTGCTGGGTGTCCTGCTTTTCCCCTTGAGAGTGTCTAGTAAGTACCTTCGCATGCCTATAAATATTCACTTGCTCCGTAAACTCAAATATCATTGTAGCATGAGGTATTTAATATCTTTCAGCTCTTGTAGATGGTCCCAGTGAGCGTTCCTGCAGCTGTAGTTTGCTCGAATCTTTAATTATTTCCTTAGGATACATTCCTTGAGGTGGTACGCCTTTGGAAGACTTGATACATGCCTCCAAATTGCACAAGAAAAGGCTTACTAATTTATTCTCCCACCAACAGGGCATCAAGAAAAGTGCCCATGGTAATTAAAGAGGAGTAAAAAAGGCCGTTGCCAGCTTGACAGAGTAAAAGTAGTTAACTCATTACTGAATTCATGGCTTCTTTATCTCAGATCCTGCAAACAAATGGGAGTGGAGCCTAGAGATTTTTCCAGATGGCTTGGTGCCTGGTCCAGACTTCTCTGCTGTCTCATAGACCAGGTTTGATGATCTGGGGGCTTTTGTTCCCCACAGTCAATTAGCTAGTGTGGTCCCGGTGGTTACACGGAGATCACCAGGGGGCAGTGTTGAGCTGTTGTGCATATTGAGAATGCCTTCTGGTTTAGCCATAAGAAAAATTTGAATGACACAATTATTCTTTTGTTGAGTGTTTTATGACTTCTGCAGATCGGTGCTCATAATATTGATTTGCCTGCATTAGGAGTTCATCCCCCTACAACTGTTTTTACGTTCACTCTTGTGGGTTCTGGCAAATATCACGGTCCATCATAGCTCTCCCACAGCTACGGCACGGGCCCAGGACACCTGGGTTGTTCCTCCTAATTTCATTTAGGCGAGTGGCCTCTGGGACCATGGTGGGATGGCTCAGCCCTTTTGTCTAAGGAAAGCCAGCATGGGCTGCAGGAATCATGGTCCGAGTTGCTCTTTTCCGGCACTAGTATACTTAAAGAGTTAAAAGTGTGGTCTTGGATGAGATAGGACTTTGGGCTTAACTAGTTACTCAGCTTTCTGTGCCATAGGGGGAGTACACGCCATCTTAGAAGATGAGGATGAAATGATATGATACATGAGAATAGCTTGGGAGTTTGCAGATGTCTTTTTTAAAGAAATCTATCTATGCAGGTTCTGTAATGAATTTCCATTAGCTAGCTAGCTTTCTTTCTTTCTTTCTTTCTTTCTTTCTTTCTTTCTTTCTTTCTTTCTTTCTTTCTCTTTCTCCCTTCCTTCCTTCCTTCTTTTTTTTTTTTTTAAGATTTATTTATTGATTATATGTAAGTACACTGTAGTTGTCTTCAGACACTCTAGAAGAGGGGGTCAGATCTTGTTGGGGATGGTTGTGAGCCACCATGTGGTTGCTGGGATTTGAACTCTGGACCTTCGGAAGAGCAGTCAGGTGCTCTTACCCACTGAGCCATCTCGCCAGCCCCCCCTTCTTTCTTTTCTTTTCTTTTCTTTTCTTTTCTTTTTTAATTTATGAGTATATGTATGTGCCAACTTGTCTGTGTGAGTACCACATACTTGGCAGGTGTCTTCAGAGGCCAGAAGAGAATGTCAGATCCCCTGGAACTGGAAGTACAGGCAGTTGTGAAGTGCTCCATATGGGTACTAGAAGTCATCCTGAGCCCTCTGCAAGAGTAGCAAGTGTTTGCTTGTTGTTGTTGTTGTGTGGGGATTTTGTTTTGAGATGAGTTTCTCTGTGTAGCCCTGGCTGACCTGGAGCTCATTCTGTAGACCAGGCTGACCTTGAATTCAGAGATCCACTGGTCTCTGCCTCCTGAGTGCTGGGGTTAAAGGCATGCACCACCACAGCTCTGCCAAGTAACTACTACTCTTAACTACTATGCCATCTCTCCTGCTCCTGCCCTTTGCTTTTGCATGCTTATTGCTCTCCTAGAATGATATTAATATTAGAATGTGAATTTTAGACATGCGGTGATCCATAGCAGGTCACCTGGTACAGCTCCAGCATCAGAGCCTCCAGCTACAGATGATTAGATATACATTTGTCCCTTGCTCTTTCAGAGCGGGGAGGGCAGGTTTCAGGTCCCCTGTTGATAACAAAACTCATGGATGCCCAGATCCCTGATTTAAAATAGTACAGCACTCAAGTGGGCAGAGGGTTCGGTGGGTAAAGTGCTTGCCACACAAGCAGATGACCTGAGAACGGACCCCCCAGCACCCACATAAAGAAGCCAGACACAGCAGCCTGGACATCTATAATCACAGAGCATCCCCTTGAGATGGGAGGGAGAAAAAAGCCAGAAGCTTGCAGGCCAGTTAACTGGAAGAACACAGCGAGATCCTGCCTCACACCCTCCACACACGCACCATGGCACACGGATGGCTACAGTCAAACACACAATTAGTTAATAATGGGGCGTTTGTATGTAACCTAGGCACATCCTCCCCTATACTTTAAAGCATTTCTAGATTACATTACTTAACAGGGATGCTATGTAAATAGTTAAGTAACAATAAGGAAAGCGACACGTGTTTAGTATACATACAATCACTGAAGGTCTGACTGTGTTACAGTTTGCACTTAGTTAAATCCAAGGTCAGAAATCTTGTGGTTGATAAAACCCACAAACACTAAATTCTGAGATATGAAGCCCATGGCTGCATAGAGCTAACCGAATTCATTTATAATTTGTAGTCAATATACAAACTATATAGGGAAGTAAAAATACCTAGAAACAGATTATGACGCTATTAGCTGTAGATTGCTGGGGTTTGAACCAGAGCCTTACATGTGCTTGGCAAAAGCTGACCTATATCCCAGGCAGCCCAGGGTATCGGTAAACTCCCGAGTTTCCTGGCTTTACCCAAGTTCTGGGACTAAAGGTATGCACTGCGGTTTCTGGCTCAATAAATGATGCTTGTTGTTTTGGGTTTTTTGTTTGTTGTTTTTGTTTTGGGGACAGGAGCTAGTCTTGAAGCTACTATATAGACCAGGTTAGCCTCAAATTCATAGAAAGCCCCTTTCGCCTCTGCAAGAATGCTGAAATTAAAGGTGTGTCCCACCATACCCAGACCCTTAGTAAATCTTTAAAGGAGTCTTAACTCAGCTGGTATGTCACCTATTGATTGTGAGGCCACCAGTTCTCCCAACTCCAGCGACAGCCACAGGAGTAGCCACTGATTGCTTCTGGATACGTTTCACCTAGGCTGATGGAAACCTTTCCAGGAAGGGGTACTTGTGCCTCTCGTTCAGGTATTCCTGAAATGCCCTCCTGGTCACCAGGCACTTATCACAACAATGTGCTATGTCAAGTGCTGTGGTGACCAGAGCACAGATGAGTTTCCTGTTCCCGAGACACTCAGAGGGGAAGAGAGAAGAAATGCAAGTCTAGGAAGGACTGAGGCAGGAACACGCGACACTCATCTCAAGGTCAAGGCGAGACGTGGAAAAGATGGTTCAGCAACCAAAGGACAGGACTTCCTGGCTAGCTAACCGATAAAAAGCGAGGAGGCCTGTGGAGGGGAGGGCGTCTGCTGCTTTGACCTAGCATGCACAAGGGGACGACGGCTCGGGCTTTCGGGAGAAGCAACTGCGTGCACCGGCCTTCTGTGCGGAGCTTCTTTCAAGGGTTTAGGTTTTCCTTATCAAGCACGTGCTGCAGCTCCTGGCTCCAAGTGTCACTTATTTGTATAATCTTGTCTACCCACCACCTATACTATTTACTCGATGGTTTCCTTTAAAACAAAGATCAGGGAGCTGGGTGAAGTGGGGGTGCATACCTGTACTATAAACCCAGGTCTCGGGTAGTGAAGATAGGATTTCAAGTTTAAGGCCAGCCTGGGCTAATAGTGAGTTCCAGGTTAGACTATATGAATATGGAAACCTTATCTCTTAAACGTGTGTGTGTGTGTGTGTGTGTGTGTGTGTGTGTGTGTGTGTGTAACTTCATTATAAGTGAAATGTCCAGCAAACTAAAATTTTAGAATAATATGTGTGAATATATATATAGTAATTATTTTGATGTTTTGCTTTGCTAGCTAATTACAGTACTGGAGATCAACTCCATATCCTTAGCCATGCTCAGCACTTTGGTACCTATTATAATAAACACTGCATGCAGATACTCCCTGAGATGAATGTTCGTTTCATGCAATGAGAAGGCAGTGGTGTAGGCTGTGATATAATGCACGCAGAGAGTCTGACTTACAGTATGGCCACCACTGGTGTTCATTTCTTAGCCATCCTCATTTCCTGTACTCTCCCTTCAGGCTGAGTGCAGAATCATGTTGTTCTTCCCTAACAGCGTGAAAGCCATTCATTAACACATGACTCGATGGCTCCGTGTAGAAGTCACAGTCTTTTCCCACCCATGGGATCCAAACCCTTGCTGGGACTGCTCACCTATGGAGGGATGCCCTTGGCACCCAGGGGCTGCTGACGTTGGACAGGCTTTGCAGTCAGGGATGAGGAGACAGCTCTGAGAAGCCCTAGGAGCCTGCAGCCTGCCCTCTGCTGCCTGGCTGTTCTTTTGTGCTGTGTGCTTTACTGGCCCCAGATAAGCACTTCCTGTTCCCCATTGATTTTACACAGACCCTGTTTCCTTTCTCCTCAATACCTGGGACATTTTCCAGCTCCTCTTCCCACAAGGGAAAATCCATAAACTTCAGAATTCCCAGACCTGCTTTTGGTCACTGGGCTCTGCAAGTTAGGACTGGATTTTGCTGTTCACTGGCCTTTTCTGTGAGCCCCTGATGCCTTCCAAGAATGTTCCTGATTGAACCAGTCAGAGAAAGGGTTGTGGAGCCTGGATCCTGCCCCGGCTTCTTTCCAGATGGAATATCTGTTATCTACCATCAGTCCTGAGTCAGAGAAAATATGTATGAGAGCATCTCACGGTGATTTTTACCCGCTGTTAGAAGCCACCTCGTATACTATGTTGAACGCTCTGGGCCCGCACCAGGCAGAACTAGGAAGAATTTGACGATATATTAGCAATGCCTAGCATGGGCAAGGAAAGAGGTACACTGTCCCTGTGCCCTGTGGACAAAGTTCCAGGACTGCAGGATTGGGTTGACACTTCTAGAGAGCGAAAAGAAGGCCCGGTACCCACCTCCTGTATCACTCAGTGGTGACATTACAGAGATTCACATCAGACTTCTACTGAGCTTTGTCGCTCAAATCCAAGTCATCACCGGGCTTTCGTATTTTGCGGTTTCTCTCTCCTGAACCATCAGCGGGACCAGTTATTTAGTTGTATAGTTTGGAAGGTGTTTCTAATGGGACGTGAAAGATGGGCTGGCGAATGTGGGCTGCAGCAGAGGTGACACGGTGGAGAGAGCATTTGGGACCTTTCCGGCTTTACCCACCACCCTGATCCTTGGGAGTGGCGTTTGGTCCATCTCAGGCAAAGGGAGCTGCTAATGCATTTCACAGCCCCTCTACCAGCTCCCTTCAAACCAAGTCGCTTAAACTAGAAGTGTAGCTCAGTGGGTAGAGTGCTTGCCTCCACGGTTCAATCCTCAGCATCACATAAGCCAGACCTGATAGAACATGTCTGTAAGAACATGTCTGTAATCCCTGAGAGGCAGAGGCAAGAGGATCAGGAATTTAAGGTCAGTATGAAATCCTGCTGGGGGGGGGGGGGGGAGAGGAGAAAGAGAGAGAGAGAGAGAGAGAGAGAGAGAGAGAGAGAGCACCCGTGGGTTAAGAGAGTGACTGTGTGTGAAGAATTAAGCTCCCAGAGCCCACGCTGGGCCACTCGCACTGTCCTGTAACTCCCCAGTCAGAGCCCCAGTGTCCTCTTTTGACCTCCGCAGGCACCACATTCATGGGCACATACCTGCACACAGACTCGCGTGCATGCACATAATTAAAAAGAAACCTTTAAGAAAAAAACAAAAAACAAAAAACAAAACAAGCAGGTTGCCACCCCAAGGTTCTCCAGGTGCAGGCAGAAGGCACACTTGCAGAAGTGTCTAGAATCTGGAGAATGCTGCTGCCCATGGGAAGCAGCAAGAGATGCTAAGGCAGAACTTGACATTTCCGGCTGAGTAAGCTGAAGGTGTGTGTGTGAGGGTGAAAATTATTAATATGAGGTTACCTTAATAGCTTTGTTTCCTGTTGCTACTGTGTGATGCATGAACCTTATGGACAGTGGTGGCACACCCTTTAATCCCAGCACTTGGGAGGCAGAGAGACAATTGGATCTCCATGAGTTTGAAGCCAACCTGGTGGGCAGAGCAAGTTTCAGAACAGCCAGGGCTACCTAAAGAAACCTTGTCTCAAAAGCAAAAACAAAGATATCCAAGAGAGATACTCACTGAGATACCAGTTCAATGCAAAGGTCAGAATGGTTACTAACCTGTGCAGACGGGAGTGTGGAGATGTAAGCGCTCTCCTACGTTGCCGAGAGTAGTGCTAAGTTCTCTAAATAGGTCTACATGTTCATACACTGAACTACTCATTCCCCTTACACCTAGAAACATGTCCCATGATCCCTGTATCCACACAAGGGCCGGTGATGAGTGTTCATGGAAGCCAGGTATATTCATTACAGAGGAGGAGCAAGAACGCGCTGACTTGTCACAAACTGTGAGCCTGAAGTGAAGTGTGGTACTCTGACATCTTGGACACCAGGTAGCTGTCAGCCTCAACCTGGCAACTGGGTAAGAAGCAGATATGGACCCAGTTCTCTCCTGTGTGGTGAGGAGACCAAGGCAAGGGCCATAAGTGAAGCTGAGGGAACAGAGCTGAAGGTTAAGGGCCGGAGCCAGAACATGGGCTCTACACCCAGAGGGCTGAGGCAGCTGGCCTCAACTGGGAAAAAGATGTGCTGTGGGCGAGGGTGACCAAGTGTGGGCCACAGGGAGAGCTGGTGTGAGAGGTGTCAGCCATAGGGCAAGAGTGGGGTCAGGCCCATGTGCACTTTCTCCATCTCTTTTCATGATCAGGCACTGAGTGCAGAAATTGCTCAGGTCCAGCAGCCCAAGGTCAAGGCCAGGCGAAGGCAGTTTAACCCAGAGACCTGCAGGCTACTCAGTGAGGGCATAAGATCAGGCTCAGCATTGGCTTTGGTGGGTTCAGTTATTCATTCCTTTGGGAAACAGGATCTCACGATCTGCCTCTGAACTTGAGTTCTTTGTGCCCTCCGTACCGTGTGCCACCACACCCGACTGGCCTTTTCATCTTAAGCCTAGGGCTTTGCGCCAAGTGTTCCCATGGTCTATGCCATCAGGCTGTCCATGCCCGGTGTTCAGAGGACAGAGTTTCCCCTGCTCCTTTGAGAAGGAGCATGGAGCTGCCAGAAAGATGTGCAAGGCTGCATGTCCAGGTCTCCAGTCTGACCTCAGGCCCACATCCACCAATCACAGCATATACCGCTTTCCAGCCATCTAGGAATAGAGCCAATAATCCTAACAAGTCAGGACAGGCTAAAAATCCCCACCCCCACCCCCTCCACTCCTGCCTAGCATCAGTGGTGTGTGGCCAGCCAGTTGGTACCAGGCCAACTGTGAGTGTCTCTTCCCACCTCTCACAGTGACTCACCATAGTACCTCAAAACCAACTGTGGTGGGACTATTCACACCACAGATACCACAAATGCTACACAACAGACTCTGGTGCGTAGAAAGCAGTAGTAAGGGTTTTGATTAGAGCACCCACCAAGTGGGACGTCTCCCCCAGAAAACACTTGAGCTGTTAGAGCTTCCAAGATCGGCTCACTCTAGCCCTGGTTTTGCTCGTAAATAAAGATAACTAAAATTGATGAGTCCATGTGCAGTCCCTTCTCCACTCAGACAGGAACTTGCTACGTCACACAGGCTGTGCTGGAGCCTCTAGGCTCAACTGACCTACTTCAGCATCTTAGTAGCTGAGGGAAAACAGTGATGTCACTTTCTATCTATCTATATATGTTTAAATGTTTATTCACTGGAGAGGGGTACATGGAGGTCAAAGGACAACTTGTGGGAGTCATTTCCATCCCTCTACCAGGCAGATTCCTGAGATCTAAAGTCATCGGGACTTGGCGGCAGATAGTTTTAACTGCCGGGCCGTCTCACAAATCCACTTCCTAATTTTCTTAAGTGTCCAGCAGCCACTTGGTCCTCTCTGTTGTGACTGCCACACCATCGAGGTGGTTGATCTCTGTCGGTGAGGACAGGTCCCGAGAAATAAGGTTCCTCCCAGATCCACCCTTTGTTAGTGGTGTCAGCTGGGACACCTGCTTTGCTGAGCACCTTGATGGGGCCTTTGTTTTTAGAGGAACGTCTGCATCTGCTTTGGTTTTGTGCTTGTTTTTCCTCCTCTAGGAGACCTTCTGGGCCAGGCCTTGTCTTTAGATTGATAGAGCTAAGCACCCCTGGTTTATATGGGAGGTGACTGAGAACAGAGATGTTGGATGGAGCCCGAGACCCTGGTGCTCTGCGGATCCACTGGAGAGCTAGCTTTCTAAATCAAACCTTAGCTCAACTTCTGGTAGGAGAAACAACCGGATTCTTTGGAACAGAGATACGAACAGCTAGAAGTCGCTTGGGACAAGGTGGAGTGTGCACCAGAGCTTCCAAAATATTCGTTGGCTAAACCTTGGTCTGAATGAAAAGGGGGGGGGGGGAAGAACTTGGTTTTTAAAGACAGGGTTTCTGTATGCAGCTCTAGCTGTCCTGTTGCTCTATAGTCCAGGCTGGCCTGGAACTCAGAAATCCACCTGCCTCTGCCTCCCAAGTGCTGGGATTAAAGGCGTGTGCCAGCCACAACAATCCAGCCTTTTTGTTGTTGCTGGTTTTAAAGCAGTAAAAGAATCTGTTTATTTTTTTAAGACTCATGTTTTATTCATGCATGAATATGTATCTCTTCCTCCCTACCCTGTGTGTGTGTTTGTGTGTGTGTGTGTGTGTGTGTGTGTGTGTGCCTGCCTGCCTGTCTGTCCATCCGGCCATCCCAGTGTCCAGGAGTAAGGGTCAGATGCCCTGGCATTGGAGTTTAGGTGGTTGTGAGCTGCCTGAAGTGTGTGGTGATATCTGAGCGCACGTCCTCCGGAAAAGCAGAACGCTGTCTATCTGCTGAACCATCTCTCCAGCCCCCAAAGTATGATTTTTTTAAAAAGAACTTTTCCACAGAAAATTATCTATTGTATTAAGTCCAGAAGTAGCTTATTATAGATCCCTATGGACTTGCAAATTGAATTTATTTCGGAGGATTCGCCTATCCAGCAGCCTCAGGAAGGAACATGGCCTTCATCGACAGTGAGGTGGAACAAAGAGGTTGTGTTTGGGATTTAGTGCTGTCCAGTGCATTGATGCAAACGCTTAGAGCCACTCGCTTTATAAAGAAAATTAGGGACGCAAGTAAGAGTCAAAATAAAATGTTTTCTTTTTCTTTCATTGCTCTCTAAAGTGATTTCAGAAATTTAAGTAGTTTCCCCCCACCCCTACCCCAATCTGGGGAGGTATTTTGTCTTTATGCTACTAAGACTGGTTGGTGTATTTTCCTCTTTTTTAAACATTTATTATGTATCTAGCGTTCTGCCTGCATGTATGCCTGAAGGCCAGAAGAGGGCGCCAGATCTCATTACAGATGGTTTTTAAGAACTGAACTCAGGACCTCAGGAAAAGCAGTCAGTTCTCTTAACCTCTGAGCCATCTCTCTAGCCTGTATTTTCTTCTTTAAAATATTTATTCTGTGTTATGTGTATTAGGTATGTACGTGAGTCCTCAGACATCAGAGAGGGGGTAGGAACTGGATTTACAGATGGTTGTGTGCCACCTTGTGGGTGCCAGGACCTGAAGATGCGTCCTCTGCAGAAGACGGGTGCTTTTAACCACTGAGGCATCTCTCCAGCTCCCAGAGAGCTGGTGCATTTATAGACATAGAGTGATCTATGTGTGTTTCTGGGGGAGATAGGGGACCATGCTCCCCCACCCCATGTGGTGGGGGAGAGGTGACCTTACTGATTGATTCAGGCTCCAGGTGCTGGAATTACAGGTGTGAGTCACCATCCCTTACTAGATATAGGGTCTTAAACAGACTTCTAGGAATCAGCAGAGTTGGGCACACATACTCTGTGCTGTTCCTCTGAATCCTCGCAGTACTAAAGGAGTTATTCAGTAAAGTCCAGTCACTCAAGTTGAATAAATTGGACAATGGTGGTGCACACTTTTAATGCCAGCATTTGGGAAACATAGACACTGCCTCAAAAAAAGAGAAGAAAATGAAACAGGCTCCCTTCCATATGGACCATATGTCCAAAGGGTACTGTGATAGACTGGCCAACCCCATTATAGAAGTGGGCCTACCACATTTGTCAGAACAAAGTGGGTTAGGATTTCAGTACTTGGTGATTGCTGTCATGGGTTGAATGTGGAAAGTCCCCCTACAGACTATGTTTGAACACTTGGGCTCCAGCTGGTGATGCTGTTTGGAGAGAATGAGAAATGTTTAAGACGAGGTGTCTACCTAGTAGACTCATCGCTGCAGGGGGCATTGTAGGGTAAACGCACCTCTTGTTCCAGGCAGTACTCCGAGTCCTTCCTCTGGGAGATGTTAGGAGCTGTACCGCCTGCTGCTCAGAACTCTGACCTGCCTTCCCCACCCATGGTGAACTGAAACACCCCTGTAACTATAAGCCCAAATAAATCCCTTCCGTGTTACAGACATGGGCATCATAGTTAAACAGGCATGACCCCTGCGGAGGCCAGAGGACAAAGGATACAGACAATAACCGTTCCATCGTGAGAATGCTTTGAGTCTGGGCTCTGAGCAAAGCTAGTTTCTCACAAGCAGAAGATGCAAACATGCGGACCAGCAGAACAAAATAAGACCCTACAGCCCAGCAAGAAGTTAAAGTGAGCTGGTGTTGGGAGACAGCAAGGAAGGAAGCCTGAGGATTGGTGGGCCTGGCTTGTTGGTTTTTTTTATCCCTGAATCACTGAATACAACCAGTTAGGCTCTTAGGAAAGGGTGACTAACTGGTGTTTTTTCAGTGGTACAGGTGCAGTGCAGTGAGGAACACTTAGCTTATCCACAGAGGACAAGCATCCATTGTTCCACACCGTCTGCTTGTCCCCTGTGGAGGCAAGAGGTGACCATTGTGGAGTTGGTTCCCTTCTTCCACCTTTCCGTGGATTCTGGGGATCAAACCCAGCCCCTGAGGTTTGAAATTCCTCTATGTGCTGAGCCATCTCACCAGCCTCCACGTTAGTTGTTGCTAACGTGGGAAGAGGAGTGGCTGCGGAGACGGGTCACTGAGGACCACATTTACCATGCAGACACGAGGACCCGACTCCACACCCACATAAAAGCTAAGCCATGTGGCTCGTGCTTTAATCACGGGGGAAGACCAGCGATCTCTGGGGTTCGAGGTCAACACCCTTGCCCAATAAACCAGCTTCAGTCTCGGTGAGAACCCCCATCGCAAAAATCAAGGTGGACTGCTCCTTCAGGAGCAGTTGGCCAAGGTTGGCCACTGGCCTTGATGAACGCATGCTCACACACAAGAGACAGAGAGAGGGCAGGGCTGGGTGTGGTAGAGCATACCTGTTATAACAATACCAGCACTCAGGAGACTGAGCAAGGGGTGTGACTGGGAGTTGGAGACAAACCTGGGTTACAAAGAGAGACCGAGTCCTTTGAGAGGGCAATGTCTCACTGTATTTGAAGCCCTCCAGGGGTGGGGGCATGAGGGGTGTTTGTTACCTTGGTCTTGTCTCTTGGTGACAGCAGTTGTAGCATCTTTTGAGTAAGGCGTAGGAATCCTTGGACTTTATTCAAAGGAGTCCTAGCTTGAGGTCAGGCGAGTCACTGTTCACCAGTGGGGACCAGAGGGGGAGGGTTGCTTTCCTAGCCTGAAAAGGTGCAAAGGACTCTGTCCTTTGCCAGTGTCCATGGAAGAAGTGGAGGGCTTCCGGGAGCTGGACTTTGGGGGAAGGAGTGGTTTTCCGAGCCCCACACTTGAGTAAGCTCATTTGGGAGCCTTGTCCTGGTGCATTCTGTGACAAGAAGCCGTGATTTTTCTCTGGTGCTCAGGTCCTGCAGAAAGGGTTTCCTTGTCGAGCATTCAGAGTCTGTGGGCACGCCAGGGGGTCCCGTGCACACGGAGTGGGGTGAGACAATGTGGGCCTCTCTGGAGCAGGGGCCCTCACTGCTCTCCGGGAGTCTGAGGGTTAATCTCTATAGCTCATTGGCAGCTCTGCCTCTGCCCAGGGCATGCTGGGATTTCCTCCCAGCTGTTTTACATCAGGAAGATTTGTGTGTTGGGGAAATTCCAGGGCACAGCTGCAATTAATCTGCTGCTGGGTCTCCCGGAGCAGAGTGAGGATTGTGTAGGACAGGTCTCCGCCCCGCTGCAGGAAAGCGGGTTCTAACCCCTAGGGAGCATCCTTCGGAGGGACCCTTCCCCAGGCCCGAGGCGAGCGAGCGGAAGCAGCCCACCTGGCCGAGCACTTAGCCCTAGGGGGACTCTGGGAAGGGCTGAGAACCAAAGAGAGATTGCAGAACTTTAAGGAAAAGAGGTACCGTACTCCTCTAATAAAGCCAAAGTAGCGTCCAAAGCAACACTTGTGAGAAATGTCGCCCAAAAGAAAACATCTTTCATACGCCTTACATAGAAAAGGTGGCGCTCTGATCAGCATACCACAGTAAAGTACAAGAAATGGCACACCAGGGTAGCCCAGTAGAGCTCACCCAGGGAATGCAAAAACACTTGCTGAGAAGAAAATCAATCGCTACGCATGCATCTCATGAATGAGTCTAATAGGAGAGGCCACATGGCCATGTTTTTTTTGTTGTTGTTGTTTTTTTTTTTTTTTTTTTGGTGGACGCCAAGAGATTCAACGGCTGTTCCGATGAGAACAATTAGGACTAAAATCTCCCTTCCCTAACAAGACGAACTAGAATACTAGGGCTGGGGAAGTGGCTCGTAGGGAAGAGTGCTTTCTACACAATCCTGAAGATCTGAGTTCAAATCCCCAGCACCCACATTAGCAACAACCAGGAAACAAAGAAACCCCGGAGGCTGGAGAGATGGCTCAGCACATAGAGGAATTCTCTAACCTGAGGAGCTAACCCCAGAACCCACAGAAAGGTGGAAGAAGGGAACCAACTCCACAAAGGTCACCTCTTGCCTCCACAGGTGACATACATACATGCACACACATGTATAAAATAATAACTATTAGAAGTTAAGTTGGGTGTAGCCACACGTGCCTCTGTGACCTGAGTGCTGTGGTGGGCAGAGGCCGCAGGACCCCTGGGGCTTGCTGGTTACCAGTCTAACTCCGGTGTAGTAAACCTGACTCAAGAGACCAAGACAGAGGATAATAGGACGGGACACACACACACATGTATGCACCACACCTAGTCACACATGCACACATTTAAACGAGCGATTTTTATTGCATTTATTTCATTTATCTAGAGGGGTAGTGATTGGCACAACAGCACATGTGTGGAGGTCAGAGGACAACTTCCAGGCTCCAGGTGTCTGTTCTCTCCTTCCACCATGTAGGCCTCAGGAATCAAACTCTACTTGTCAGGCTTGGTGGCAAGGTCCGTTACCTACTGACCAACTTGATGGCCCCCAACAAAAAGATACATCTTAAACCTTAGCTTCACTGTACTTAACTATAAACCAGAATGGCAGAAGGGTAAGCCATTTTCCAAGGTTCTGTGAAAATTGGAACTGTCTATCAGCCCATAGTATGTGTCGCAAGAGACTGTAGCATTTTGACGCAGTATATTGAAGATTGGTGGCATGGCACTATTCTGTCTCTGAATCCTGAGGGGTCCTTTGGTCATAGAAGCTCCAAGAGTTGTATTGATACTTTGAAGACAAAGGGAGCTTTGCCTCTTCAGTGGTCATCCCAGGAGAGCGGGGTAGCTGGACCAGGCTGTGAGCACATCGGCTGCGCTGATGCCCGGCTGTGATGTGCTGGTCAGAAGTTTGAGCCTCCCGCAGCCTGTTCAACAGAGCTTAGATAAGGCTTGGCGAAACCTGTTTTAATTTGTCCACACACCATTATTGTGCCCAGAGTCTTAGCTCAGCCTAATCCCCACAGACATGCTCCACCCATGTGCAGTGACCTCCAGGATAATTGTGCGGCCGGCCTCTCATGGGAACCACTGCCAAAAAGAGCTTTCTTGGCACTGGAGAGATGTTGCAGTGTTTAAAGAGTGGGTACTGTTCTTGCAGAGGACTCGAGTTTAGTTTCAACACCCATAGTTCATGGCTTACACAACCGTAGGCAATTGTAGCCCAAAGAGATCCAACTCACTGACCTGTGTGGATACCCACACACATGTACACAACACACAGAGACCGAATTAATACTGAAAATAAATAAATAAATCTTTTTGGAAAAGCAGTTTCTTTCCACTGGCGTGACCTAGGCATTCAGAACTGCAGATGCCTGCATGCTCCTGGCACTGATACCTCCGACTGCCCTAGTTCGTGGTCCCGCAAAGCACTTAGAATTCCCCACTGCTTATGCTGTAATCCAGAGCTTTGTAAGTGATTCAGGGAGTCTTAAAGTTCTGACATCCACTCCACAAGTCTCTTCAAAAATCTTTTTTAAAAAGGAGGCTGGGGACATGGCTCAGTGGTTAAAACACTTGTCACAGGAGTGTGAGTACCAGAGTTCAGATCCCTGGCGTCCACATAAACACCATGCCCATCTGGTGGCCCAGTTCTAATCCCAGTGTTTAGGAGGCAGAGGTGGGATTCAGTAAGCTCTGGGTGGGATTCAGCTGTGGGACCCTACCTCAATAGAGAAGGTAAAAAGCAATCATAGACACCCAGTATTAAGAGAGCAAGGCAGGGGCCGGGCATGGTGGCGCATGCCTTTAATCACAGCACTTGGGAAGCAGAGGCAGGAGGATTTCTGAGTTCAAAAATCTGTAGCCTGGTCTACAGAGTGAGTTCCAGGACAGCCAGGGCTACGCAGAGAAACCCTGTCTTGAAAAAACAGAGAGAGAAAGAGAGAGAGAGAGAGAGAGAGAGAGAACAAGGCAGAAAGTGCTAGGCATGAATGCATGCATATCCATACACATGTGCACCCACACACATGAACATGCCTACAGACAAATGTACACCACACACAAGGGACAAAAGTCGCTAACATAGTTCTACCTTCCAAACGGATTCCTCAGGCCTCCAGGAGTGGATAGAGCCAGATGGGACCAGAGTGACAGGACAACTATCCACATCCACTTGCTCTCAGATGTATCAGAAAAAAGCCAGACTTCAGTGGTGGGCGGGGCTTAAAGACTGTTAGCTTCCCGATCTCAGTTATAATTAGTATGGGACCTGAGCACGCTGGTGCATGCCTGTGACCCCTGTGTGCGGCACTGAGGCAGAAAGGTCTCTCTCTGTTACTGGAAGCCCAAGGCAGGCATCTTATTAGATGTGTTTGTGCAGTGCCTGTTAAGGGCAGGGGAGGGCATCAGATCCCTTAGATCTGCAGTTTTAAGCTCAGTTTTACGCTGCCACATTGTTGCTGGGAACCAAACCTGGGTCTTCTGCAAGAGCATGCAGCACATGTTCTTATGGCTCAGACATCTCTTCATCCCTGACTTTGAGACATTTCTAATTGCCAAGAGAGACTGGGAGGCTGCTGGCATTTGATGGATAGAAGCCATCAACGTGTTGTTTAAGAAAAAGGCCATGTTTAAGACCCCAAACATTGTTCCAAACCAAAATTCAGATAGTTTTGGCCCACCCTGATACCATCTAAAGATCTTTCTGGGACGACCAATAAGCACATATGTTTTTATGACACAAAGGAAAACCAGATCAGAATAGAGCTGATGGGTTTAGAGACGTGTCTGTTGTTGGGTGATATAATCTAAGACATTTCCCTTCAACATCAGATGGATTTCACGGAGACTAATGCTTTTCTGTTTTGTTTTGTTGTTGTTGTTGTTGTTGTTGTTGTTGTTGTTTTAAGACAAGGTTTCTCTGTAGCCCTGGCTGTCCTGGAACTTGATCTGTAGACCAGACTGGCCTCAAACTCAGAGATCCACCTGCCTCTGCCTCACGATTACTGGGACAGTTACATGCGCTACCATCACCCCACTTTGTTTTGCTTTTGTTTGTTTTTTTATTTTGTTTTTGTTTTGTTTTGTTTTCAAGAGAGGGTTTCTCTGTATAGCCCTGGCTGTCCTAGAACTCACTTTGTAGACCAGGCTGGCCTCGAACTCAGAACTCCGCCTGCCTCTGCCTCCCGAGTGCTGGGACTAAAGGTGTGTGCCACCACGGCTGGATGGTTTGCTTTTGTATTTTACTTTTACTTCACTTACTTTTTTTTTTTTCCTTAAACAAGGTCCAAGGTAGCTGGATTAAAGGTGTAGGCCACCACCATGAGACATGGATGTTAATTCTAGACAGTGTTACTCAGTTGCAAGTCACCACCATAGGAGAACATCAAAACAAAGGAGGTGCTGGAGGCTGGTACTCTGGCAAGGGTCTGGCGAGGGGCATGATGGGCTGTCGGTTCTCATCTTCCACTTGTTGAGGCAAGATCTTTCGTGTCTCTGCTGCTGCATTGAGTACCACAGCCAATTCTGTCTCCTGCCTCACAGTGAGACTCCTGGAATTTATAGATCCATACTCTCAAATCCCAATTTTTATGTGGGCTTCAGGATTCCTCGATGCCTTTACCTCCTGAGCCATCTCCCTACCCCATTTTTTTTTTCCAGACAAGATTACGTGTAGCCAGGATTGGTCCCATACATTCTATGCATCAGGGGGATGACTCTGACCATCTGGTCCTTCTGCCTCTACCTCCCCTGAGGTGAGGTGGGAATACAGGCGTGCATTATTACCTTCAGTTTATGGATCAAACCCAGTGCCTCAATGCATGCTGGAAAAGCACTCTGCCCACCCGAGCTATACCCATAAGCCTTGTGAATACCTTCCTAAAAACTCCGCCCCTGTCCTGCCCACGCTGCTCTTCTGCCAGTTCCACCCCCACACCCACTGTGAAATCCAAGGATGATTCAAAGGCTTCCTTATGTCTCTGAAAGTCGTCCCGAGCCTCCACTTCTCAAAGAATTGTATGTAGTTCTCAAAGCAGCCTCAAGACTCCTGCACACGCTGCTTCGCTGGTCGGCTGCCCAGAAGCACCCTGTCAATGTTGACTCTAGGACAACATGCTTGCTTTTGCTCCTGGCAAAGACTAATGGTTTGCTTATGAACATAAGAGCTGCCATTTATCAAATATCTCCCATGTGTAAGACAGTGTTCAGTGCCTGACGTGGTCCGGTTCCTGCTAACAACCTGTAAAGTTAGTCATAATAGCTTGCCCCACAGGTGATAAAACAGACTCCAAATTGTTAAGTCATTTGTCTTGGGTCACAACCTCCCTGGGTTGAGTAAGATCTGTACCTGTGGCTGTACTCTAAGCCCAGGGTCCACCGCTTCCCCTAGGCTCCCTCCTGTCAGACAGTGAGTGCCATTCCCGAGTTAAGGAAATGTTGTTCTCTAAGAGCATGCGTGCGTGAGTTGTATGCACACGGGTATGGAAAGAATCCCTTTTTCTCCCCTCCAGTGATGCATGGCAGGAGACGGGGTGCTGGGTGATTGTTCCAAGGTTGAAGGACACTAATGAAAGCAAGGTCACCATCCATCACTGTGAACAGATGCTGGGTGTGGTAGCACACACCTATAGTCGGAGTACTCCAGGTTTAGTAGCAACAAGAACGCTGAGAATTCAAGGCCCGCTTGGTCTAAATAATAAATTCCAGGCCAACCAAGACTGTGTAACAAGACCCTATCTCAAATAAAGAAAGGAAGATGATAATTACTTATGACACTTGATTGTGGGGCAGGTAGGAGTTTTGCTGTTGTTTGTTTGTTTGTTTGTTTGTTTGTTTGTTTTTAGACAGACCTCATATATATTCTAGACTGGCCTCAAACTTGTTAAGTAGCAGAGGGTGACCTTGAACTTCTGATCCTCCTACTTCTACCCACAAAAGCTAGGATTTCAGGCAGGCCACCACCACCACCCACGTATTTGGAGTTGAGGGTTACATATAGGGCTTCGTTTACGATAGCTGAGTACTCCACCTCCTGGACCTATGCCTTGCCCTGTCCCATGCTTTACCCATTTGTTTCCACTCCCACAAGTACATTTCTTGGGGAGTGCCATTGGTGATGGCACTGTCTCCTTGGTGCCTTACTTTTCTCGTGCTGTGTTAAAATATCTGCCTTAACAGAGGAAGGCAGACCAGACTTGGGAATCTGTTCTCTGATAATCTGCCTTGCTACACAGGGGGGCTAAAGAAGACTTGAGCCCCATGACGGGTTCTTTGGAGAAGATGGTCACGTGGGAGTGTATCCATTTCCTCCCCACTTACTACTTTACCTGAGCTGTTTAATGTCTTGGCCCCAGCCATGATGATGAATGGCGGTCGTGGAGTAGCTATAAATGTATGCTGGGCCATATTAGAACCATGTGGCAGTGGAGGTGACTGACCCTGTAGGGTCTGTGGGCTTACAGCTGGTGACCTCCCTGAGAGCCCAAGAGAGTTCATCTCACCGCTTCGTGTTTTCTGTCCCCCATGCAGTACCTACAGATGAAATGGCCCCTCCTCGATGTCCCCTCCAGTGCTACAGTCAAGGACACAAGGTCGCCATCTCCAGCACACTTGGTGAGTCTGCCTTAGCTTCCTGGGCCCTGTCTGTGACTCCTTTCCCCATTCCAGAAGCTTCCTGAGTCTGTCTCCTTGGTGTCTCGCTTTTCTCACGGCTGTGCTAAAATATCTGCCTTAACGGAGGAAGGGTTGGTTTTGGCTCACGGTTTGGTGGGACCGGCTATCTGGTGGGGAAGTCCCGGTGGCAGGAGTGTGAGGCGGCTGGTAAAGCCACTGTCAGGAAGCAGAGAGTGACGGATGCTGGTGCTCAGCTCATTTTTTCCTTTTTGTTCAGTATGGGGATCCTGCCCGTTGGATGGTGCCTCCCACATTCAGGGTGAGTCTCCCCCTCCTCAGTTAAATCTTTATGGCAACACTCTTACAGACAGACACACCTGGAGGGTGTTTCCATGGTGATTGTAAATTCAGGCAGATTGACAATGAAGATTAACCCTCACACCCGGTGTGGGCACAGTTAGGGGTTACCAAAGGTTCTGTCTTAGACAGCCTCCTCACCTTTCCGTCCACCTCAGCACAAAAGCACACACCACCTGGAAGGCTTGATTGAAGGCACATGGCCCTGACCATTAACCCCGGTTCTTCCTGGCCACCTGCTTCAAATCCTTCCCCACTTCCTATGAACAAGAGGTCCTTTCTGTCCAGTTGGTTCATTCAGAAACCCTCCTCTTCTCCCTGGAGCTGGAAGACTGCAGTTAAGGGGGCTCCTCTCTACCAGCTGTTTCAGGGAAGCATCCATTTAAATGTGGCCAACGGCTGCTCCGCACGCACAGCTGTGGCAACACTGGGTCTTGGAGGAAAGGGGAGCCAGGAGCAGTGGAGTCCCAGCAGGGCTCCTTGCCTTCTCATGACCCAGCACTGGCACACAATGCATATAAAAGATGAGGCTGGAATCTAACCCTCGCATTCCGTCTTCCAGGAAGTAAAGCCAGGCTCCGCGGATGCCTGCCAGGCTATCTGGTGACGACTATCTTGCTAGCGAGTCTCAGAGGCACAGAGGATCTCTTCACCTGTCTCAACCTGTCCATTTTATAGACAGGGGATGAGGGCTTCCTCACCGCCTTAGGGTTCCATGGCGATCTTTGAAACTACTAGAGACAAATTTAAAAATCTATGGAGGGAGAATACATTATACAAAACAAACTCCCCTGCTGCCTGCCGCCACTCATGGTCCTCTCCTGCCTCTCTTACTTTACAGCCAATCCCAGGCATGTTGTTTTCTCACACAGGACATTTTAAGATATACTGATAATCCTTGCTCATTAAAGGGCAGCTGTGAGGGAGGAGATACACTCAGAGTATAAATAGAGGTGCGACGAACTTTCGTCGTTTCCAGCAATCACAGGACCAGCTCTGAGTGAGAGAGCCCTAGTCTTATTCGTCGTCTACAACATGATGTCATGTACGGCTCTCGGGTGACTGCCACAGCCCTCTGCCAGGAGGTAGACAGGAATAACCATGTGGGGGCAGAGCCAGCCACCCAGGGTAGGCTGTCCCAAGACATGCAATGTACTGCTGGTAGGGTCTGTATCTTGTCACCACACTATTGAATCCTTGTGTCAAGGCAGTGGTTCTAATCTCCGAGGTCCTATTTGCATGTAAGCATGAGGTACAGGCGCCCTCTAGTGGCTTGAATCAGACCCAGGGAAGGATGGTTAGCCCTGATTCAGCTATCTTCTTCACTGCCTACCATCTCTGCTGACCCCCACCCATTCTGTGGTACCCCAGAGCCTCCCACAGTAAACCCCAAGATGTCAGAGCTCACTGCCCCCTCTCCTGTCCAGAGGCTATCTTTTCATGGGTTCCTTTTAGAGGACACCATTTCCCTCTCAAATCTAAAGTCTCACCCTCCCTGTGAGCATCACCCTACACATCCACTAACGCCCAGTCACATCTCCTTCCCTACCAACCCAGGGCAGCCTAGCCCAGCTCTAACTGCCACACTCACTCATCTCCTCGATTTCTAGGCACCATCTAGGGGGCAGCTGACAGTGTTGGGCACTCCTACCTCCTTCGCTCCAGGACACTGTTGGCTCTTGGCCTTTTTCCTCACGTAAACCGGCTGTTCAGGGCTTTCTCGGGGTAACAGAAAAGTATATGAAATCCCTAACCTCTCAAGAAGCCTCTGGCAGTCGCAGCTGCCGATCATCTAGACATTGCCGATGAGTGGATGAGACAGAAGAATGCAGATGAGTGATCTGGATACCAGATCCCAGCACAGCGGGAAAACAGAGGCCTCATGTTGTCCGAGTACAGAAAAGCAAGAACCGATGGCACACGTTGCTTTATAGATAGTGAAGCAGGTGATGTTCCAGTGGACTCCACATCATCATACTCTGTTCTAATACTGCAGAACATAAACAGGCCGGGAGGTGACTCTGCAGATGAAGGTGCTTGCTTCCATGCCTGTGACTTGAGTATAATCCCTAGGGCCTACTTGATAGAGAGCACTGACCCCTGCAAGTCACCCTCCAACCTCCACAACCAGACTGTGGTACACACACACACACACACACACACACACACGCACGCACACAGAATATTTCATATATATATGTATGTATGTATATATAAATATATATATATATATATAAATATATATATATATATATATATATACACACACACACACACACACACACACACATATATATATAATTTTTTAAAACCTGAATGGGTAGGGCATAAACAGGCAGGTCTCTGTAAATTTTAGGCCAGCCTGGTCTACATAACAAGTTCCAGGCAAGCCAGGGCTACATAAGGAGAACCTGTATTTTTTAAAAAATTAAGTTAAGGGCTTGAGAGATGGCTCAGCAATTAAGAGCACAGACGGCTCTTCCAAAGGTCCTGAGTTCAATTCCCAGCAACTACATGGTGGCTCACAACCATCTGTAATAGAATCTGATGCCCTCTTCTGGTGTGTCTAAAAACAGCTACAGTATACTCACATAAATATAATAAATAAATCTTTAAAAATATTAAATTAAATAGAAAGCAAACATTAAATCCCCAATGTTTAAAAAGAATTTCGCTGGGCAGTGGTGGCACACACCTTTAATCCCAGCACTTGGGAGGCAGAGGCAGGCGGATTTCTGAGTTCGAGGCCAGCCTGGTCTACAGAGTGAGTTCCAGGACAGCCAGGGCTACACAGAGAAACCCTGTCTTGAAAATCCAAATAAAATAAAATAAAATAAAGAATTTCAATAACGCCCAAGGGGAAATAATACCAACCTAGAGTACAGCAGCTTATCCAAACTCCCAAGAACAGAGAGGAGGGCGCTGCCTTGAGATGTGCTGGTCATGGTTGCCGTGGAAACCTGCAGGTTCTGATCCCGGCTTTGCTTCCCTCTCTTCTCAAAGCTTTGGGCAAATTACGTCATCTCTCTGCCTCAGTTTCCTCATCTATTAAATGGGGATTAGAGGAGCACTGACATCATAGAGTTGTGCAGAAATGAGCTGGTGTGCTGTAATGAGTTCAGCATTGTGCCCAACACAAAGTAACTCTTCACTAAGGGTTAGCTTTCCAAACGTCACCACACTTCACCCTCATCGCCACCACTGCTGCTGCGGTCGTCATTGTTAAGAAATTAAGAGAGGGAATGAACAATTAACATCAAGTTTAATTAGCAGAACTAAGAGGTAATGAGGGCCCGAATTAGGTGCCAAAACAAGTGGACAGATTGCGAAGGTAATAGAGATAATGAGCCCATAGAATTTAACATCTTAATCCCCCAAGGATATGATTTAATTGGGCTGGGGTGGGGCTGGTATCTTAATTTTTTTTAAGCTCCCCACGGCGACTTTAAGGGGCAGCCAGAGTTGAGAATCATTCCCGTAATTGCAAATCAAAGACATGAAGCTGGGGAGAGAGGTGCTCCCTACCTCCCTAATCACGGAACCTGACTCCTTGTCCAAGCCAGAGGGCGTGAGCTGGACCTGAAGTTTCTTAGGACAAGATCACAGAAGCAGGGGCGTTGGTTTTTCTTTTCTCTTCTTTTCTTTTCTTTTCTTTTCTTTTCTTTTCTTTTCTTTTCTTTTCTTTTCTTTCCTTTCCTTTCCTTTCCTTTCCTTTCCTTTCCTTTCCTTTCCTTTCCTTTCCTTTTCTCTCCTCTCCTCTCCTCTCCTCTCCTTTTCTTTTCTTTCCTTTTCTTTTCTTTTCTCTCCCCTCCTCTCCTCTCCTTTCCTTTCCTTTTCTTTTTTTATTAGAGAAATAAAAACACTAGATTATGAAAACTTAGCTTAGATCAGAAGTAAACTATTTGAAGAAGCTTTGCCCAGGGAGTAGGGCCAATGAAGAAAATAGGGTTCGTACTTGCAGAGATTTGGTGAGTCATGTGGCTGGAGTCTTCAGTGAGTCGCAACCCAGTGTCATGGGGGCAGGGCTGGCGGTTAGTATTCTTTCCATTTACACCTCTAAAGTAAGCTGGGGGTGAAAGATAGAAAAAAAAATCGCCTGTTACTATTTGGTTTTCCTGTTCTGCTTTGTTAGAAAGACTTTATTTTATGTGCATGAGTGCTTGCCTGACTGACTGCACCATGTTCATGTCTGATGCCCAAGGAAACCAGAAGAGGGCATCGAGCCCCTGGAACAGTGGTTCGCAACCCCTTGGGGTCGAACAACCTTTATATAGGGGTCACCTAAGACCATCAGAAAATGGATATTTACATTATAATTCACAACAGTAGCAAAATAATAGCTATAAAGTAGCAATGAAAATAATTTTATGGTTGGGGGTCAGCACAGCATAAAGAACTGTATTAAAGGGTCACGGTGTTAGGAAGGTTGAGGACCACGGGTGTACAACTTGAGTTACAGATGGTTGTGAGTCGCCCTCTGGATACTGGGAACTGAACCCAGGTTTCCTGCAAAAGCAGCCTGTGCTCTTAACCCTCTCTCTAGTCCCCTGTGCAGCTAACTGTGGTGTTTGAGCACCGAACTCTCAGTGCTTAGGGACAATTACACTGACCCCCCACACTGACCATGCCCTACCCTATCTTTCACCAGTCTCTTCCTGCAGCGCGGAGAAGGATGGGGGGCAGTGTATTGTCGTTGTTCACAAGTATTTCATCTTCCATATGCACAAGGAGAATTTGTTAAGTGAGCAGGAGTGGGGAATGGTCTCTGAGAAAGATGGATAGCCCTTATATACATCTCCTTACTCGAGAGCCATTTCCCTCTTCTCATTCAGAAATGATAACTGTGATGCATGAGTCAGGTGTGTGGGCATATGCCTGTAATCCTAGTACTTGGAAGGCGGAGGCTGAGACTTAGAAGTTCAGGCCAACCTGGGCTACATAGCAAGTATTCAAAAACAGAAAGAAGCAACTACAAAAAATAAAAGTATTATGTTCATTTCACTATGTCACTTGAGAAAGTGCCAAAGAGCATAAGGGACGATAGCTGGCATGTATGTGTTGCTACATAATGTACCACTGGTGTGTGTGTGTGTGTGTGTGTCTGTCTGTCTGTCTGTCTGTCTGTCTGTCTGTCTGTCTGTCTTTACAGGCACTCACCACCATAGTTGGTTTAGGGGCTCTGAGGATTGAACTCAGGGCCCTGTGCATATTCAGTTAGTAAAGGTGCTGGCCACCAAGCCTGACTGACGACCCACATGGCGGAGGGAACAGAACAGACTCCTACAAGCTGGCCTCTGGCTTCCACACACATACACACACTCACAAAAAAGTCAATAAATAAAACTGTAATAACATTTTTAAAAGAGCAAGACTTGGCTGGAGCATGGCGGGGGAGGGGGGGAGGTTCATGAGTTAAAAAAACAAAAAAACAAAAACCCAAGCCTGCAGCCCGCAGCCACTTACACTAATATTGTAATAGCGAATGCCCTATTTTGTTATTATCCACTGGCTCACTCTCAGAAGCATATTGAAGAGCTTCTGGCCAAAGCATGGGTGGCTGAATCAGAGCCTGGATGCTCTCCTTCTAAGGACGACCGTCTCGCTGCCCCCGCCCCAAGCAGAGAAGCCTCAGGTTGCTTAGCACGTGAACGCTCTCCGAATCACTGGCTGGGGTTTCCCTTAGTATTGTACATTGCAGGGGCATATGGTGGTCCACGTCTGTAATCCTAGCACTTAGAGCGTAGGGGGAGGATGGCCAAGAAGAGTTTAAGGTCATTCTTATCTACATAGTGAGTCCAAGGACAGCCTGGGCTATGTAAGGCCCTCTCTGGCTGCCTGTCTCTCTGCAATCTATCTATCTATAGAGGAAATTTATACATGGCCATATGAAGTCCTATTTATAAATAAATTAAAAGTGAATAAATGAAATTTGTGTTATTTCTCCATCTCATCAGGACACCTGTGTAGACTCTGAAGTCTCTGCAATTCATAAGTCTGTGGTTCCTCCCATTTGTTCTCCCACACTGACTATACTTTTTACTTAATGTTAATTTTTATTTGAATATAGTTTCAAACTTTCTTACCTGAAACTCCCACATACTTTTTATCCAGATCTACAAATCTAGCCAGCTCCTGTGGTTTTCCCTCTCTCCCTCCTTATGTTCTTCTTCTTTTTTCCATTCCTGATAGTTGGAAATGTGACCTGAACACTGTAGGTTTCTTAGGAACAGAAATGTTTGCCTAGGTAACCAAAATAGAGATATCAAGGAAGGAAGGAAGGAAGGAAGGAAGGAAGGAAGGAAGGAAGGAAGGAGGGAGGGAGGGAGGGAGGGAGGGAGGGAAGGAGAAAGAGAGAGAGAGAGAGAGTAGGGCCTGGGGAGATAGTTGATTCAGTAGGTAAGAGTGTGTATAGTGTTAACTGGAGGACCTGAGTTCAAATCCCCAGCCCCCACATTAAAAAGACAGAAGGATGTGCCCACGCTCATGTTCCTGTAACCCCAGGTTACAGCCTAGCTCAGGCTTCAGTGAGAATAAGTGGGAGTAAGGTGGAATGTGATGGATGGGTTAGGACACCCTGCGTCCTCCTCTGTCCTCAATGCATGCATGGCCATGTGCTTATAACACACAAGCAAAAGGAAAGAAAGATTAGCGTTTCACACAGCTCTCTAGCCCACGGTAATAACGGCTGTGCTGGTTGTGTCTTCCGTCTGCACCACTCCTCTAGGCTTTATTGGTGTGACTTCAGCTTCCGTCAGCCCAGGGCCTCAGCCCAGCTTGCCTTTCCCTGACTCTCACATAAAGCCAGCCATTTCCTTCTTGGGCTTTTCTGTTGTTCTTGTTTTGTTGAGTAAATGACCTCACAGAGCTCGGGCTGGCCTCAGACTTGGTTCGTTCTCTTGGACTGCCATGAACTTCTGACCCTCCTTCCTCGAGTGCTGGGATTACACGCCTGGGCCACCAGGCTCAGCTTAGTCAGTGGGCAGGAGGGAGCCCAGGACGTCACACGAGCTAGCCCAGCTTTAGGTGTCCTCATCCTATCAGGAGCAGACCCACTGTGTCAACACGCCCATGTTAGAGATGTTGGCTTTGGGATTAGCTGATGCCAGGTGTTTCCATTGTATGTTAGTGCTGCTGTTTGCCCCTGGGTCCTTAGTGAGTGCTTTCTGGGGAGAGGATTGGAAGGCGTGCAGATGCTTTCTCAACGAGTATTTACCCACTGGGTTGAGAAGGCAGTCAAGACGAGAGGGCAAGGCCTGCATCACTCCTTCGACTGGTGGTTCTCAACCTTACCTTACTAATGCTGCAACCACCAACCGTAAAATTATTTTCATTGCTGCTTCATAACTGTAATTTTGCTACAGTTATGAATCATTACGCAAACACCTGTGGTTTCCGATGGCCCTTGGCTACCGAGTGAAAAGCTATTTTTGACTCCCAGAGGGGTCACTACCCACAGGTTGAGAAGCCTCGTTCTGTTTCTTTCTGTGATTGTCCTTTAGTTTCTCTGAAATTCGTACACCTCCCACTCTCCGGCCTCCACAGAGATAGAATCGACAATGCAGCAAAGCAAATTTGTGCCATTGATAACACAGTTACACAAACTGGTGGTGAGGGCCTTTACCTCACTTGTCACTAAGTCTGGTGGCCTGATTCTGTCCTCAGGACCCATATGGTGAAAGGACGGAATTTACTTATGCAAATTGTCTTCTGACCCCCACATCCATGCCATGGTGTACCATGCTGGTGTGGTTTTGTTGTCGTTGATTGGTTTTGAGATAGGATCTCGCTCTGTAGCCCTGAGATCTATCATGCCAGCTAAAGTGGACTTGAAGCGAAGATGTTGAGCTCGGTAATCAAGAAACAACTCTCGGTTCTGTTGACCTTGGTGAAATTCTAACAACAATTTGGATTGCAGGGGTTTTAAATGTTCTCCCAGGACTGGGTCACTGAGGGAGGCCTGTCACCAGGGAGGAGTGCTAAGAGTTTGAAGCCAGTCTGGACACACAGGAAGGAATAGTAGTACCAACTGCAAAAAGATAAAGTACCCCTCGGTTCCCCGTGGTATCCCTACTAACGAGAACGGGAGGTGAGACCTCTGATCAGGAAGGAGTTAGCTAAAGAATTATAGTCAAGGCCCAACCTGCAAAGCTTTCAAGACAGACCATTGCACACAAGGACCATTGCACACAAGGACCATTGCACACAAGGACCCACGGGCACATTCCAATCCCAGAGCATCCTCTCTCCCTGGCCTGCAGGTCCTTGCCTTTATCTTTACATCTTTACTGGCCTGCAGCATGGTCCTTGCTGTCTTAAGGGTTGGAACGTTTCATTTTGGATTCTGGCCTTGTGCTGTGACTTAAAGACATGGTCTCATTCTATAACTTAGATTGGTCTCAACTTCGTTTCTTTTTCGTTGTTGGTTTTTTGCTTGGTTTGGTTTTGTTGTTGTTGTTTTGGTTTGGTTGTTTGTTTGTTTGTTTGTTTGTTTGTTTTTGAGACAGGGTTTCTCTGTATAGCCCTGGCTGCTGTCCTGAAACCCACTCTGTAGACCAGGCTGGCCCTAAACTCAGAAATCCGCCTGCCTCTGCCTCCCAAATGCTGGGATTAAAGGCATGTGCCACCACTGCCCAGCCTTTTTTTTTTTTTTTTTTGAGTTTTTTCAAGACAAGGTTTTTCTGTATAGCTCTGGCTGTCCTGGAACTCACTTTGTAGACCAGGCTGGCCCGAACTCAGAAATCTGCCTGCCTCTGCCTCCAAAATGCTGGGATTAAAGGCATGCGCCACCACTGCCCAGACATTTCTTTTTAATTTTTTAAAATTACTTTTACCTCTGTGTGTGTGTGTGTGTGTGTGTGTGTGTGTGTGTGTGTGTGTGTGACTCATGGAAGTCAGTTCTTTCCATCATGTGTGTCCTAGGAGTCAGAATCAGGCCATCAGACTCAGAAGCCTTGCCTGCTGAGCTAGCTCACTGCCCTAACTTCAGCTTCTCAATCCTTCGGGAAGCGGGTGTGTGCCATCAAACCAAGCTTAGTTGGAGTGTTTGTGCCCGAGGCACCAGAGCTGAAACCCAGGCCGTTCCCAGTGTTCTGCTCCTGTGCGAGGCCTCACTGCCTCCTTATCTTGCTCAGTACATGGCCTCTGTTAGTGCCCTAGGTGTACCGCCTAGCATCTACACTAGTGTTCCTGTGCCAGGATCGCCCCTCCTCTCACTGCGTGCCTAACTTGCTCTGCCTTCAGTCACTATGTAAATCCTCTTATTTTGTAAGACAGGGTTTCTCTGTGTAGCCCTGGCTGTCCTGAGACTCACTCTGTAGACCAGGCTGGCCTCGAACTCAGAGATCCACCTGCCTCTGCCTCTGCCTCCCAAATGCTGGGATTAAAGGTGTGTGCCATCACGCCTGGCCTGGTTATTGGGGGCCAAGGAGCAGCACACACCTGGTGGTGTGTTGGTGGAGGATACCTTTTAGCAGTCATTTTGTTCTTCCACCTTGTGAATTCCTGTGATTAAACTCATGTTGTCATGCTTGGTGACTTAAACCTTACCAGCTGAGCCATCTCGCAAGTCCCTCTTGTCCAAATTTTAATTAACTTCTTCTTTGCCTGGCTCTTGTTGCATATAAATCTTTCACCCTTACTATCTGTGCCAGCTGGCTCCTTCCAGAATATTTTTCTGCTAAATTTAAGATAGACTTGGGCGTAATTAGAAATAGGGGACCAGAAATCGGTGAAGAATCCAGAAGTTGGCATCTGGGGAAAGTAAGAGACAGCAGAGCAGAGTAGCTTCTGACATTGTATGTCAAGTTCTCATGAAGAGGCCACTCAAGGAAGGGACCAGGGCTGGAGACAAGGGCTAGCATAGCAGTCAAAAGCACTCGCTGCTCTTGCACAGGATCACAGCGCCTGCTGGCTTACAACCACCCTAACCCCAGTTCCAGGAAATCCAATGCCCTCTTCTGACCTCTGTGGGTATCAAACTTAAGTAGGCTTACACATAGTACATATTCATACGCACAGGCAAACCCTGATACACATAAAGTCAATAAATATAAAAAAAATTATAAAAGAAAAATAAAGCCAGGCACAGTGGCTTTATCCCAGCCTTTAGTTCCAGGACTAGGGAGGTAGAGACAGGTAGATACCGGAGAGGAGAGGACAGAACAGGACAGGACAGGAGAGGGAGAAGGGAGAAGGGGAGGGAGGGAGGGGGGAGGCAAATATGCATAATTAAAAAGGAGACCATCATCTAAGGAATTGACTTAAGGAAGAGTTCTTTAGCTGTTTGTGATAGGGTGGATGCAAAGAACGTTGCTCTCTGCCATAAAACTTTAAGCCAGAAAATTACCAAGATAAAACAAAAACCAAACAAAAGCAGATCTGGGCTGGTGGTGGTCAGTAGGGCCTGCTCACTCTCATGAATACATTTACTCTTAAAATCTTTGCATTGAGCACAGTAAAATTGCTCTGTGGTTAAAGGTGCTTACCTGTAAGCCTGAAGATCTGAGAGTCTAGCCCTGAATCCCACATGATAGAAGGAGAGAACCCATTCTCACAGATTGTCGCCTGATCTCCACAAGCACACCGTGACATCATCAGCATGCACGAACACACACACACACACACATTTAAATGTTTTAAAATTAGGAATGTCTAGCCCATTGAGATGCTGCACAACTCTAATCCCAGCATTTGAGAGGCAGAGGCAAGAGGGCTTATGACTTTGAAGCCAGCCTGGTCTACAAAGTAAGTTCCCATACAGCCGGGTCTGCACAGAGTAACCCTGTCTCGAAAACCCAAGTAAACAAGCAAACAAACCGGAAATGAGTTCTTGCCATGTGGAATGTGAGATCTGCTGCAAGAGAATTGGACCTTGGGACTATATTCTGGTTGACACATTGCTTATTTGTTGGTCCTTCCTCTTGTAACACATCTCAGTTAGCGGAGCCCAGCTAAGTCGCCGTTCAGACCTTAGGAACACACTTAGGAAATACACGAGGAGCTTGGGGATATTCCTGCAACCAACCTGAGGTTAAGAGTCAGGAGATGTGGCAAAGCTGATACTTTCTTCTATTTACCTGGGTCGGGTGACAGAAGAATGGAGGGACCCCTGGCTTAGCTGCTCCGGGGCAGGTGGCAGAGTCGGAGGGTGGCAGGGTGCTGCTGTGGAGTCTCAGTCCTCCGGGATCCCCTACCAGCCCCACAGTTGACCAGCTCTGGCAGACACCACCCACAGTGTGTCTGAAGGAACGACCTCTACTGGACCTGCTCCCTCCCCATGGACTTTGGGATGTTTCAAAGAAACTGATGTCACTGCAAACATTTTCAGTGTCCATTCTCCCCGGGAGCCCTGCCCTTCTCTATCAGCTAAGGGGTCATGGATGATTGACAAAACTCATATTCTGAATAGCGTTGTTAGTTGTCTACTGAAATGTTGGGTGATTTCCTGGGCAGCCATTGTCAAGTCCAGGACTCCATCGTGATTGACAGCAGAAGGGAAGGGTCTACTCTCCTGAGCGATCAATCCCATGCAGCTGGTTTCTGATCAGGTTAAGGGAGAGATGGCTCTGCAGTTAAGAGGCTGGCTGCTCTTCTGAGTTGAATTCACAGCAGCCACAAGGTGGCTCACAACCATGCATAATGGAATCTGATTCCCTCTTCTGGTGTGCATGAACACCTGAGCAATCCTATACATGAAATAAGCAAATAAATAAATCTATAAAAGAAGAAGGACAACAAGAGGGAGGGGGACTCCTCTGGTGGACAGTTTTCCATGGCGAGCCCTTAGGGGTTGGTTTTACTTTGGGCTTAAAATATGCCCTGGGGACCCCTTTGCTTTCTTAAGAGCTGTGAGTTTGAAGAGCTTCAAAAGGGAAAAGACTGAAGCAGGCTGTGGTGGTCATCGAGCAGACTAAGTTACACAGCCTGCCTCAGCAAGGTGAAGCTGCGGGCCAAAGGAGATGGCTCAGCAGATAAAGTGTGGGGACCAGAAGGAACTGGGATGCTCAGAACACATAAAACCCAGGCAGCTGTGGCAGCCTCGCATGGATTTAGCAGATTATAAAGACAGGGCAAGGAGTTGAGCCAAGATCAACAAGCTCTGGGTTCAGCAAGAGACCTCAGTAAGTCAAAAGGAGATCAAGGAGACCCTCCTCAGGTCTCCATCTGTGTACACACATACACACAAAACTTTAAAATGGATCAGGGAGAGGAGTTGTCAAGATACCTGGGCTGAGAAGGTGCTCGACCTATGTAGCTTGCTGGAAGGATTTGGCTGTTTCGGATGGGGCATTGCTGGAAGGACTTGGCTCTGTTTCGGATGGCATTCCTTGCTGAGCAAGCCCGTGTGGCTCCTACGTCTTGTACTGAGGTTGTCCACTTGAGGCTCTGCATTCCTGACGGTAGCCTCAGCCTTTGCCGTGCTCATCAAGCTCCTGGGGACAGCTGGAGAGAGAAGTGGGTGAGGACAGAGTGGGAGGTAGCCTCCTAAGAGGACAGGCCAGCCTCTAGGACAACTCTTGCTCAGCAACACTTCCTGTCCAGCCCCTCGCGGACCATTTTCTGGACAATGATGCCCCCTAGTGGTACAAAATTATAACCCGCAGGTCATTTAGATTTATACCTAGATTTGCAAATTGAACTCCCTTTATGTGTTCTTTGACTGAAGGGTAAGCAGGCAACTGAAACTTTTTAGTTTATTTATGGAAGGGGGTTGGTCCAGGCTGGCTTTTAACTTACTATGTAACAAAGAGTGACCTTTGACCTCTGATCTTTTTACTTCCTGAGTGCAAGTGTCTGCGTTACCGGTTTATGCTACCACACCCAGTTTACACAGAGCTGGAGATCAAACGTGGGGCTTCAAGGATGCTAAACAACTGTGCTACATATTCCAGCCTAAGAGTTCTCACTATAAAATGACAAAAATGATACAAATAAATATAAATTAAAAACTGAAGCGTGAAGGCTGGAGTGGATGATCATGGGTTCGAAACTAGCCTGGACTATATAATGCGATGTTGTCAAAGATAAATAAATGACATGGGGCGTTGTTGGCAGGGGCTGGCTTAGCTGTGTGATTATGTAGCAATCAGTTTTAGAATCATTGTTTATGAATTGTATCATGGTTTGTGCAATTCTCTCTATTTTTATTCATTATATTTCTTTGTGTGTATGTGGGTGGGCATCCTTTAGCCATGGTGTTCTTGTGGAGGTCAGAGGATCTACCCTGAGGGATCTAGAAAGAGATGGCAGGTTATCAGGCATCCACCTTGACCCACTGAACATTCTCTGTAATTCAATAGCCCTATTACGTTTATAGTGCCGAAAATTACCCTTTGACAGGCTGGCCCCTATAAACCCAGGTTCATCATTTGGATACACTCACTTGGTTCCTAGAAATCTGATGTCAGAGCTAGTTATTGCACATGTTCTTTCTTGTGCTGTATATTCATCATTGTGATGGCCAGGAAATACAGTGAAAGCAGCCAGGTGTAGGTGACACACGCCTTCAGTCCCAGCACTTGGGAGACAGAGGCAGGCGAATCTCCGAGTTTGAGAACCTACAGAGTGAGTTCCAGGACAGCAAGGACTACACAGAGAAACCCTGTCTCTAGAAAACTAAAAAAAAAAAAAAAAAATTCTCCAAAAAAGTGAATGGGCTGGTGGGTAAGATCACTGACTGCTCTTCCAAAGGTCCTGAGTTCAAATCCCAGCAACCACATGGTGGCTCACAACCACCCGTAATGAGATCTGACGCCCTCTTCTGTTGCGTCTGAAGTCAGCTACAGTGTACTTTGGGCCCAAGCAAGCAGGGACTGAGCGAGCAGGGCCAACCCGAGCGAACGGGGTTGACCAGAGTGAGCAGAGGTCCTGAAAATTCAATTCCCAGCAACCAAATGAAGGCTCACAACCATCTGTACAGCTACAGTGTACTCACATACATAAAATAAATAAATCTTTGAAAATGTGAAGGCAGTATTTAAGTTTCACCTTATGCTGCTACAGCTAACAAGTACAGAGGACTAACTAGGAAGCTACTCGGTTTGAGGCCTTTTTGCACCACCAAGGCCAGCAGCACACCTCATGATCAGGATGGGCTTTCCTGCTCTCATCCCTGCTCTGCCCACTTTACCTGCTATAAGACTTGGAAACCCAGGAAGCCCCAGGAACTGAGCAGACCAGAGTTTGTGGTATGCATATCGGATGAAAAGAGGGGCAGCAGGAAGTGACAGAGAGGTCAAAGGGCTTCTCGTCAGTAAAGTCAGAACGTGGTTACATAAACCCGAGAGCTCCTGTCAGAACGGCACAGCCCACAAGCGCCCCGCTGTACCCATAAAGGGGGGCTGTGTGGGAGTTAGAGACCGGGGTGGGAGTTCGAGGCCCTCTCTCATCCTCTTCTCGTTTCCTTCCCTCTAGGCCAGTTGTGAGGGCTGGAAAGGGTGTTACACTGAAAGGAGCCACCGGTGAGTGGCAGCTGGCTGGACACACCGTCTTCCTGCCACTGTGCCTAGTCCATCTCCTCTCTCTCTTGCAGTCCAACAAAGTTCCTGTTGTTCAGCACCCTCATCACATGCACCCGCTGACACCTCTCATCACCTACAGCAACGACCACTTCTCCCCTGCGTCCCCTCCCACGCATCTGTCCCCAGAGATCGACCCAAAGACAGGTGAGTGGCCCCTGTGACAAGCTGGGCTCCCAAAGAGCGGTGGTGGGGCTCTATGGGGTCGGGGGTTAAGTATAGAGCCTGGAACCATTGTAAATGCAAGGGTTGTTTAGTCATCTGAGGTTGGGCCTCTATAACCAGAACGTGTGCCCACTACACCACATATTTCCAATAGAGCCTTCTGGACAGACGTCAAAATGGCTTTTAAAACAATGGGGGCGGAGCTGGCTTTAATGTGTGGAAGGTGATAATTAACTGCCCACCACACCTGTCCGTACCTGGAAGCCTAGGTCTTCATAACGTTCCTACTGAGTCACTGTAACACTAAGAATTTTCAGAGCCCATGTTTAAAGAAATAATGATTATTTGGGGGTAGGGCGAGATGACCGTCGAATAAAAACCCAGAGTTTAGAGGCAGGGTGGTTTGTTGGCAGAGAAAGGTTATTGTACTGAGAATGAGGCTGGTTGTCTAGAAAGCTCAATAAGTGAGGACTTGGAGTAATATTTGCTCTCTGTTGGGTATTTCCTGGGCCTTGTATGAATCCCTGTGCAGTCAACAAAAGAAAGTTACATCCGCAGAGATGGCTTCTGGGTAACTAGAGAGACTGTATCTGGGTCCTCTCTCCCTTGGATGCCCTTGAGTTGACTGCCCAGGGCTACTAGAAGGTGAAAGGGGCAGAGATGCTGAGAGACAAGGGCTTTCCACGGCAGCTCCTATGGGATGTTACGCAGGTTACGAAGGCTGGGTGAGGGAAGCATTTGACGTATCTCTCTTTGGAAGCAGGAATCCCCCGGCCCCCTCATCCATCTGAGCTGTCACCGTATTACCCACTGTCTCCAGGAGCTGTCGGACAAATCCCCCATCCCCTCGGCTGGCTCGTCCCACAGTAAGGAAACCCCAAAGCCTTTCTTACCCTCCTTCCTCCCTCCACTGAGCTCTGCCCTTCTGGACTCGGGATTTAGACATCCTCACTCCCGCCTTGGACAGCTTGCTCCCAACTCCTCTGTCTTCCCGCCCGTTTCTTAGCATCCTCTCCAGCCCCCTCCGACTTGGCTGACCAGATCATCTTCCTCCCTCCTCCCCCCTCACAGGCAAGGGCAGCCCATGTACTCTCTCCCTCCGGGTGGTTTCCGGCATCCTTACCCTGCCCTCGCCATGAACGCTTCAATGTCCAGGTGAGTCCTCAGGCCGGGGCTGCCAACATGATGTCACAGTCCAGGGATATTAGTGACTGCCACTTCTGGCCATAAGCTAACCAGTCACCTATAGGTTAGGCAGGATGGTGGGGTTCCTTGATCCTTTTTTGTTTGTTTTGGGGGGGGTTGTTGTTGTTGTTTGTTTGTTTGTTTTGGTTTTTCGAGACAGGGTTTCTCTGTATAGCCCTGGCTGTCCTGGAACTCACTCTGTAGACCAGGCTGGCCTCGAACTCAGAAATCCATCTGCCTCTGCTTCCTGTGCTGGGATTAAAGGCGTGCGTCACCACTGCACGGTTTCCTTGATCCTTACTTCTCTTTGATGAGGGGCTAGCTCTTACTCATACTCCTTACACCACAACCCCATGGAATGGGCACCCCAGGACCTACTATGCACACACACACACACACACACGCTCGCGCGCAGCTAAACCCTCCTTCCACATCCCTACTTACCAGACTCTATGGAACAGAGTCATTTTAAACATGACACACTGAAGCCAGAGACTAGGAGGAAATGTGTATCTTCCATGGTAATGCCAGGAAAGGAAACAGTGTATAGGGATTTCTCACAGGGGTGGCTCTACCTGACAGTGGGAGCACCAGTGGCAGGCGGCCTATAGTCCTGCAGTCCTTCTAAGTTTTTCATTCTGCCTGCATCCAGCACCAAGGCTGTGTGTGTTTAGGGGAAGGGACAGTGTCATTGGGCGGCCCCCAAAACTGACCGCCTAATTCTGCAGGTGACCACCCTCTCGGTGGGCGGCACACAGCCCTTGCCTCTCCGTTCTCACTTGTGTCTCCTTGTTACACAGCCTGGTCTCAAGCCGGTTCCCACACATGGTGGCTCCTGCCCATCCTGGTCTGCCCACCTCAGGAATCCCCCACCCTGCCATCGTCTCCCCCATTGTGAAGCAGGAGCCAGCAGCCCCCAGCCTGAGCCCTGCAGTGAGTGCGTAAGTGAGATCCCTCTGGGGGGAGGGGTGTGATCCACTCTCTGCTCAGCCTGTGCCCTGTGGTCTTCTCTCCTGCTGGCAGCTGGCAGTCCAAGCCCTGGCTTCTCCCGTGCACGCTGTTCTCTTTGATTTGCCATGGCCCTTCCTTTAAGACCTAATGCTTCTGTCCTCAGACAGGTTCTTGTGGCTGTGAGGAGCTAAGAAAGCTTTTGGCTTCCCTCCCTACCCTGTCGTCCCCAATAAAATGTAAGGCCAGGATGGGAGAAAGGAATTCTCTCAAGGACTGGTGACAGCTGGTGCCAGAGAGACCCTGGCATTATCCCTGTGCTGGAAAGATAGCAGAAACACCCACACCACCAGACCTATGGCTGAGGGAGGCCACGCTCTGCCTCCCTTCTCCTCTCTTGTCCTCCCTTCCCCTTCCTCCCTCCATCCCCTCCCACCGCCCCCCCCCCCACCTCTGCCCAGATCATGAAAGCAGTCACACATGGCCACCAAACAAGCCTCTCCTCCCAGTGAAGGCAGGCAGGAGGGAAGTCTGAAGATGGTGATACCTAACCTTCAGCCCTGTGCCTCCCCAGGAAATCCCCAGTTACGGTGAAGAAGGAAGAGGAGAAGAAACCTCACGTGAAAAAGCCCCTGAATGCCTTCATGTTGTATATGAAGGAGATGAGGGCCAAGGTGGTGGCCGAGTGTACCCTGAAGGAAAGTGCAGCCATTAACCAAATCCTGGGAAGAAAGGTAATGCCTGCTGCTGTTAACTCGTCCTGGCAGAGGGGCCTCAGGGTCTCCGCCTACCCTGATGGCTCTGTGTGTCTTCACCCTCTCTCCCTCAGTGGCACAACCTGTCAAGAGAAGAACAGGCCAAATACTATGAGCTTGCCCGGAAAGAACGGCAGCTTCACGCGCAGCTCTACCCAACCTGGTCAGCCCGGGACAACTATGTAAGTGTTCATGCTGTGCGTGCGTGCGTGCGTGCAGGAACTCAGACCTTGGGAGCAGCATCTTCAGGATGCAGAGGCGAGAGAGCAAGCTACTTCGGCTTGATTCTAGAGGAGAAGCCATGTTTCCTGGAAATAAGGAAGCCAAGTTGGAAGTTTTAGGGGCTGTGTCTAGAATTTCTGTGAGACTTGTTGGATTGTTCTATGTATGCTTTTATTCTCTCTTCCTTTTCTTTCCTTTTTTCTTTTTCTCTCCTTTTTTTAATCTGGTGAGGGGGCTCATAGTAGCTGCATCAAATTTTCAGAGAGGCCTGGGACTGCTCAGAAAAGGTCAGTAAGCAGGCCAGGGTGATAGCTCAGTAGGTGAACTGCCTGCCTGCCAACAGGTCAAGTGTTAATCTTTAACACCTACATGCAAAACTGGGCCATGGTGCTGTGTACCTAGACTCAGCCCTGAACAGAACAAATCTTGGGGTTCACTAGCCAGCCAGCCAGCCTAGCCTGTTTGGCAAGTTCCAGGCCAGTGAAGAGACCTTGTCTCCAAAAAAGGTGGACAGTGCCTGAGGAATGACATCCAGGGCAATCCTCTGGTCCCCGTGTGCATTGCATGTACTCGAATGCTTGTACACACACACACACACACACACACACACACACACACACATTCATGAGCACACACACACATGTGTGAGGAGGAGGGACAGAAGCTTTTAAAACCACTCTTGTAGGGAGTAAAGGGTGCAAGAGACAGACTAGCTCGAAGGTCCTCGGGACCAAGAGGCTTGGTTGCCCCCACCAGAGGGACTTTATGAGAAATGAGGGCAGGGTCGCTTTTCCTCGTCTCCCAGGCCAGTTCTCCAGCACCTTACCCAGGAACGATCAGGAGAAGGGCTGCCATCTCTGTTCTAGGGTAGTCTGGGGTCTTCTTGCCGGGCTAGTATTATTCTGTCCTTACTCATCAGTCCTGTGGCCATGTTTTTCAGGGGAAGAAGAAGAAGAGGAAGAGAGAAAAGCAGCTGTCACAGACACAGTCTCAGCAGCAAATCCAAGAGGCAGAGGGTGAGTCCTGGGTTGGTTGGTGCCCCTCGCTTCCCCTCCCACTGTCCCGGACACTCTTGCTTATGTTACCTGAGTCTCTGAAGACTCTGTGTTCCTGAGCAACTTCAGCAGGACGGCAGCACTTCCTTTCAGAGAAGACCAAGTAAGAGACCGAGAACACAGCCGCTCAATCCTGGGTTTGGCCCCAGCACCCTCCCTCACATAAAGCTTTGGAAGGTTTGCAGGGTTTCCTAGTCCCTCTCTTTAAGATAGCAAGTGTTTTAAAGGGGGTTCGGGAACAATCTTCAAAGCTCAGACTTGTCTCAGTGCAGCTGAATTGTCCCTTTAGAGTCACGCCTAAAGTCGATACCTAAGGTAAAAACAGGAGCTAGCTGGAATTATCTCTGAAGTTCCCTTCCAAAGGCGGCATGCTAGAGATAGACATATCACCCGGATTAGTTACTTTCTCGTTGCCTTGACAAAACACCTGACAAAAGGTGACTTAAGGGAGCATTTGTTTTGTCTCGAAGCTTGGAGGACACCGTCCATTATGGTGGGAAGGCATGACAGCTGATCGCGGTGTGTTCTTGGCCAGCAGACAGAGAGATGAATGTTGGTCCTTACCTGCTTTCTCCTTTCCATTTAGCCTAGGGCCTCCGTCTATATTCAGGCTGGATCCTCCTTGCTCTGTTAAAACTTTATGAAAGCATTTTACAGATACACTCAGAGGCGTGTTTACATGGTGATGGTAAGATAGATTGGCCATCACGCCACTTATCAATTAGTGCGCTGGAATAAGGTTTTCTTTGGTTGTACATCAGGAGAATACTATAGTCCATAAACTGAGTAGATTCAGCTCAGCTGTTAATGGGTTTAAGGAAGAGATGAGGAAGTGATAGGCTTTGAACTTTGCTCTCTGTTCAGATTCTGAGTGGGTCTTTGTCAGTTTGGGCATTTGGTCTTTGGATTGTGCCTTCTCTGGGCACTGAGTGTTGTTCTGAAGTATAGTTTCCTAATCCCCAAATCTTTGAAAATCCTGGAGATATAGCTCAGTGGGTGGAATGATTGCCTAAGCATGCGTGAAGCCCTGAGCCTGATACCCACCCAGCACCAAGTAAAACAGGGATGGCACTGTGTGAGGCCTGACTGGGATACTCAAGGACTGGCGATAACACAGTGAGGACTGGCGATAACGCAGTGGGTTGAGTCTGTGCAAGCATAAGGACTTTCAGTCAGATGCCCAGCACCCACAGGAAAGCCACAGTGGCAACCTGTCCATCATTAGTCTACTAAAAACAACAGACTTTATATCCAGGGAGAGAGTGTGTCTCCAAACCCAAGAGGGAGAGTCTGGAAAGTTGGCTCAGCAGTTAGAAGCACTTGCGCACACCCTTTTGTAACTCCAATTACAGGGTTTCTAATGCCCTCTTCTTACCACCACAGGTACCAGGCATGTACCTTAATACACAGATATACGCATAGGCAAAATACATATACACACAAACGTTTCTTAAGTAAGGGGTAAAACAATCGAAGACACTCAGTCTGAACCTCTGCCCTACACACACACACACACACACACACACACACACACACACACACACACTCACACACACACACACACACACTCACACACACACACACACACACTCACACTCACACATACACACACACACACACTCACACACACAAACACACACACACAAACACACACACACACACACACACCCTACCACCACTATTTATTTGTTTGTTTGTTAATTTATTTATTTAAAATCTTACATTTCCAACGTGCAGTCAGTCACACCTGGTTGTCCTTTGGATGGGTTTCAAGGCGTCCCCATACCCTACTTCTCAAATACCTGATCCCCAGGTGCTCAGGCCTCTTGAGTGAGTGGCCTTATATTTGCATAAAGTTTATGCATATCTTCCATCACTGTATACCAGCTCTAGATGCCGTATAACCCACCTCACAATGAATGTTGTGGAAATAGCGGTTAGGTTCTGTTTGCTGGCAAGATGGCTCAGCCGGTAAGAGCATGGCCTGCTCTTCCGAAGGTCCTGAGTTCAAATCCCAGCAACCACATGGTGTGTGACTCACAGCCATCTGTAATGGGATCAGATGCCCTCTTCAGGTGTGTCAGAAGACAGCTAATCCTATTTCCTTGTGTTTGTACCTTTAGGTGCTCTGGCCTCTAAGAGCAAGAAGCCATGCATTCAGTACCTGCCCCCTGAGAAGCCTTGTGATAGCCCTGCGTCTTCCCATGGCAGCACGCTGGACTCCCCTGCGACGCCCTCCGCAGCCTTGGCCTCACCAGCTGCCCCTGCGGCTACCCACTCCGAGCAAGCGCAGCCCCTGTCGCTCACCACCAAACCGGAGGCCCGGGCCCAGCTGGCTCTCCACTCCGCTGCCTTCCTGTCGGCTAAGGCGGCCGCCAGCAACTCCAGCCAGATGGGCAGCCAGCCCCCACTCCTATCCAGGCCCTTGCCCTTGGGCTCTATGCCCGCCGCTCTGCTGACCTCTCCCCCTACTTTCCCAGCTACGCTCCATGCCCACCAGGCCCTCCCCGTGCTACAGGCCCAGCCTCTTTCCTTGGTCACCAAGTCTGCCCACTAAGCTGCCCCCGGTTCTATGCAGGCTGTCTCGGGACTCCAAGTAGTAATGATTCAGAGGAGAGGAAGGGGGAAACACAAAGGAAGCATTATTGGTCAATATTTGACCACTCTGGACTGTTCTGTAAAGTGACTGGTAACAGCAGTGCCTTACCACTGTAGATATAACCAGTAGCTGATCTTCAGGCTTTTTTAAAAAAAAAAAAAAAAAAAAAAAGGAGAAAACATAAACAAAACAAAGCCTGCCCCTCTCCCCTCCCCAAAAAAAACCATCCTTCACAAGAAAGCACTGAAAAGCAGTGTGTTGCTCCCTCCCCTTGCGCTGTGGTGGGTATACCTGGGCGGGAGATATCTCTCTACCTCTTCTCTTCCTGACTCTCTGCCCTCCTTTCCGTCGTCGCTGCCAGCCCCACTTGCCCTAGCTCCCCCACCGTATCAGCAACATGACCAGGCCTGGAGTTCTAGCCTGACACCCTTCTCTCCAGGTCAGTCCTGTTGCCCTCGCCCAAATGTTTGTCCTGTGTTCAGCGCCAGTTCAACCCCCTCTGTCCTCTGCCCAGTGTAAGGTTGTGGCCACGTGTGACCATAGTTTCCCACCATCATCCCCTCTCCCTCTTCGGGCCCCAATGGCCTGGACTCCAGCTTGGGGTGGGGTCCTTCTGAAATGGTCCCCCCCCCTGCATTTAAAGGGACTCAAGGTGCCTACCACTGCCTTCAAGAAGTCTGTTCCTCTCTGCTGCCCAGTCACGTTTTCTTTCCCGCCTCGCAGTATCAGAGTGGCAGGCAGGCCCCAGTCCCCGATGTCTGGCTCCTGTCACCTCCATCTGTGCTAGTACAATCCGCAGAAGCTCCAAGACCCTCTGCCCCTTCCCCCACCACCACCTCACAAGCTTTTTCTGTGTGTATTTCATTTTGTTTTTATGGTTTTTGGAACAATTTAAACTCCCAGTTTATTTTCACAAGAGAAAATAAAATTACAGTTGCAAGACCGTCTCTGGATGTTTCTTTAGGCCTTCTGTTGAATCAAGCCACCGCCTTCCTGCCAAGCCCTGGGTTAAATTTTTGCAGGCTACTTATTGTAGAGTCATAAAGCTTACCAACTGGGCGTAGCAAGTTCTAATCCTCCCCCGACCCCAGTTGTTTTATTTTACTTCACGTGTATGAGCATTTGCCCGTATGTATGTATGTATGTATGTTTGTTTGTTTGTATGTGTGTATATATGTATGTTTACCATGTTTGTGCCTTGTGCGGAGGTCAGAAGGCTTTGAATTCCCCTGGAACTGCAGTTATAGAAGAATATACACCACTCTGTGAATGTTGGGAACCAAATTTAAGTCCTTTGCAAAAAAACAATCTCTCTAACCCACAACTTAATATAATAATTTTGTAATTGACTTAAAGAGATTTCCAATGTGGAAGTATTCTGCTTATGATTGTGACCCCCTTTTATTAGAATTGCAAAGGAGCATGGTTTCTCGTGGCTGGTGCTATTCATAGTGGCTTTCTTGAGATATAATTTGTTATGTAGATTTACTTGCCCATTCAAAATAATTGACAGAGCTGGGGGCACAGCTCAGTGACCTGGCTATAAGAAGCCTTGAGTTGGATCCCAACACTACCAATTTAAAATGATATGTTATTATTGTTGTTGTGTGTACATTAAGGAAACATGGTGGTCGGAAGACTTGTTAGAGCCAGTTCTACCTTGCAGGGCAAAGCTCAGTCCTGGAACTTATGTGACAACTGCCTGTACCCACTGAGAATTCCTCTTTTGTTTTTTCTTGGATTTTTGAGACAGGGTTTCTCTGTGTAGCCTTCACTGTCCTGGAACTCACTATATGGACCAGGCTGGCCTTGAACTCAGAGATCCGCCTGCCTCTGCCTCCCGAGTGCTGGGACTAAAGGCGTGCACCACCACGCCCGGTTCTGGTTTGACTTTTAAGGCTGGAGATATAGCCCAGTTGCTATCACACTTGGCTAGCATGCACAACTCCCAAGGTTCAGTCCCCAGCACTACCTAAAACCAGGTGTGTGGAGCAGATACCCCAGCACTTGGAAGACAGAGGCAAGAGGACCACAAATATTATTGTCCTCGTGGGCTACATATGAGTTATAGGCCAGTTTAGGTTACATGAGATCCTGCTTTTTAAAACAAAACAACAACAAATTTTTAGCATCTTTAAGTAGTATTCAGTATATTTACAACACTAATCAGGAACACAATCTTTCTCCAGCTGGGCTGTAAAAATGATTCAGTACTTAAGAGCACTTTCTGTACATCCACGGGAAGCAGAGTTTGGATCCCAGTACCCACATTAAGAAGACAACTGACAGGCTGGAGAGACGGCTCAGTGGTTAAGAGCACTGACTGCTCTTCCAGAGGTCCTGAGTTCAAATCCCAGCAACCACTTGGTGGCTCCCAACCATCTGTAATGGGGTCACATGCACCCTCTTTGAGTGTGTCTGAAGATAGCTACAGTATACTCCTATACATGGAAATGTGTGTATAGATAGATAGATAGATAGATAGATAGATAGATAGATAGATAGTGTGTATGTATATATATATAAAACAACTGACCTTCACACACACACCTGTCACCCCAGCTCTCCAAGAGAAGCAGACAGGATCGCTGTGCCTTGCTGGCTTTTCAGCCTAGCTTAGAAAAAAAAAAATCAAGTCCCAAGTTTAGGGAGAGACACTGCTTTGAAGAGTTAAGCAGAGAGTGATTGTGGAGGATGCCTGGCACACACTGGCACACCCACACATACAACAGATGCACATACAGTCATACACATAGACATATACAAATAAATAAGATCTTTATATGTTTGTTTGTTTGATAGAAACTCACAATGTAGCCTTAGCTGGCCTGGAACTATCTAGACCAGGCTGGCCTTGAGCTCAGAGATATGCCTGCCTCTTCCTCTCCTATGCTAAAACCAAAGGTGTGCTATGGAAAACATCAAAAAGTGTGTGTGTGTGTGTGTGTGTGTGTGGGTGGGTGGGTGTGGGTGGTGGAGTTTCTTAATTGTTTTATCATTTGTGCTCTGTGCAACGACAATGGTTGGTCAGGTTTCAACACTTTTGAGTGGTTTCTATTGCCTAGACTTTAATTTGTTTGCTTTTTGCCTCATAAGGAAGTGGTTACGAAGAGATGGTCACATTTGGCAGCTATAGGACAAGGTGTGAGGAACCAGGGCAAGGCGGAGAACTGGAAACTGTAAAGAGTAAGGCCTGATTCAGAAGAGTAGCTGAGCCAGGCATGGCGGCGCACGCCTGTAATCCCAGCACTTGGGAGGCAGAGGCAGGAGAATTTCTGAGTTTGAGGCCAGCCTGGTGTACAGAGTGAGTTCCAGGACAGCCAGGGCTGTATAGAGAAACCCTGTCTCGAAAAACAAAAAACAAACAAACAAACAAAAGGATAGCTAGGCATAGCTCAGTACAGCACTTGCCTGGCATGCACACAGTGCCTGGCACAGCAAACTGGGCATGGTGCCCATGTCTGTAATCCAGCCCTTGGAAGGTTCAGGCAGGAGGATCAGAATTCAAGGTCACCATCAGCTACATGTGGAGTAGGAGGCAGTCTGGGATACATGAGATACTGGTGCAAAAAACAAAATCCCAGCAAGGCAAGGCAAGGCAAGATGGTGCAGGCCTTTAATCTCAGCATTGTGGAGGCAGAGGCAGGAAGAACCGAGCTTTAGATCAGCAGGCCCCAGGTTAGAAATTAAAACGTTGCTGAGGTAGCAATTATAATCGTGCATCGCTTGTGTATGTATCATGCTAGTGCTGGGACTCGAACCCTGGGCTTTGTGAGCAGTAAGCAAACATTCAACCACTAAAGCGCCCTCCTTCCCTGCCCACGATGTAAGTATAAACCACCTTATGCTTATTCATTCATTTAATATCAAACATGGATTGCAACCATGTTGCAGAGGACCTGGGTTCGATCCCCAGAACCATCTGGCTTTCATGAATAATATTGCTATGTACATTCATATACATATGAATGGGTTTTTTTTTAATTCTTTGGGGATACATAACTAGACTGCTGTGTCACCTAAGTAGCTATTTTGACTTCTTAAGGAGGCCATGAACTTTCTCCTAGCAGCTGTGCCATGTTACATTCCTACTTGAGGGTGCTGACATAGAGGTGACCTCCATCCACATTGCATTAAGGTGTGTCTCCATCTATTCCATTGTTAACTGCTGACAACAGTGATCTGTGCTAGGAGATTCTGGTGTTGCAATCGCTATGACCCATTACCTTTGTAGATTCTAAAAATAAGGTCACACTGTCCTTTATCCCTAGATTGTTTAAGAGTTGTATCAGATGTATCTCACTGCTGATTGGTTGTTAGGAAGAACTGACGCCCAATAGGTCGAGCTGAATGGACCTGGGGGATGGAAAGGGAAAAGGGAGTCAAGGAAGAAAAAAGGGGAGGAGGGGGGGAGAGGGAGAGGGAGGGGAGGGAGGGAGAGGAGGAGGAGGAAGGGTCTTTTTTCCAAAACACTTAGGAGGAGAGGGCCGTGACTGTGAGCCCGGAATCAGATGGGGCTGGGTGGTCCGGTTACCTTAGATGAGCTGCTGAGAGCCTGTGCAGCTAAGGCTGAAGCTTTAAAACTATTTTTTTTTTTTTGGTGTTTTTTGAGACAGGGTTTCTCTGTGTAGTCCTGCTGTCCTGGAACTCACTTTGTAGACCAGGCTGGCCTCGAACTCAGAAATCCGCCTGCCTCTGCGTCCCGAGTGCTGGGATTAAAGGCGTGCGCTACCACGCTCGGCTAGCTTTAAAACTATTAAAAGATCTTAGAGTCATTATTTTCGGTTGGCGGGTCACCGGGGTCTTACAACACACTGGCCCTCCGTAACCTCATCACTATTGATTTCCTAATTTTTCTTAAATAGTATTTCATTGATATTTCCATAAGACTAATGGTATATAGTAATTTTTTTTGTGTACTTGTGGGCTAGCCATCCTAGTTTAACCCTCACCAAAAATGAATTAATGGCAAATGACCAAGTTTGTTTTTAAACTCTCAGTTCTGTTCTGGTCACCTCCATGTCCTCATGCCAGGACCATATTGTCCTCCAACTGAAGGATTGTAGGAGTCAGAACGTTGATGCTGGGGGCGTGGTTAGCAGCTGTGAGTACTTGCTGGGTTTTCATTTTATTTCTAATTCATAAGTTAACACTTAAAGTACTGAAGTAATAGCCCACATTCGTGTGGACTATTTGCGCAGGAATTAAGTATTAAAGAATAACAGTAAGGAGCCAGCTATGTTGACTTATGGAGTCTGAGGCAGGAGGATGATGAGGCCAGTATGAACAATTTAGTGAGACCTAGTCTCAACAAACAGAGCCTGAAGAGACAGCTGAGCAGTTAAGAACTTATTACCTTTCCAAAAAACCCAATTGCAATCGTCATCATCCACACAGAAGCTCACAACAGTCTGTGACTCCAGTCCCAGGGGATCTGAAACCTCTCCAGCACCAGGCATGCCCATAGTACACAGACATGCATACAGGCAAAACACCCATACACATACAAGTTAGTGAATAAATCAAGACGGAGATGGCTCAGTCAGTAAAGTGCTTGCCTTACAAGCAGGGGGGTGGGGGGGGCGGAGGGGGTCTGGGTTTCACCACTCAGAACCCATGTTAAAAAGCAGGGAATGTTTGAGTTCCCACTGCTGGAGAGGTGCTGATAGGTGGATCTCTGAGGCTTACTGACCAACCAGTCTCTAGCATGCTCAGCCAGTCCTACAACGGTGCAAGACCTTGTAAAAGGCAGATCATGTCTGAGGAATGACGGAATGACATTTAAGGTTGTCCTGTGGCCTACACACACACACACACACACACACACACACACACACACACACAGGGAAATAAGCATTCATGCGTACACATGCAGAAACTCTTTTTCCTTTCACTCTGACAGATTAAGAAATCTCAGTGCTCAGGGAAAAAACGAAACAACCAAGACAAACTCTGCTTGAAAAATGCCATCATGCTACCTAGTCCTTTGTATGCTGACACAAATGGGGGAAAGTAAATACTACTCAGTGCTAGCCGGTCACTGTAGTCCCCGCTACTCAGGAAGCTGAGGCGGGAGGCTCCCTTGAGTCCAGGAGTCTGAGAGAAGTGTGAGCAGCATGTTGAGATAAGAGGAACAGCGGGGGATGGAAGAGAATGGAAGGAAAAAGAAAAGAAAAGTTCCCTGTTATCAGAAGTTTGATAAAAATAACATGGCCCTGAGCAAATTGCTCAATCTTTTTGTGTATCTGTCATCTTAGAAGCATGCAATTTAACCACTATCTGATAATAAAGTTACTAGCAGGTGAGAAGGTGAGAAGAATCTGGATGTTCAATAATAAGAAAACTGTCACAGTTATAATAAACATGTACGTTAGTTTTACTGAAACAATTACCAATGATATTTTAAACAGTGCTGGGCGGGTATGGGAGACTTTTGGGATAGCATTGAAAATGTGAACGAGGAATATACCTAATTAAAAAAAACAAAAACAAAAAAACAGTGCTGAGGAAAATGGCTCCTGGGTGGTGGTGGCGGCGGCGGCGCACGCCCTTAATCCCAGCACTTGGGAGGCAGAGGCAGGAGGATTTCTGAGTTCGAGGACAGCCTGGTCTACAGAGTGAGTTTCAGGACAGCTGGGGCTACACAGAGAAACCCTGTCTCGAAAAACAAAAAAAAAACAAAAACAAAATAAAAAAAAAAAAAAGGAAAATGGCTCCTGTATTTGTGCTGCACGCTCACACTTCCATCCTGGCCTCTCTCCTCTTGGCTATCACAATCATCCTAAGAGAAGAAAAGCCAAAGTAATAAGCAAGTGGCCAGAAGCAAATTCATTTCCTATCTGCCAGTCCACCACCCCTGGCTCTCCACTGGCGGTCCCCACCTCTGAGAAAGCACCCTCGTCCTCCCTCCCCATCTCCCCTCTGCTTCCTTCCTTTCCAATCTATCTCGGAAGAATGTTAGTTAGTACCCTTTCCCAGCGCCCTCTCCACTCTGAACACTTCCTGTCATTCTCCCTGGGCATGTCCGCTACCTGAGATATGGCAGCAATCTCCTAAATGATTAACACCCAGATCCTTCTCCCCAAGCCAGTTCTTTCTGAAACAACCAGAGTAATGTCCAAACATTCTCCAATCTGATGAAACCTTGCCCCTACTAAAACCTCTTCAGTGGCTTCTTTTACTGTTTATAGATAAAATACAAATGCCCCGGAGTTCTATGTGATGAGGACGTCTCCCCTGCCCTGCCCGGTAACGTGGACACTGGGTCGGGTTTAATTATTTGCCACTGCCCTCTCCACCCACCCACACCCACACTAAGCCAATATCCTTAAATGTTAGTCAAACATTCGTCTTAAAGCAGGCAGACAGAATTTTCTTTTACAAACAGATTCATTTACCAGTTCACTTCCTCTAGCAAGGCAGAGTCAACATTATAAAATTGTGTGTGTGTGTGTGTGTGTGTGTGTGTTAGTTCTGGAGACTGAACCAAGTGCCTCTCATGTGTCAGGCAAGCAGCACTCTACCCCTGAGCTACAGTGCGTTTCCTGGAAGAAGCTGGAGGACTTCTCACATCTCTTGCAATCTTTATTCTCTCCTCAGCAATGTAAGAGGAGGGAGGAGGAGGAGAGGGGTGGGGAGGAGCTGTGAGGAGCTCATTGTGGGGATTTGTATTCAGGTGCCAGGAAAAGCCCTTGTTTCTGAAACTATCTGTGCCATGCACTATTCCCTGAAATTTGAAAACTTCCAGCCGTGCAGGACTAGAATACACAGTGCATCGTGGTGGGGAAATCATGGCAGCAGGAGCAGAGGGAGCTGTTTACAATGAATCCATCACCAGGAAGCAGAGAGGCATGAACCCCGTATACTGTGTTCAGCTTGCTTTCCATTTTATTCTGTCCAGGACTCCAGCCCATGAAATACTAATGTCCCCACACAGAGTGGGTCTTCTCACCCCAATTAACCTAACCTAGATAATCCCTTACAGGCACACCCAGAGATTTCTCTCCATGATGAATCTAAATCCCATCAAGGGGACAATCAAAATTAACCAATTACAGCAAACGTGGACAAATATCTATCTGATATTTATCTGCCTCACTAGATTTCGTGCTTTATCAGATTAAAGTCTTTTTTATTTAGATATGTTTGAGACCACGTCTTACTTTGTTCTTCAGACTGGCCTCCAAATTTTGGTTGTTCAAAGGATCCTCGGCCTCTGAGGCTGGAGAGATTGCTGAGAGGTTAAGAACTCTGGCTGCTCTTCTGACCCAGGTGCAATTTCTAGCACCCATATGCTGGCTCAGAGCCATCTTTAACCCCAGTTCCAGAGGCTCTGTGTCCTTTGGCTTCCTTTGGCCCCAGTCAGGCACAAAATGCAGAGGCATAAACGGAGGCCAAACAGCCACACACATAAAATAACAATACATCCTATTTAAAAGATCCTCTATCTTAAACCTCCAGAGTATTGAGAACCATAGAACCCGGCATGGTGGCACAGAACAGTAATCTCAGCATTTCCAAGGCAGAGGCAGGAAGACTGATGCCAGTTCAAGGTCTGCTGTACTGCGGAGTGAGTTCCAGGCCTGTTATGACTGCAGAATGAGAGCCTGTCTCGAAAATGACAAAGAAAAAAAAATGAACATAGATGTTGAGGCTACTTGTTAAATCACTGTTTATGAGATACCTAGCCTGGCAAATGTTCATAAATGACTTTAGACAACTTGTTTAAACCATCCAGCACTACCATAGATGAGGACACAGGAAATGACTGCAAACAGGAATCTGCAGATGAGCAGAGAGCAAGCACATTTAAAGTGGGTGTATGTTTTACTGACATGTATGTCTCTACACCTCATGTGTGCAGTGACTGTGGGCCAAAAGACGATGTCAGGTCTCCTGAAACTGGAATTATAGACCGTTGTCGGGTGGCTTGTGGGCTCCAGGAATGGAATGTGGGTCCTCCGGAAGAGTAGTCAGTGTTCTTAAGCACTGAACCATCTCCCTAGACACTAAAGATGTCTGTTGCTGTTGTTTTTCAAGACAGAGTTTCTCTGTGTAACCCTGGCTATCCTGGAACTCACTCTGTAGATCAGGCTGGCCTGATTCAGAGATTTGCCTGCCTCTGCCTCCTGTGTGCTGGGACTAATGTTGTGTCCCACCATCACCTGGCTCTCTAAAAAAAGTTTTTTTAAGTATATTTCTTTTAAAATTCTATTTTGTTGTTTGCATTATAAGAATGTGTTGCTTGGGCTGGAGTGATAACTCAGCAGTTAAGAGCACCACTGACTGCTCTTCCAGAGGTACTGAGCTCAAATCCCAGCAACCATATGGTGGCTCACAATCATCTGTAACAAGACCTGATTCCCTCTTCCAGTGTCTGGTGACAGCTACAGTGTACTCACATATAATAAATAAAATAAACCTTAAAAAAAAAAAAAAGAATGTGTTGCTTGTGTGGTGTGGTGGTGCATGTCTTTAACCCCAGCACTCAAGAGGCAGAGGTAGGTGGATCTCTGTGATTGCAAGGCTAGCCTGGTCTACAGAGCGAGTTCTGTTAAACAGAAGAACCCTGTCTTGGAAAGAAAAAGAATATATATGTGGTGAATGAGACAAGAGTGTTTGTCTAGTGTGCATAGAACCACGATTTGATTGCTAGTACCACATAAATTGGAGACACAAGCCAGTAGTCCAGTAGGAAGATCAGAAACTCAAGGTCTTCCTGTTTGAGTAACAAAGTACCTTACTTCCTGGATTGGAGAGATGGCTCAGGGCTTGTTGCTCTCCCACAGGAACAGAGTTCAGTTTCCAACACCCACAGAGTTTGAAACGCTTGAAGCTCTAGCTCTAGGGCATCTGATGCCCTCATCTAGCCTCCAAGAGCACCTACACACAGGTGGCAGACACACATACACAAATAAAAATAGTAAATCTTTGATATTTTATTTCTTAAATAAATAAATAGCCCAACAGGGGCGTGGTGAGGCACCTGTAATCCCAAACACTCAGGAGGCAGCAGGTGCCCACATAGCAATATGGTTTCAAACACATAGAAATTCAGAAGAACAAACAAGAAATCAAAAACCTTGGTAAATTCAGAGGGCCCTGGATACAGCCAAGAAAGGGATTAGGATCAGGATGAAATGTGTTTGCTTCTAGATGGGCAAGTGCTGAAGAGAGTACATTTGTTTGTGAAGTGAGAAAGCAGCATCGGCAACGGAGAGGTTGGAAACACGAGCAGAGGATGCGACAAAGAGGCGCCCGGCCCCACGACCCTACATCATAAGCAGCGAAGGCGACGCAGCACCTGCCGGTCGCAACAGCTTCCGAAAAACGAGGCCAAGTGAACAAGAACGAGATCGCCGAGCCCCGCAGACTGCTGAGAAACAGAAGGGACTTGGGGGGGAATAAAGAGCTGGACTTGACTTCCGGCACTCTACCGGAACACACAGACAACGGCTGCTGTCGCCCGGTAGCCCCACCCCTAAGGCGGGGCTGCGCCGGAAGAGAAACAGTCCGCCGGAAAGGGAGGGGCCACGCTCGGGAAAATCTCGTGCGCCGCTCTCACGTCATCAGAGGGCGGAAGCGCAGACTGCAGGATGCGGTTCCAGGTTGCGTTGCTCCTGCTGAGTGTCGCGGTGGCGAGTAAGGACCCCCACCCCAGCCCAGCTCACTCTCCCCTTTAGGTTCCCCATTCCTCACCTTGGTGGGTCGCTACGGGAGCCGGCGTCTTTCTTGTCTGGCCCGACCCTGCTCTAGCCATCTCCGCTTTCCCATTCGGCCATCCCCGCTAGGCTCTCAGAAGTCAAGCCCGCTTCTCTTCTTCCGAGGACTTACTGTTTTTTGTTTTTTGTTTTTTCTGTTTGTTTCAGGAGCTCTGCCGTCCGTTTATAAGAGAGACGCCGACTCAGGTGACTCTCAGAATCCTCCGAATCAGCCTTCCAAACAGTCCTCCACTCCCCTGCCTTCTTCTAACCAGGTAAAGACTACAAGGCCGACCGACGGTCAGGGGCAGAAGTCAGATAAAAAAGACCAGGACAAGACGACTTTGGCAGCAGTTTCCAGTAAGGCGGAATCTGGGCCGCGGACCGCCGCGACCGATCACAGTTTGGGTGATTCCAGAAGGCAGCCCGAGAAAACGGATGCCGAGTTGAACGAAACTGCGCGGCCCCTCTCACCAGTCAACCCCAAACTGGAAAAGTCTGATCAGAGCTCCACAGAAGATTCAGGCAAGCCCACAGGAGGTAATTCTGGCAAGCCCACAGGAGGTGATTCTGGCAAGCCCACAGAAGCTGGTTCGAATAAGGCCACAGAAGATGATTCTGGCAAGTCCACGAAAGTTGATTTGGACAAGCCCACCTCCAAAATCTCCCCAGATACGGAGACTTCGAAGACTGACAAAGTCCAGCCAACTGAAAAAGGACAAAAACCAACACTTACTTCCAAAACTGAATCTGGGGAAACACTGGCAGGGGACTCTGACTTCTCTTTAAAGCCAGAGAAAGGAGATAAGTCTTCAGAGCCTACTGAAGACGTGGAAACCAAGGAGATTGAAGAGGGTGACACAGAGCCGGAAGAAGGCTCACCACTTGAAGAAGAGAATGAAAAGGTGCCGGGCCCTTCCTCCAGTGAGAACCAAGAGGGGACACTTACAGACTCTATGAAGAATGAGAAGGATGATCTTTATAAGGACAGTTCTGGAAACACCAGTGCAGAGAGCAGCCACTTCTTTGCATATCTAGTGACCGCTGCTGTTCTTGTTGCTGTCCTCTATATTGCTTACCACAACAAACGAAAGGTAAGAGGGGACTGGGATTTCCAGGACCCTAAGTTCTTTGTTCATGGACAGCTATCTGTCACTCATCTGCCTGTGAGCTTTGAGAATTTTAAGATCATCTTGTTTTTTCCATAGACCCTGCTGGGGCTTATAAAACTAAGTTTTGTAAATCAGGTGTTTTCATCATGTGACTTGTTTCCTCTCAGTTCTGCTGTAAAGTGCCAAGTTGGACGTGAGTCATGACCTGACCTAACTGTAATTCCCCTCCCCTAACTTGGAACTCAGATCATTCCCAGCCTCTTGATATGTAGACCTCTTCCCCCTTTTCCAGGCTTAAGATAGTTTACCATTTCTAGCTTCTATACCAACCATCTTCCATCTGGAGGCAGGAAGAATGTTTTCAGTTACATAGTTACTAACACCAAAAGTAGAAAGCCAACCAACAAGAGTTGAAATTGCACAAATGTACACATCTTTGGGGTTAAAGTGTTACCCATGAAACAACTTTAGAAACAACTCTATATGACAAAATTATTGTATTTCCTACTGAGCCATGAGATTTAGAAGACAATTTCAGTAACTTGACTTATTGAAGAGTTCAATTTGTGATAGCCTTTGGGCATAAAGAATGGAGAGTGTACATTCTTCATTTACATCTAAATGTCCATGTTGAGAGCAGTAAATTAGAGAAAAGTTGTTGAAACAATGTGTGGGCACAAAGCAAGTGTTTGTGGATAGGAAACAATCAGTAATTATCCCCACCCTGCTTAAACCTAGAACTCTGGCAAAAGAACTGGTAGACCTTTAACTCTAGCCCCACAGTTAAGCCATAAAGATTTCCACGGGCCTCAGCCTCCATCTCGTGGTCCTTTTTTTTTTTTTTTTTCAAGACAGGGTTTTTCTGTATAGCCCTGGCTGCCCTGGAACTCACTCTGTAGACCAGGCTGGCCTCGAACTCAGAAATCCGCCTCCCTCTGCCTCCCGAGTGCTAGGATTAAAGGCATCACCACCACCCTGCTCTCTTGGTCCCTATTAAGTAGTATAAAGGATTTTGTTATAACCAAACCCTTTTAAAATCTTTACAATTTATTACTTTTGTGGTGTTGGAGGTTGAACACAGGTGACCTGCATGCTAGACAGTTGTTCTACTATAGTGCTATATCACATATCACATGCTTGGCACAGCATTCGCCTAGTATCCACAATGCCACGATTGCACTCCAGCACTGGAAAGAAAGTGTGTGTGGGGTGTGTGTGTGTGTGTGTGTGTGTGTGTGATTTAAATAGGCCTCTCTGTGGATCTAGGTAAGTGCTTCTGATTTCAGGAACTGAATGAAGTACAGCATTACAGAGTCAAATGTTATTCTGTTTTCTTTGTCCTTCCCTCAGATTATTGCTTTTGCTCTGGAAGGGAAAAGATCCAAAGTCACTCGGAGGCCAAAGGCCAGTGACTACCAACGTTTGAACCTAAAGGTAAGGAAGGAGAAGCCAGGTCTAGGAGGGATATGCAGCCTCAGTTGGGCCAATTCTGGGCATGCTGCAGCCATTGTCCCTAGCCCTTGATGGCAAATAGGACCATCCATACCCTACATATGTATCTACAAAGGTAGAGATAAAGAGGTCTTTCAGTATTTTCACATTTGACAGGTAAACAGATCTGCGTGGAAATGTGATTTCTATCTGTTTTCTTCCTAAGTTTTCATTCAGAGACAACACTAGCACCTGATAGTAACTCTGTACACTTTTAAACACTTTGTTCACTATTTGAGCTCTGGTCACACAAATACTGTGATAAACACTGAATATTGTGATAAAAGCCAAGTCTGATTCACTGAGTATGGCATAGAACCTATCCATCCTCATTTTGGCGGGATCACCAAAGGCTGCTCGGCCACACTTTGGGCAGCAAAGCCCTAGCTCACAACTCCCTCAAAGCATATGAGCACAGAAGCACATAGGCCTCAAGCAAACTCACTGTGGGCTGGTCCTCCTGATTGTGGCCAGTCTGCCTCTGCCAGGAGAGGAGCCTTTTCCCCTCCAACAGTAGCAGGAGCTGAAGAAGGTTCTCCCCACAGACAACTGTATAGTCATAGTAGGTGGCTACAACAGGCACCTGCTCTGTTCTGTTAAGCAACAAGAAGGACAGTGACAAAGAACAGTTGATGACTGAGATGGGAATGGTTCCTACATGGAAGAGTTCACAGCAGTATAGAGTAACCCACTCAGCTCAGAACACGTGTCAAAAATAGGTCAGCCTCACAGTTAGCTCTAGCTCTGCTACTTTCCTTCATAATTGACTTTAACATTTTTTCCTCCTTAATTTTGTTTTAGTAGGAAGAAAGCAATACGCATGAAAATTATTCAGAATAATATAAGAGAGTATAAAGTAGAAGCCAGTAATTCTGTCTGCTCACCATCAAATGTGGTGTACCATATATGTGCCTCGTGCCAGTAGAGGCCAGAAGAGGTAGTTAGATCCCTAGAACTAAGGTTAAGGACAGTTGTGAGCCACTATGTAGGTGCTGGGAAACAAACTCCACTCCTTTGCAAGAGCAGCAAGTGTTCTTAGGTGCTTAGCTATCTCCAGCCTACTTTTCTTTTTTTTTTTTTTTTTTTTAAAGATTTATTTATTTATTATTATATGTAAGTACACTGTAGCTGTCTTCAGACACACCAGAAGAGGCTGTCAGATCTCATTACGGATGGTTGTGAGCCACCATGTGGTTGCTGGGATTTGAACTCCGGACCTTCGGAAGAGCAGTCGGGCGCTCTTACCCACTAAGCCATCTCACCAGCCCCAGCCTACTTTTCTTAAAAGTCACCCAGTGAGTTTCAGTGGGATTGTTCCCAGGAGCATGGACACCTTAGCAGTGGCTACCCTGCTGAAGAGAATACCTCTTACTCTCCTGTCAGCATTTAATTAGTTAATTAATTTTGAGATAATCTCTCACTATAGCCTAAGACTCATGATGTAATCTTTGCTGGCCTAAAATTCATGATCTTTCTGCCTCAGCCTGAGTGCTGGGATTACAGATCATGAGCCACCATATTAGCTAAATGTACAACTTTCAGGTCCATATCTTATTTCTTTTCTTTTTTTTTTTTTTTTTTTTTTTTTTAAAAGATTTATTTATTCATTTTATGTAAGTACACTGTAGCTGTCCTCAGACACTCCAGAAGAGGGCGTCAGATCTTGTTACAGATGGTTGTGAGCCACCATGTGGTTGCTGGGACTTGAACTCCGGACCTTCGGAAGAGCAGTCGGGTGCTCTTACCCACTGAGCCATCTCACCATATCTTATTTCTAATTGACTTTAAAACTCACTATTGTGACTCCTGCACTTTTATTAATGGCGGTGGATGACTTTGTCTTACTGACATATCTCCCTGAAAAAGATGAGTGTTATCAACCGAGTGTGTTGTTCTCGTTTCAGCTTTGATCTTTACTTTGTCTGCAAGAACCGTGTCCTCCCTGCTGATTTGTTCCCAATGAAGAGAAATGAAAAGACTGTGACCTCCTCTGGGGTTTGGTGGCAAGTCTGGGCTGGCAGAGATGGGATAGCTTCAGGTTTTGCACCGGCACTTTGATGACACTCTCCTCTGGTGATGTTTTATTTACTTTTGTGTTCCTTGTATGCTGACGTGTTCCATCATCCTTTCTTCCTTGGAGTGCAAACGGAAGAAGCACATGGAAAAATGGATGTGACCAAAGGAAGACCCCACCTTAGGCAGGCCACACAATGGACCACCTTTCCACAGCCTCTTTATCTTTGCAACTCTAGGCGCAAACTGTAGAGAGGTGCTTTCTAGACAAGATGTAGATGGTTATGTGGGATACTGATGGGCAGAGATGGGGTTGAATACTTATTCTCTACAGAAGGCTCAGCTGCAAACCAAACTAGCAGGTTAAAGAGTGTTAAAGTCTGGTCCATCTGATAGTCTGTATATTTCTCTGAAAGTTTGCATGCTAGTTGTACTAGCATAAAAGGGACTCGAGGCTTCTGAAAGTAAAATCACTGTTTGATGGGATTTTTTAAAAAAATGATCATTGAACAAGTGTGTTCTTGCATACATTCACCCCAATAGGAACTTCCTGGAAAGGGACAGGTTCATGCTTTGTGGAAGAAAACACATAGGAGGGATTTAGTATGCAGGAAAGAGGTTTTCTACAAATTGAGTTTTGCTTTTATTGCCCGCAGTAGATAGATATTTAGAAACTAACTGCATTCTTCACACTCCTCCTTGCTGTTTAAGATGTGCAGGGAATAAGGAAAATCTTTCCTATCCTGTCATATCTGGTCATGAAACTGTAGGAAACTAAATAGGTTCCCTGAGATAACTGAAGATGTCTTGGATTATGCTGTGTCTAGCGTTTTATTCCAGTCTGTATGGTTACGCCTAAAGAGAGAAAAGTCTCAGCTAATCTCAGGGATGCAGAGAGAACGAGAAGAAGAAAAGTATGAGTCCTGTGCTGTTGGGGAAATCAGTCTAAGGAAGCAATGGTCTTGGAGGTCTTTTCCAGTGCTGACTGCAGCATGGGCTTGAAATTGAAGTATGTATTCTTGGCAGGTGGCATTCTAGAAATAAGGCCATGGCTACTATTGTCTCAGCTGTCCACAAGTCTGTTACTTTTTTCCAAGCCTTTTTCAGTCTCCTTTAGCTTTTCCTAACACCTCTTTAGTTCCCCACTTCCATTTTTTCTTCCTCTCTATAGACCTGTTTGTACATCTCTGAATGAACACCTTCCTTATAGCCTGTATGCACGCCCATACCTATCCTGTTCTAGTTGGTGTTGCTTCTATTGCCTTCCATCCTCTTCCTGACATTTGCAGGGTTGCCTTGGTCTGATTTCCTCCTGTTTCTCAAGGTTTACTCAGTTAACAGATCACCAAATTCAGCAGCTCATTTTCACAGCTTGTAACCCTTGGTAATAATGTTGGATGCCGGGGCCTATGCATGTTGACATTCTGGTTGTCTCTTGCAAATTATCCTTTGCCTTATCTCATGGGGATGGAGGAGGGTACCCAGGTCTCTGTTGCTTTGACTGTCTCAATAAATCCATCCATTCTTTATCCTCTCTGTGACGCTCATGTTTTTTTTGGCCTCCTTCCCAAGAACCCAGTTCTGCTAAATAACTCAGCCACGTTGTCTGCTTGTCACACAACCAGAGTTTCTCTCTTGTATCTATTACGTTTCTCTATCTATCCTTCACTTTCTCTAATCATCTGAAAACTCCACACTATAAACTAAAAACATTTTTATCATCACAGAAGTCCACTTTTTTTTTTTTAAAGAAATTATCTAGGTATACTCTCCGCTAATTTTTAGGAACCAGCTGAATTGACCTTACCAGTTTTGGAAACATTGATCATTCCAGAATGTGCCCCGGTCTGAAGCTTCTGTCTGAGGTTATAATCTAGACTACAGATTCCTCCTTGGCTGCACTGCGACACTCACTCCGTCTCTGCCTCTGCCCTCCTCGTGTCTTTGTATCACAGCTTTTCGGGGTTGCTCTATGGTTAGGCTGTCCCCTTCTTCCAGCCTTCTCAGGCCCTTGTGCTTGGAATATGCATAGTGGTCCTTCCATTCCACACTGATAGCTTACTGTCACTCTCATCTTGGAACTTCAGTGTGACATAGTTCTGATGTTCTGTGATCTCCCCCCAAGAAAACTAAGCTCTGAGAGACAGCCATTGTCATTGTTCTATCAGCCAGAGACCTTAGGGGTCAAATTTCTTGTTGGAGGTGTAGCTGAAACTGGGGCTCACATAGCTCTTCCTGGATACTGTTTGCTATGACCTTATACTTGTTGGCTTTTGCTCTTGAAGGACCGGAAGGAAAATTGATTTTTAGCAACAAAGATTGACAGTGAGTGGACAGACATGTGAAGGATTGCCAGAGTCTCCTCACCCTCTTTTGGCTGCTGACATGTTCCTTGTGCTGACAGAGTACAGTAGAATTTGTGTTCACTTGAGAAGTTGCACTGAAGGAAATGGTTCCCACCAAAGAAAAGTTCTTTTTAGGAGTTTTGTTTTGTTTTGTTTTTTGAAGGTAGAATACTTGAAGCATATTTGCTAGAGTGTGTGGCAATGGTCCAGCTGAGGTGTCTATACCAGGGATTGGGTTGGCATGTAAGAAGCATATGAAGTCTCAAGTAGCACTCTTGTGGACTTTTCTGAGCTTGCTCTCCTCAGTGTTTGGCTAAAGGGCAATTTCTTAAGGGGAAGCTGCTTGAGGTATAACTGTTAATAGTTTGTTTTCCTGCTGTGGACTAAAGAAGCCAGCTCTGGACAACAACTAACAAAATGTGCTAACATGTTTCCCCTAGAAACAGAGCTCTGTGCCCTTCAGAGTTCCTCTGGTAGGGATGCACTTTCTCTTTTCTTCGGGGCATGGTATGCTTTGCACATATCATGAGCCGTTCGAAAGCAGAGAAGGGTGTGCCAGGCCCTGTACCATAGTTTCTCAAAACTGCTTACTAGGAGGGTTCTGTTTGGCATTGCCTTAAGAAAGCTGTAAAGAGTCAGGCGTGGTGATGCATGCCTTTAATCCTAGCACTCAAGAGTCAGAGGCAGAAGGATCTCTGAGTATGAGGCCAGCCTAGTCTAGAATACCAAGTTTAGGCAGCCAAAGTTACACAATGATAGCTTGTCTCAAAAAAAAAAAAAAAAAAAAAAGCAGAAAGCTGTAAAGAGATGTTGAAATTTAAATACATCAAGATGGCTCAGTTTGTTTTGTTCCCTGCTCAGATGTGATACTAAGTATTTTAGCTTAGAAACTGTGAGTTTGGATCTCAGCTTGCATAGCATAGCAAACTACCCATGAAGCTGGCCTCCTCACACTGTTAGGAATTTAATTCAGACTACCATGTTAAGTGAGTGAATGTTGAAATTTTTTTCCTTGTCTTGTGTTCCCAGTTAGATTGCTACTGTTAGCCATGTTTGGTATTGTCACCTTTTTTGTAACTTAACTGTAATGGCTTAATTTTATTTTTTTTAAAGCTTACTGTGGTATAGTAAGTATTTTTCAGTATATTTTACTGAGCTTCTGTAAATGGAATCATAGCATAGTTTCATGTCATTATTGAACAGAAATCAATAAATTTCAGATATCAAAGCATTGAAACATTACATGTATTAATACTATATTTAAACAGACTAAAATTAGCACTTGTTTAACATAAGTGAAAGGTTTTTAATTTTTATCCACCTTCTCATTTACTCATATAGGTAAAGCATCCCTATTCTGAAATCAAAGCAAGCTTTTTAAATTATAGCATGGACTCATGTGACAGGTCAGAATGCTCAGTTTTTCAAAGTATTACATAAGATGTTGTGCCTGGTCTATACATATGAAACAAATGAATTTGTGGTTTAGTTCTGGGACCCATTCCCCAGGTTATCTCATGTGTATGCAAATACTACAAAATCTGAAAGAATTCTGACTCCAAGCATTTTAGAAAACAATACTCAGGTTTTGTTTTGTTTTGTTTTGTTTTTCAAGACAGGGTTTCTCTGTATAACAGAGCTCTGGCTGCCCTGGACTTGCTTCATAAACTAGTTCTGGCTTCAGATTCACAGAGCTCTGTCTGCCCCTGCCTTCTGAGTGCTGGGGTTAAAGGCCGGTGCCAGCACTGCCCAGCCTCGTAACTCAGTTTGACTATGTGCCAGCAACTACAAATGCCGTGTCTAGGCTTGGTTCATCGGCAGTGGTATCTTTTGGTGTGTTCCTTTAACCCACTTCTATCAGGATAAAACTTAGACCTGAGGGTTTTCTTAGGTCTGGCACTTTGAGAGAGTTGCTACTCCAAGCCCACACTTTTCCATGTATAGAGCATCACAACACGAGAGTGAGGAGGAACAAAAAGCTTCAGGGTAGGACTGAACCAACCTATTCCAGTAGCCAACACCCCAGGGGTTCTGGGTGCCTGACCATAGCTTGGAGTTGGGTGTAGGAAAGGCATGGGAGCATTCTTCATGAGGCATCAAGGCTATGTAGTTCACACTAGGCCTTAAGTAGAATGCAAGGTAAAGAACTCTTGACTTAACAACACTAATCAGAAACAAAATGGTTTTTGTTTATATGTGCAAGGAATTGCTGTAGGAGGGAGGACACCACGAGAAGTTGGGGAGGTGCCTTTCCTCTGGCTCTTCTCTGAACGGACTACATCTTCTTCTTTTGTGCCTTGACCTTTGAGCCAAGAGCCTGCAGATCTGAGTACAAGTTCCGTTTCAGGATGGCACTGCTGCACAGCAAGGCCCCCTGCAGGGCCCCCATCAGCCCACAGGTGAAGATATCTTGGCCTAGAAAGCAAAAGCAGTGACCCATGAAGATGGGGGTAACAAGGGTTCTTGTGTTCATCCCTCCATATCAAGGCCACCCAAAGAGAGACAGCCTCAGATAGAACCCAGGACAATAGCCAAGGCAGCCCAGCTCCTGGTGTAGGCTTGAGGACGAGAACAGAAGACTATGCCAGGGAAGTCCAGATTCTGGCAAAGTGAGGCAGTGTACCTGTCAGGTAGAGGTTGGGGATGGGGGTTTGGGCTCTTATGGAAGCCATTGCATGAGGATGCAGCCGAGCCAAGTCATGGTCAGCTCCATAGGTAGCTCCTCGGGGTGCAGCCAGATAGTACTGGTTGGTCAGTGGTGACCCTCCAGTCACACTCTCCACCTGAGGAAACAAAAGGGCAAGGCAAGGGTGAACAAGGGACTGTGGGACTCTTGTTACCGCAGGCTTTGTCCCTGTATGGAAGAAGACAGTTAAGGGATGCATTGTCACCTCCAGCACTGTATGTCAGCCCCTACCTTGCCCTCCAGCTGTGGGAACAGTTTCATGATCACCGACATAGAGGCTTCCACGAAGGCATTTTTGAGGGTCTCATAGTCAACACCACGCTTGCCCTTTGGCTCCTCCTGCCACTCCTCGAACCATTCAAAGGCCATGGGTACCAGCGCAGTCATTGTGGATCGGTCTGTGGGTATAAGGCCATGTTATTGCTATTTGGCCCTGCCTTGCCCTACACCCAACTTCCCTGGACTTCAAGCCCTACCTGGGAATCGCTCCTCCCAGGTTGGATCCTTGCTTGATGGGAAGGCAATGAAGAGAAGGGGAATGTGTTCTGGAGCCTTTTCCTTGGGCATAGAGACATAGCGCTCCATCCTGTGGATGAGGGAGGGGGCGTGACTGCCAATCTTTAGGCCTCTTCCTCAAAGCCACCAGCACTACCCAAACAAAGGCTCATCTCCAGGGACTTCCCACAAGGGAGAAAACAGCACGGCTTTGGTGTAGAAAGCCTTTCTAGAAGTCCATTAGAGACTGCACCTCCTCCCTCAAAACACATCCTTCTCATTCCTAGAACCGTGTGGAGGGTGGAAGCAGGACCTTGTGGGATGAGGCCCAACACTATCAGTCTTCCCCACCCCTCACATCTTACGCTTTGTCCATGTCTGTGTCAAAATAAACATAGTAGTTGGTGGACTGAAGCTTCAGGTCCTCCTTGGTGCCTTTCAGACAGATGAAGATTGAGAGCATGCTCAGACCAGGCCTTACCATCGCCAGCTGCTTCTTCACATCTGCAGAGAGCCAGTGAGGATTGCTGTGCAGGAGTTACAGCCAGACAGCCACCCCTGTCAGGATAGCCTCAGGATGTTCCCTTTTCTGATCTGTAGCTCGATCCTCAGCTGCCAGCTGGGACAGAGACCTGGCCGGTTTTATAACTATTTCTATAGGATCCTGGCAGAGACCTGCTCTTAAGTCTCGTCCTGGCTATGTGAGATGTAGCCTCAGATTCCTTCCAACTCTACCACCTCTGCCCCATGTCCCCTTAGTCATAGGTGCTGGCTTCCTGCTGATTCAGAGCAGAGCTAACTCACAGCACCTCTGGACAATCAGGCTGTTCCAACCCTCCTCTTTATACATTTAGATGTTTCGTTAATTATAGATGTATATGGATAAAGGTCTGTCTAGATGTGCAAGAAGCCAGAAGACAACTATCTTCTTCCACTCTGGGGATTTAGCAGCAAAGACTTTACACTCTGAACCATCTCAGTGGCCTTTGTTTGTTGAGGCAGGGTCTTGTGTAGCCAACGGTGACCTTGAATTTCTTATCTTCCCGCCAACACCTCTTGAGTGCTAGGATTACAGCCAAATCCACTCTAGTTGTCTTACCTGGCTCTAGGTAAACCCAGGGCTGATGCAAACACTCTAACCAACTGAACTTCATCCCTAGCTCTTGTCTGCCATTTAACTGAGTCTTTTCTATTAAAGCCCTGGTTTCTCTGGCAAAGGAAAGCAAATATACAGGGTTGTGTTTTTCAGCCCGGAAGTACAAGATAGACATTTGCATCTGACAAAACAGAGTCCTCAGAGCTCTGCCACTGCCTCTGTGAAGGGCTCCTCTTCCCCTGTAGTCCTAGATTCCCCAAATATAAATGCTATGTTCCTGGTAGCACAGACTAGAGAGAGACAGCTAGCGGACTGCCCAAGGAGAGGGGAGCCCACCCAGCTGGGCATGTAAGCTTCACAGATGAAATATTAGTTCAAAAGATCAGTCTTTTACCTGGCAGATGGCGGACAGTCTCTGGCAACAAGTGCTGATAGGTATTGAACATTCCCGCATTGGAGATGACAACTGGGCAGTAGATGTTCACCAGCTCTTGTCCCTTCTTCACACTGACACCTGCAGGCACAAGAATTTGGCTGAGCTTCTATGAGCTCTGTGGAAACAAAAAAGACCTATACCATTCTCTAGATCCCTCTTAAGGGCTAGGAATACAGCTCAGGTGGAAAGCGCTTGTCTAACATGTATGAAGCCCTAGGTTCCGTGCACCCCATACCCACCATAAAACAAACACAACCCAGGAAAGTGTGAAATACATTTCTCTCAAAGCATTAGCTGTAGTCGCAGCATGATGACATGTTCCTGCAATCCTAGCATGTAGGAGGTAGACGCCATATAATCAGGAATTCGAAGGTCAGCCTCAGCTAGCTAGTGAGTTTGAGGATAGCCTGAAACACATGAAATCCTGCCTCAAAATATTAGTTCTGTCTATAGCCACACTATCCAGATGTCTCCTAGGGTAGGCCCTGTTTTCTCAGACCTAGAAGTTCCTCCAGCCAAAGCAGGTCCCAGGCACACTGCAAAGTCACTTAGCCCTTGCCTCAAATGCTTCTGTGCTTGCCCTCTCTAGCTCTTCTTACCCACCCATATGGACTTACCTTAGCCACGCCCTGCCGTCCCAAGAACACTGGCTCTATGGAGTCCCAGCCCCTCCTTCCCTGCTGCCAAGTTCCACATCTACAGTACTCCCCAGATGACTCAACCTTCATGAAACACCAAGGCTTCTGTGATGTACTGAAGCCTGTGTGTCCAACCTCATCTCTGGCCACTCACAAAACCATTATGTCAGACCTGACCTTTTGTAAGAATTGTAGTTTGATTCCTTCATTGTGTGTGTGTGTGGGGGGGGTGGGGGTAGGAGTGCTACAGCCCATGTGTGGAGGTCAGAGGACAACTTGCCAGAGTTCTCTCCTTCCACCATGTAGGCTGTGGGGATCATCAGGTTTAGTGAGTGACTAGACCATTTATCCACTGAGCTATCTCACCGGCTCAGACGCCAGCCTCTTACCGTGCATAAACAGGCTGGCTTCCACCCCAGCCCACTGACCCCACAGCCCAGTACAGATCTCTTACCACACGCTCTCCCAGCTGAGTCCAGCAGCACACTCTGTACAGTGGCCCTGGTGAGGACAGCGCCCCCGGCCCGCTGAATCAAAGGGATGGTATGGAAGGCGATCTCACTGGAACCCCCTCGAGGGTAATATGCCCCTTGTATGTAGTGGTCAACCAGCAGAGCATGCAAGGAAAAGGCGGTGTGGCTGGGAGTTACTCCTACAGGATGAAGGAAAGAAGATGAGCATAGTGGTCATTTGGCACCATTCAGGAAGAAATAGGGCTTCCTGTGAGGGACCACAAGAGTCCATCCTAGGATGAGAATGCTCCCAAAGGCCCAGGGTAGGTAATGAGCTTAGTGGAATATAAAACCATTATGCTTCCAAGACCAAAGAAGTCACTGACACTGTTGGCTAAAGAGAAAAATCAACCTTGAGCAGTGTACATGCCTATAATCTCACACTCAAAAGCTACACCAGAAGGATCATTGATTCAAAGCCATACTAAGCTACGGAGAGATCTAGACCAGCCTGAGCAAAGTCAAAACTTTTCCTGGAGGTGTAGGGGACAGGGAGAAAATGCACTTGGGTGGGCTCAGCTGGATGTCTTCCTAACATGCATGAAAGCCTGGATTTGATCTCCAGCACCACATACCCCAGACATGGTGGCACATACCTAGCACTAGGAAGGTAGAGGCAGAAGGATAAGGAATTTAAGGACATCCTCAACTACAAGAGTTCAAAGCTTGCCTGGAAGACCTTGTCTTCAAAAAGGAAGAGAAAACAAAACAGAAGAAGAAGAAAAGATACAAGAGAGAAGAACAAAAGATAACGTTCCATAAAGTAAATAATAAATCATTTTTACCAGAGTCCAACATGGGTCAGACTTCTCAGCCCTGATCCACAAACTCCTGCAGGCCTGGGGCTATTCTAGCCTGTCTCAGTTAGGCAGATGGGAAAGAAAGACCAAAGCTGGGAGAGCAGTAGCCTAGAAAAGCCTGGGCTATAGCCACCCACCGTAAGTGGGGAAGATGTAGCTGAGAACAGCCTGGAGCTCACGGGAAGCCCCAAGCTGCTGCAGGACTTCAGCTAGGCTCTGCGTAGACGCTCGGCAGAATGGAGAGAAACGAGTCAGTAGCCCAAACTTGCTGAGGAGCTGAGTCAAGGGCAATGGGAGGAACTTGAGTAGAACTGCATGAGAGACTCCACGGGCCACCACCTGGGATAAAAAAGGTAAAGTGAGTCTCAGCTCTGGGGTGCTGGAGCCTAGTTACTGCTGCAGCAGTCAGCGCTGACTGCCAGCCCAGCAACACTTACTCAGAATTTTTGGACTTGAAAATTTTTTTTAGGCATGGTGTGTGTGATCAGACTCAGGCCTGTGATCCCAACAGTTGAGATGCTACAGCAGGAGGATTGCCATGAGTTTAAGGGCAACCAGAGCTATACACTGACATAGAAGCCAGGACTATGTAGTAGAGCTGTCTTCCTCACCACAAAACAACAACAAAATGGGTCCTGAGTTTTTCTCATTCTTCGCACTCAAATGAGACTATTTGCTCTTCCATTTCATGCTCCAAAAAGTATTGTTTTTCTTTTATATAGAGAGTTCCAAATATTCCAGTGACCTTGAACTCCTGAACTTCCTGCTTCTGCCTCCCCAATGCTGGGATTACAGGCTACACCATCATATCCAGATGCTAAGGTGCTTGGGATATAATTCAGAGTTGTATGTGCTAAGCCTGAGCCACATCCCCAGCATTCAGATTCCTTCCAAACATCCTGGTCCAGAAAGCAGGTTATGATTTCATATGCTCGGCAGAGGCAGGTGGATCTCTGCTGAGTTCCAGACCAGCCAGGGCAGCATTGTGAGACTCTACCTCAAATACACAAAAGTCTGGCATATCTCAGAGGACATCTAACTTCCTCAAAGCCTGACTTAGCAAGGGTACCATCTAGAGGCCAGTGTGAGGACTGCAGCTGGGGAGCCAAGCAGGGCACAGGCAAACACAAGCTTACACTGGAACCAGGACAGACATGACCATTCCTTCCTGCCTCCCCAACTCAGCCCTCTCCTCCTACCCCACCAGTTTCTTCACTAATGAAAAGGCCAGTCTTGTTGGAAATAAACTAGGGATGCTAATCATGGTGCATACTACCTTAACCAACTCCATGTACTTGTCAATGACAGCTTCTTCCTTGGGGAACTTCTTCTTAAGGCCCTGGATGTATTCTTTCCTCCCACTGTACATGGGGAACTCCTTTCGGCCATTGGGCCCTTCTAGTATCATCAAGTCAAAAGGGGAGGCCATGGGGGCCCAGTCCAGTTGCCCTTCAGTGATCTGGTCCAAGATAAAACGGCCAATGTTGCCCTCCCGCATTCGTCCAATATAATGAATTCCTGTTGGGAGGTGCAAAGGAAAGGAGATATAGAGATAAAAGGGATTGGGCCCTGGAAATATGCCAAGTAAGGAAGAGGTTGTCCTGCTTGGCTATGTTCATGTCCAGAGGGGGGCTGCCCACCCTTTCTATAAGAAACAAATCAGAACATATACCACCCAATGCTTGCCCAGTAACTAGGCCATCGGACAGAAATGGAGGTGCCCAGAGAGAAGTTGAGACCTCCAAACATTAAAATGCCCCCATGTCACTCAATAGTGTGTGTTATTAGCCATCTAAAGACAAGGCCATGCTCCTAACCCTTTCCCACACAAGCCTTACCAGTGTCAAATTCAAGGCCATTTTCCCCAAAGGTATGACAACAGCCGCCCGCCTTGGTATGTTGTTCCAGCACAAGGACTCTCTTGCCAGCTTTAGCTAGAACCGCAGCTGAGGCCAGTCCCCCAATGCCGCTGCCGATCACCACTGCATCCAGCTTCTCTGGTACTCGGCTGACTGAGAAAGCTGTAGAAGGGAGGAGAAGGGTGAGCTTCTCAGACGAGGGCAGGAAAGTCAAGTCAAAGAAGCCGGGGTCCTTCTCTAACGTGTACTCGGTAAGAAGTCTCTACGGCTGCTGGGCATGGTGGTGTACTCCTGTGATGGGAGCACTTGAAAGGTGCATTAGGAGGCCAAGATCATCCCACAGGAGGCCAGCCTGGGCTCGTTAGACCCAGTCTCAAAACAAGAGGGAAGGCAGACCTTTCTTTTAAGGTAGTTTATTTACTCTTGACTAAGATGTCTCAAAACATTCTACCAGGGAATACCTCGGACCAGACAGGCAGGTTAAGCAGTGATGAGTCTTAACCCCTACAGTGTACTTGAGGGATTTGATACCTTTCAAAGGAAGTAGGACTGACTCAGCTAGCTACTGTAGAACAAAACCAGAAAGATGGCAACTGCACAGGGCTGTAACGTCAGTTCTGTGAATGCAAGCGAGGAAAGAAAAGGCAATAAGGCTCAGGGTGGGGGCTGGGGACGCTGGTGGTTCAGGGAACTGGGTTTCTTTGGAAGAAGCAAGGTCTCTGAGTGCCAACGGAGGTGGAGCAGGCAGAGCTGCTCAGAGGCTGCTACTCTGAGAGGTCACAGCACCAGCCTCAGAAAAGGAGGAAGGTTGGTGTGCCGGGAACCTCACAGAACCAAACTGGAATGCACGGTCAACACAAGACCTGGGATTTGTTGTTTTCTCCCAGTCTTTTACTTCCTTTCCTCCTTTATTTACTTACTTTCTTTGATTTTATTGATTCGTGTTTTTTAAGACACACGGTTTCACTACACATGTAGCCCTAACTGGGCTGGAACTCCCTATGTAGAGATCCACCTGTCTTTTCCTCCCCAGCGCTGGGATCACAGGAATGTGCCACTATGTCCAGTAAATCTGCTCATTAAACATCATTGCCCAAGGCCAAGTGTTCACAGCTTTAGTCTCAGCACTCAGGAGGCTGAGGTGGGAGGATCTCAGTGAGTTCAAGGCCAGCCTGGTCTATATAGCAATAGCAAGTTCCAGGACATCTAGAACTATAGAGAGAAACACTGTCTCAAACAACTAAAAACTAAAAAAAATAAAATAAAAAAAAAATCTCCATCCAAGCCATGGTGGCTCACATCTGTAATCCCACCATTTGTAATCTCTTGCTGATGGTGGTTGGAGAATCACTGTGAATTTGAGACACACTTGTCCTGTATAGCAAGTTATAAGCTAGCCTGGGCTACAAGTATGAGACCTGCCTCTCCCCCAATCCACAAACAATAACAATAATAAAATAACTGGGTGTGGTGCCTCTTAGGAAGTAGAGGCACAAGGATCAGGAGTTCAAAGTCAGTCCCCAAAAAATAGTGCAGTTAAGGCTAGCCTAGGCTTGGCTAAAATTTACAAGTCAGAGGCTCCTGGAGGTCAAAGAGGTGATCCTTGTTTGTTTTTTGAAAGTTTTGCATTTGGGGGTTTTGGTTGTTTTGGGGTTTGATGTGTGCATTTAGACAGGGTCTCATTGTGTAGTCCAAACTGGAATTAAATTGTTGCACCACTATGCCCAGCTCCAACACTTCCGTAAAACGTTGAAAGGCAGACATGCTGGTGCATGCTTGTAATCTATCTCATCATGCTGGGGACAGAAGAAGAGGGCTGCTCCGGGTTTGAGCCTGGGCTGCGAAGAGAGTTCAAAGCCAACTCCAGTACAAAAGTGAGACCAGTCTCAAAAACACAAACCTTGGGAGCACTCTACACGTGCTTTAGAGATGGTTCACTGGAGAGTGGAGTTCTTATCCCTAGCCAGTACTGAAATTCCGAAGTTATTATCAAGCTTCAGTTCTATGAACTGGACTACATTTTGCCTGCAACCCGCTTGTTAGGAAAACTTTCAGTGCTGCTTCCCTGTGCCCCCGAGCATGCACAGAAGTATAGGGAAAAGTTGGCTCCAGACCCAAGTAGGGGAAAGGTCTCTTATTCTGTGTAAGCCGTGAGCTGAAAAGATTCCAACTGGCGGGGCTGGAATTTGGCGTGCCAAGGGTAATGCCTGCACCCTTTCAGAAGCAAAGAACACTAAATTATGGAACCTCTGTGTGCAAGAGAAGTTTTCCCAGCACTTTACTAATGGGGAGACATGAGCAGAAGGCCCGAGAGCAGGCCTGAAACCCATCAGTTGACCTTGTTTGAGAACTTTCTTCCTAGCCTCCTTGTCGGTCACCAGGGGTTCAGGCGGTCGCTTGACATCCTCGGCGAAGGGGTTCGGGGAACTTGCAGCGTAAAGGCCCACGTAGACCCTGTGGAGGATCACCAGCAGCAGCACGGCCAGCAGCAGAGCAGTGATCCACATGTTGCTGCCAGGGCTCGGAAGACCGCGTCCTTTCCCCGCTGAGCTCGGCTTTTATAGCTGAGGCCCCGCCCCTCTAGTTCGTCCTTGGAGTAATACCAGACTTGGAGGAGCCGAAGCATTTTGACTCACGCCTGCTCAAAACTGATGAAGATTGTCCATTATGGACCTCCGTATGATCTTTGCAGAGCAGGAGTTCAATTGCCTAATGGGAAATGTAGTTCTAGCGCGAGACAGGCGACACTGCACGGCTGCGCGAAAAGGGGGATGTGGGATCCCCCCCTTACCGGAACGCTGGGGACGCGTCCGGTGAGCAAGGGGTCTGGTGAGGGAGGTGAGGGTGAGGAGGACGATGTCTGGTGGAAATGGTCACCGCGGGACCACAACAAGGATGAAAGTTGCAGGTCTGAGAGAGATCCTGTCTGGGAGGCAGAGAAGACCTGGGTTCTGGTGCCTTTTCCGTGTTGGATTCGCTGGAACCTCGGAGGCAGTTCATTGCTTTCCTCCCCTCTCCTCTTCCAAGCAGTGACAAAGTTTCTGTGCCCACACAGCCTCTGTCTGGGTATCTGAGTTGAGACCTTGTTGAGACCTGCACAGGAGCTCTCCTAAACCTGTGTCAGCCCAGGACTGGCAGCCTCACACCGACGTTATCCCTAGGTGGATTCCCCTAATCGTAACTACTCTATCAGGCTCTCAAAGTGCAAGCCACCTAGGACAAGCCTCAAGAAAGACTAAGTCAAGGATCATCCTGTGTGTTTATTTGCATTTAAGGACGCACCAGCTTCTAAATCAGCTTTTCAGAGAGTTTAAGCTCCAGCAGACAGTCTAGATATCCTACCATCTTAATGTTGCCCTTTGAGGAAAGTAGGTCTGAAATACGTACTTGACTTAAGAGGGATTTGTTTGTATAGGAGGCCCATTTCCTCAGGTACCCACTATCAGGAGGAATGACTTCGTAACTTTGAGTGTTTTGTCCTTGTTTTAGGCCCCAGCGGTGCTCCAGTCCGGTATGTAAAGCAGGTCATGCTTCTATGCTACTTGGTTCGTTTTCCCCACAGTAACAGGAGAGCCTTCCCGAGACTTTGTCAGTCCTACCTGTGACCCTGCCAGGTTATCTGATGTGTGTGTATCTTATGCTGTCATTTAGGCCGAGATGGAAGGAAAGGAAAAGAGAGGTAGATGCTGAGGTTCTGGGGAGGGGGGGGGGGAGCTAGTTCCTGGGGTGTTTCAGGGAGGACGTTACCACCATCCTCTCTAGATCACAGGCAGCCAGGCGTCGAGCCCAAAAGCTGTTTGTTACTGGCAGTCAGTCCTTGGGGAATGTAAATCATAGTCCCCTAGTGGAGGACTGGCTCCGTGGAGGGCCTCCCCACTGACTTAGTCCTCTGAGTCTGTGAAGTATGACTGTCAGTTGTGTGAGAACCATCCACTCTCATTTTCCCCCTCGATATCAGGGGTTGAGCCTCCTTTGCTGCCACTAGGTTACAGTCCCAGCCTTTCCACACTGACTCTCTGGTGTGTGGGTGTGAGCATGCATGCCCATATAGGAACAGAAAGATCAGGGGGACTGTAAATTGCCTGTTCTGTCACTCTGTGCCTTCTACCTTTGAAGTTGGTAGAATTGCTTCTCTGACTGAATGTGGAACTAGGCCCAGCAACCAGCAATCCTTTTAATTCCATCGACCAGAGTGCTAGGGAGCCAAACTCAGGTTTTTACCCTGAAGCAAGCCCTCCTGCCCACTGAGTCATCTTCCCAGCCCCTTGTGTGTGTGTGTGTTTTTTTTTTTTTTTTTTTTTGGTTTTTATCTGGGTGAGCAGAGCGGTGTGTGCCATGGTGCGTGTGTGGAGGTCAGAAGACAATTGCTTCTTTATTTCTACCAGTCTTCTAGGTCCCTCTAGGGACTGAACTTAGGTCATCAAGTTTGCTGGCAAGCACCTCGACCCACTGAGCCATTTCACCTGCCCTTGCTTTGTTTTCTGTTGAGACAGAGTCTTGCTAGGTAGTCTTAACTGACCTGGAACTCTATGTAGATCAGGCTGCCCTCAAATACACAGTGATTCTCCTGCCTCTGCTTCCAGATTTCTAGGAATCTGGGCATACATTCATGCGGGCATACACCACCATGTTGAGGATGATCTCTGGTTTTTATTTTTTTTTTTTCAGTTGTGGGGACTGAACCCAGATGTCACTTGTGGTAAGCAATAGCTTTACCTCTGATCTGTATCCCAGGCCTTGTGTTTTGTTTTGACTCTCTCACATCAATCCGTCCCCCTAAGACCTAGAGGTGCTCGCTCATGAGAAGGCTGTCTCCTCGTGACACAGACTTTTGATGTGATGGGGTCTTTGTCCAGCCCTCTTCCTGAGGCAGGCACCATAAGATGAAAGAACAGGACTTTTGTCTCCACCCTTGAGAAGTAGAAGCAAGCCTCAGCTACATAGCAAGGATGAGGCCAGGCTGAAGAACGTCCATAAGAACTTCTCTGTATATCTGAGTCCTTATAGAGAGGGAGAGAGAGAGGGGGAGAGAGAGAAGGGCTGGAGAGATGCTCACTTAAGAACATCTTGCAGAGGACCAGAATTTGGCTCTCTGCACCTACATGGCAGCTCTCAACCATGTGTAACTCCAGCTCCAGGGAATCCAATGTGTTATGGACATCTGCACATACATGGCAGACACACCCACACACACCCACACACACCCACACACACACAGAGGAGTACACAAATGAAAATAATACACTTTTTAAAAAATTGGGTGTGGTAGCACATACTTGTAAGCCCAACATTAGGAAGGAGAATGGGCAGCTCTCTAAAGCTCACTGGCTGGCCATCCTAACCTGCTCATCTGGTTCCAGGCAAATAAAAGAGATCTTGTCTCAAAAAATTAAGGCGAACAGAGCCTGAGGAACAACAGCTAAAGTTGTCCTCTTCACCCGCTCACATGCACATGTGTACACCTGTACACACATGAACCCTGTACACATATGCATGTGTGTACACACACGAGAGCTGATCTGGAGATGTAGCTCAGTGGTAGACTATTCACCTGGCATGCATGAAGACCTGGATTTGATCCCCAGCACCAGCACTGCACCATAATTGCACACACACACACACACACACACACACACACGCACACACACACACAGTTTCTCACACACAGAGAGTTGATCAGTTTGGCTTGGCAAGGTTACGACATCATATTGCATTTTGAGTTTTTCTATCACTCCAGGAAACAGGTCTAGTACTGTAAGGCCCACAGCTCTACCTGTGTCTAGGATTTGAACAAAGCCAATGCAACCGCCAGTCAGTCTTACCCCGCAATAAGCCAGCAAGGTCTCAGTGATGTTGTGGCCAGAAACAGACCCCACTTCTTAAAACAGTGAACTGTTTTCCAGACACTTACAATCCACCCCACTCCAATCCTCTATATGATCCCTCCAGTCCCATGCTGTGTGCTGTTTACTAACAGTAGACATCTGGCTAAGTATCTTGTTTATTTAGAATTAATTCACACTTGCTTAAAGATTTTGAGTCTTTTCCCTCTTGAACAGAGAGGCATGACTGAATGATGAAGCCAGTCCCTCTACTCCACTTCTGTTTTTCCAGACTGAGGCTCCACGGTTCCCAGGGGCTCCTTTCAGGACTCATAGAAACCTCCTGCACCTTGGTGATGGCACAGAGGGACTGTTATTTTTCCTTGGAACCTGAATGACTGCTGAGAAGGAAGGCGAAAATAAAGTGCTTGTCTCTCCTGGTGACTTCGGGCCGCAGCGCAGGCTGTCGTATTGAGCCCCTTTTAGAACCCGAGGACAAGACCCACCTGAACATGAGTCATGAGTGAAACATCTTGCTCTTTTTTTATTGAGAAAGAATTTCAAGATGGGCAGGTGAGTGCTCCTACTCTGGAAGGAAGGTGCTGGCTTGGGATGTATGAGACAGAGACTGTGGGGTCTTACAAATAGTGTGGGGAAACGATCATATATCTTTGTTGTAGGAGATGCCGGGCTGAAGGTGTAGTTCAGCAGTCAACCGTTGGCTGTGGGTTCCATCTCCAGGATGAGACAGACAGACAGAGAACAGAGGCAGGAGGGTCTAGGCCATCATGGTGGGACACCTGTGATGCTAACACTTGGGAGGTAGAGGCAAAAAAAGGATAAGGAATGCAAGCTTGTCCCCAGCGACACGATGAGTTCTAAGTCAGCGTGAGCTACAGAGACCCTGCTCAAAACAGAAGCTTCTGTCTGCAGACTCTGCAGATGGTACCTTGTTTTCTGAATAGCTCCCAGAGCCTTGATTCCTTTTGCTGAGGTTGGGGAAGGAGGTAGCATCCGAAATTCCCTAAGAAATCAGTTTGGCATGGACTCACCAACAGACTCCCTGTCCTCTTCCCTGTCCATCACTGGCAGACTGTCTTAGTTGCCGTGATAAATATCATGACCAAGAGCAGCCTGGGGAGGGAGGAGGGGTTGATTCCACCTCACAGCTTACATCCTGTCGCTGGGGGAACTTAGGAAAGGAGTCTGGAGGCAGGAGCTAAAGCAGCCGTGGAGGAGCACTGCTCCCTGACTTGCTTGCTCCTCTGGCTCACATCCAGCCTCTTTCTTCTATCTCCCTGGACCACCTGACTGGGCACTGCCCACAGTGGCTGGACCTTCCCTCAACACTTGTTAGTCAAGAAAAATTCAGGCAGGCAGGGTGGTACCCGTACCTAATCTCAGCACTCAGAAGCCAGAGACAGGCAGAGATCTCTGTGAGTTCAAGAACACCTCGGTCTATGTAGTGAGTTCTAGGCCAGCGAGGGATACATACTGAGATCCTGTCTCAAAACAATGAAAACAGCAGCCTTGTCTAAAGATCAGTATGACAGAGGCGTCCTCTCAGTGGAGGGTCCCTCTTCAAAGAGGGCTCTATTTTATGTCATGTTGGCTAACAGCTAAGCAGCACACTGGCCACCACCCTGAGGCCTCCTGCTCAGCACAGTCACAGTGGAAGTCCACGTGAGCCTGGAAGCTAGCCCTACATTCTGGGCCATCCCCTCCATCTTGCTGCCCAGAAATGGGGATTCCGAGGCCAGAATACAGACAAAGCACTTGCTGGGCTCTCCAGGGAGATCTCATGCTCAGAAAAGGACACACTGTTCTCTCTTCTAAAGGGAAGTCTCTGGAAGGGGACTGAAATGTAGACGAGAAAGATGAAGTGTTCCTTATATATAACACCAGGAATTACCAAATATTACTGAGATAGAATTTTAATAAAAAAAATTGTAGCTATACTCTATCTTGTACTATGCTGTTGCCTATGGAGACCATCAAAGGCATGCCCCATGTTGCCTTTTGCTGGGAAACTTGGGTTACTTTCGAGGACTTTAGAAGACTTAGAGAGGGGTCTAGAGAGATGACAACACTGGCTGTTCTTCTAGAGGGCCCGTGGCAGGTGGCCCAGAAGCACCCATAACTGCAGCTTCAGGGGACCCAGTGCCCTCTCTGGCCTCTGCAGGCTGTGCACACATGGCATAAACTCTCACAGATACACACACTTAATTTTTAAAAATCAAAATAGAACCAGGTGTGGTGCCATACCCCTTTAATCCCAGTACTTGGAAGGCAGAGACAAGTGGATCTCTGTGAGTTAGTCAGAGGCCAGCCTGATCTACTTAACAAGCTCCATGCCAGCCAGGCAGCCTAGTTAGACCTGGCCTCAAAATAACATAGGGAGCTGGAGAGACGATTCAATGGCACGTGCTTGTCTTGCAGAGGATCCAGGCTCAGTCCCTGAACCACATGGCAGGTCACAACCACCTGTAGTTCCAGAGTCCAGGGATCTGATACCTTCTGCCTCTAAAGGTACCAGGGATGCATGATGCTCACAGGCATACACGCAGGCAAAGCACTTGCATATGCATACACATCAAATAAGTCTTAAACATTTTAAATAAATAAGAATAGATTTTTTTAAGGACTCCTTTCTTTAAAAATCAAATCAAGTCAATCAAGACTTACAGAGGTGAGACCAGCTCTAGCCAGATGCTAAGACAGACCAGGCTGATAGAGAAGGTGGAACTGGTATTGAAAGGAGTAGAGGACACAGACTCTTGTGCAGGAAATCCATGTGACATCAGAGGTCAGAGGTCAGAGGTGAGGTGAGGTAAGGTGAGGTGAGGATCTGTAGTGGGTGTTGCCATTGAATCACAGTGGGAGATGATAGTGCTTAGACTTTTTAAGGTCAGAAATAGAAGAGTCTGGTCTACTGTAGTGTGTCGGGCTTCCGTTCTTTCTTACAACATATAAAGAAGTCAAAACTGGGATCAGGAAAAAAACTAAATGGGTAAGAACACTTGCCATGCAAACACAGGGACATAAGCTTAAATCCTCAACTGCACATACAAAGCCAGACCTGACCACACAGATGCCTATAGCACCAGTGCAGTCGCGAGCAGAATGGGGTCTCTGCCAGGCCTGCTGTATGTGAGAAGCTTCATGGAAATAAACGACAGGAGCAGAGTATCGGGATAACCTGGCTGTCCAGGGCCCTGACACAGCACTGGTCCATCCCTGTTTTGTTGCTGGTTGGTCCGTTTGCAGCAGCGACCTCCTACACTTCCAGGCTGGGCTCTAAGGCGTGCTACGCTGCCCCTGGCTCGCTATCATTCTTCCTCCTTCTGTTCTTTCTTCTTTTTTCTCCTTTTTGAAACCGCGTCTTGCTGTGTAGCCCAGGCTGGCCTTAAGCACGCATTGTCCTTCCTCAGGCTCCCGAGTGCTGAAGCCCAGGCTTGTACCCCTGGGTCAAACTGTGCTGTTTTTATTTATATATTTTAGAAAAGAGAATATACTTACATATTCCAAAACAATCTGAAAGTAAGAAAGATAATAATGGAAAGAAGTTGCCTTCCGTCTCTGTGGTCCCCTTCTTCCTTCCCTCCACGCGCCACTTGCCTGCTGGAGGCATGGGCGCTCCTTACTTGGGTATGACCCTGGAAATAGTCATGAAGACAGGGAAATGTATTTGTGTATTTCTTTTAATGATGGTTGAGAGGGGATGAGGCAAGAAAGGAATGGTAAGGTAAATAAACATATTAGTAGACTACAGGGACATGGGTCTTGGCTGAAATTTCTCCACCTTACCAGACATAACGGCACACCCCTGTCACCTTAGCACTACAGAGGAGGAAGGGGCAAGGGGACACATGTCCTCAGCACATGTTATAAGAGCCAGGGCCACGTAATGAAACAATGGTTCAAAACAAACAGTAGTGATGAAGGTGAATATAAAATATATTTTATATAAATATAAAAGAAAGAGGTGGGGGTTAGTCTGTCTTAAACCCAGAGGAAAGGAAAGCAAAGTCCCGTAGGTCACGTGGAAGATGGGCTGGGGGCCCTGCAGCTAGCCCACAGGTGAAGCAGTATGTGTACGCCGCCTTCTGCAGCCCTAGTACTTGCTGACGGCTGCATTGCCTCTCACTGTCTTCCCGAGTGGATATATATTACGTTCTCGAGCCCACCACTGGTCAGCGTTTAGTGTTTGTTCAGCTCATGGAAACGGTGCTACAGGAAATGAAAATAGACACATGGCTCTGCAGTTAGATAAGCACCTGACTACAGTGCAGGCCCGGGGTGGGTACAAGGTGGGAATCCGGGCAAGGATGTCACTCAGTCTACAGTGTGCCTGTCCCTAATGGATGACACCTATGACACCTTGGTTGTGGTATACAGACCTATATATAATGCCTATAGACTTGACACTCTGGGGATGGAGGTAGGAGAACCAGAAGTCCAAGGTCATCCTCCATAGCAAATTTTGAGACAGCCTGGAATATATGAGACCTTGCCTCCAAATTACTCTCAAGGGCTGATAAGTAAGAACACTGACAGGTGTCCAGCCTGGTGAGCCACTGAGCCCAAGGGGAGACTTGCATGCAGCCCAATACAAAACCCCACATTTGTTAAGGAAACATTTACAGCATTAGAACATCTTTCTTGCAGTTTTCTTTCTTTCTCTCTCTCTTTCTTTCTCTTATAACTTGAACATGTGGTTCTTGAGTATGAATTTTGTAGGTGACAATATCTGTTGCAAGGTCAAAGGTTAGAAATATCAGGATCTGGTGAGTTGTAACCTTTGACCCCTCCAATCAAAAATTTTTTTATCCTGTTTTTTGACCTTTGGTAACCTGACTATGAAAACATTATCTCAGAATAGTTCATATGCCATTTACTTATATGTATTAATCAGGTTTCTCTAGAGAACAGAACTGATAGAATGAGTGTACACACACACACACAGACACAGATTTATTAGAGTGGCTTACAGGGTGTGGACCAACTAGTCCAGCAGCAAAGTCCAAGAATACAGTAGTTATTCAGTCCATGAGGCTAGAGTCTGAGCTGGTCTTCACTATACACCAGAATCCCAAGAAAACAGGCTCTAATGCCAGTAAAAACAAAACAAAAACAAACAAACAAACAAACAAACAAAATACAGTGGACTTGCCAGTGGAAGTGAGGACCAAGCAGGCAGGGCTAAAGCCTCCTTCTTCACCACCTTTCTTTAGGCTGCCAGCAGAAGTGTGGACCAGATTTAAGGTGGTCTTCCCATTTCAAATGATCCAATCAGGAAGATGCCTCACAGGTATAACCAGCAGCTCAGGTTTTAGTTAATTCTAGATATAGTCAAGTAGACAGCCAAAATAGTCATCATATTGTGTTTTTTAAAAATGCTTGGGGCTGGAAGGTTGACTCTGCAGTTAAGAGAACTTACTGCACTTCCAGAGGACCTGGGTTCACTTCCCAGCATCCGTGTCAGAGGGCTTGTGACCAAAAGATCTGTTCCTTCTCCTGAGCACCTGCACACACATGACAGACTCTCAGACACACACACACACACACACACACACACACACACACAAGAAAGAAAAGTTTTAAAGATAGTAATGTGGTTTTGAGCTGAGGAGCAGGGTAAAGAGCCTGCTGACAACACAAGGACATGGATTTGGATCCCCAGAACCCGTGGAAAGCCAGACACAGTGGCCTGTGCCTGTAATCTCTATAGCAGAACGGGACGTGGAGGTTAGAACCCCCTGAAGGGCCCCGCTAACCTGGCTAGAGACCCTGCCTTAAAGCCAGATGGGAAGTGAGGAGAGGTACTTCAGGTTGGATTCTGACAGGCACGCATGTACCTACATACACCTCATACTTGAAATTATTTAAAATGATACTGCCTTTTGGAATGAGATAATTTCTTCTGGACTTACTTTTTGTGGGCTTTGTTGTTGTTGTTTGTTGTGGTGTGTGAGTGAGTGTGTGTGTGTGTGTGTGTGTGTGTGTGTGTTGGGCCAGTCTTGCTTTGTAGCCTAGGTGTGTGTGTGTGTGTGTGTGTGTGTGTGTGTGTGTGTTGGGCCAGTCTTGCTTTGTAGCCTAGGCTGGTCCCCAAAGCAGCACCCTCCTGTCTCAGCCTCCTGAGTGCTCCTGAGATTGCAAGGTGGCTTACGAATCCCAGCTTGTTTTGTTTGTTTGTTGTATGTATATGGTTGGTTGATTTTTTGAGACAAAAATCTCTTATGTGTGTTTTTCACATTTATTTGTATTAATCCTTCAAGAATTATGTAGCTGGGCGTGGTGGCGCATGCCTTTAATCCCAGCACTTGGGAGGCAGAGGCAGGTGGATTTTTGAATTCGAGGCCAACCTGGTCTACAAAGTGAATTTCAGGACAGCCAGGGCTATACAGAGAAACCCTGTCTCGAAAAAACCAAAAAACAAACAAACAAAGAATTATGTAAGTGTATACAATATATTTTGATCATATTTGCTCCTACTTCTGCCCCTAACTCCAGAATCACCCCCTATCCCCTCCTAAACTCATGACCTCTCCTTCATTTAAAAAATAATCGCCCAGCAAGTTCAGTGTATGTTGCTCCAGTATGTGTGGGTGTGCAGGGAGCCACTGGGGTGTTCAGACCTGCCAGGGCCCACACACACTAGAGAAAACCCTCTCTCTCTGTCATGTTTCCTTTTGGTTTATTTTTGTTTTGAACTTACTGGTTTATATGATTTCCCTACCATGTTAGTCCCACACCTGTGCCTGTGGTGTGAATGGGGATGGTCACACACCTGTGTCTGTAGTGTGAGTGTGGACAACAGTTACACACCTGTGCCTGTGGTGTGAGTGGGGACACTTGTAAAGGGCTTTGCTGCTACTGTGTGGTTTTGCTTCTTTTGTCATTGTGGTTTATCACTGTCTTGCTTTCTTGTACACTGCTAGGGGCAGGGTTTGCTGAGTGAAGGGGCTGGGCAGAACACCTCAGTGAGCTCACTGACACAAGCCTCAGGACTTGCTATCACCAGAGCAACCTTCATAAGCTTCCTTAGGACCTGGTGAGATGGCTCAGCAGTAAACCTGCTTGCTGCCAAGCCTGCTGAGCTGAGTTCAAGTCCCCAGACTCACATGGTAAAAGGAGCGACCCAGCTCCTACAAGGTGCACTCAGACCTGCACACACACACACACACACACACACACACACACACACACACATTATTACAATAAGTAATCCTTTTGTAGATTTTTCTTCCCCTCTTTCTCTCTCTTCTCCCTTTCTTTCTCTTACGGTGGGTACCCTAGTCACATTTGTGCTACACAGTGCTATACCAGCTGCACACTCATCTTAAGATCATATGAACCCAGTGCCTGAAGCAAAAGCCTGCCTGCATCACCCCATCATAGGAGGTGAGGGCTGGGTTAGGCCTTTCTACAGCCTACACTGGCCTTAGATGCTTGACCCTGCCTCTCAGCTCACAAGTACACCGCCATGCCTAGTGGTTCGCCTTTATAATGTTGTAGCTAATTTCTCCAAAGTTCATTTCTAGGAAAAGGTAAGAAATTTAAACTATGGTGGGAAGGAGATTATTACTGCAGGAAAGTGACCCTGGTCTGCCTGTTTGTCTTGCAGCTAGAAAATGTCTCTGCTGGGCTCTCTTCATCGTACAAGGACAAGGGTGCACTCATGGCTTTCAGAGGAATTCCTGTACGTATCACCCATAAGCCTTTGTGTGTGCTGGAGACATGAGAAGGCATAGACTCCAAGGCTCACGCTCTGGGAAAGCACAAACCTGCCACACAGAGAGTGTCTGTCTGAGATCATACTACCCAGAGGATGAGTGTAGAATGCACTGGGGATGCCAGCAGCACACCACGGCCTCAGAGGGGGTGTCCTTGTGTTTATTTACCATTCAACAAGGCAGATTCTTGTCTCCCACATTACCCAACTGCAACCTCACAGTCAAAGTTTGCCAGGAGCCACACTCTAAGAATCACTTTTAGCCAGGCAGTGGTGGCGCATACCTTTAATCCCAGCACTAAGGAGACAGGCAGGCAGATCTCTGAGTTCAAGGCCAGCCTGGTCTACAAAGTGAGTTCCAGGATGGCCAGGGCTACAAGGAGAAACCCTGTCTTGGGAAAGAAACAAACAAAAAGGAATCACTTTTAGGCTGGAGGAGGTGGTGCAGGCCTTTAAGTCCAAGCATTTGAGAATTTAAGGCAAGAAGGTAAGAGTTCAAGGCCAGACTGCACTACATAGCAAGACCAAAACAAGATTGAATTTAGTGCTGGGTTGTGCCTCGGTGTAGAATGTGTGCTCAGTATGCACTGGGCTCTGAGTCAGTCCCCAGCAGGTACACACACACACACACACACACACACACACACACACACGGGGAGGAAATAGCTTAGTCAGTACAGTGCTTGCCTTGCCAGCATGAGGCTTTGGTCTCTAGAATACACAAAAAGCCAGATGTGGAAGTGTGTGCTTGTAACCCTAGTGCTGTGGAGGCAGAGGCAGCAGAACCTTGGGGCTCACTGGGCAGCTAGGCTAGCCAAATCGGGGAGCCCCAGGTCCCAGTGAGAGTCCCTGTTGCAAAATACAAAGTGGAAATCTTCTGAGAACACCCAAGGTTGACCTCTGGTGTACATGAGTGTGTGCACACACATGCACACATTTTTAATATCAGTCCATCAGAATAGAGTCTTCCAGCCTCTATTTTCCAGATATTTCCTCCCCAGTGGGTGGGAAGAGCTGCGTGTGTGGACCTTACCCTCACTTTAAAGGCCTCCTGCCCTTGCAGATCTCCGAGCTGACGAACCATGGCATTCTCCAGGCCCTGACGGCAGAAACCAATGGGTGGCAGCCAGGTGGTAAGGACCCCGAGGGCCCTGGGGGTTTGGGGAAGACCCAGATCAGAGCCTCCAAGAAGTCCACTTGCTGTGGTCTGCATCAGCCACGCTCTCGCACTCTCTTTCAGAATTCTGTAGGTTTATCATTCCCCATCAAAACTTAGAAGCAACCCTGGGTTAGGAGCTAGGTTATCTGTGGGTGGTTTGCTGTGTGCTTCTAGGCAAGCCATGTAATCATGTCTGACGATAGTGAAAAATCTCAAAATTATATCTATCTGTCTTGTCTGTCTGTCTGTCTATCTATCTATCTATCTATCTATCATTTATGGAGAAGGGGATAGGCCAGAGGATGGACTTGTTGGAGTCAGTCCCCTTCTTGTGCCACGCGGACCCCAGGGATGACCTCAGGTCGTCTGCCTTGGAGGCACTGACCCATTCCTTGAGCCAGCAGTGGCAGTGTGAACTTCTGTCACCATCAGAGACAGTGTGAAAACGAGGCAGCATGAGTGAGAGGCTCCGGGAAGTCTCCACTCTGCTCTGTGCAAGGTGTTTACTACCACCATACTCTCAACTCAAGTCATGTGCTCCATAGTGTATTTTAAAAAAAAGATATTCAAAATGATCTTGGAGATACATCATCTGGTGTAAACTCTGGCTCCCTTACATATGTGGCCTTGAACACATTGCTTAACCTTTCTAGTCACCCTATCTTCTGCTAGAAAACAAAGATAGGCAGGGGCTGGGGACAGTGGGAGAACGCTGGCCTGGCTTGTGCTGTGGATCCCAGCACTCTGAAGGAATGGCCACAGCGTGAGCAGGAATTGCTTCCAGCAGGACCTAGGCGAACAAATCCAGTAAGGATTAAATGAGATAGCATGGAGCACACAACAGTATACTTTGTAGTGAGCATCCAGTCACATACACCTTTTTGTATGTTTCTTAAGAAGGTTTTTGTTGTTGTTGTTGTTTTTGCTTTTAATGTGTGGGTGTTTTGACTGCATGTGTGTCTGTGCACCACTTTCATTCAATGCCTGCAGAGGCAGGAAGTAGGCATCAGATCCCTGGACCTGGAGTTACACACAGTGATGAGCTGCTATGTGGGTTCTGCAAATCGAACCCAGGTCCTCTAGAACAGCAGCCAGTGCTCTTAACCACTGAGCCACCTCTCCAGCCCCTCGATGGTATACTTTTTTTTTGTTTGTTTGTTTTTCGAGACAGGGTTTCTCTGTGTAGCCCTGACTGTCCTGGAACTCACTCTGTAGACCAGGCTGGCCTCAAACTCAGAAATCCGCCTGCCTCTGCCTCCCACATGCTGGGAATAAAGGCGTGCCACTGCCCGGCTTACATTTTTTAATCTTTAAATGCTACACAATACTGGGAATGTAGCTCGGTGGTAGAGCATTTAGGTCTAGTTTTCCCATGGCCCAATGTTGTTGTGTTTTGAAACACACACACACACACACACACACACACACACACACACACACTATTGCTGCCACGCCCGAGTTAGATTCCCAGGACCCATGTGGTAGAAGAGAGTTTGTCCTTCAATCTCCTCATGTGCACTGTGGAATGGACACTCTCACACATAATAAATAAATGTAATTTTAAAACTTTTGTTTTGTTTTGAGGCAGAGTTTCTCAGTGTAGCTGGCTGTCCTAGAACTAGTTCTGTAGACCAGGCTGGCCTGGAACTCAGAGGCCCACCTATTTCTGCCACCCAAGTGTTATCTCAAAAAAACAAACAAAAAAGTAATGCTCTTTGATAATTTCCATTTACAGAATGACTGAATCACTGCAGTTTGTTTGATGGATAAATGGAAGTGGCAAAATAATCGAGGCAACTAAATACTAAAAGAACGAAAAATAAAAAATGTGAGCTGCATGAGTTACTGTAGAGATAATTGGCTTTACACACACACACACACACACACACACACACACACACACCCTCCTGTGGGTCCCATTTCAGGATTGTCTTCATATCTAGCCAGGAAGGCCATCCTGGTTCCGTGGGGACAGGGACAGTGCATACAGCGTAGTCATCTCTCAGGCTCCAGATGGGTAAGGATACCTCAGACCTTGACCTTTCTGTTTCATAACTGTTGTAATGGCCCTGTCCCCGTGGCCAAGGTTTCTTCTCACCGATGCGGTCAGATTGCTTGTAGGTGAAGGGTCACAGAGTTAGAGATAGGTCTACGGTGATAAAGTTACTGGAGAGCAGGGTCAAAGGTCGGAAGGCGGCTACGCTCTGCCCCACCAGCCTTCCCACGACGGACCACACTTCTCACTTGTTTTTGTTTTCTGTTTTTTTGTATAGATCAGGTTGGCCTTGACCTTGCCATGAATCTCCTGCCTCTGCCTCCTTAATGCTGGGCTCACAGGAGTGCACTGTATGGCTCACACACTCTCTTTTTTAAAGAATTGCTTGTTATGCATACGTGTGTGTGTGTCCATGTCAGTGAATGTCTCTGAGTGCCTGTGAAGGCCAGAAGGTGTTGGATGCTTTGGAGCTAGCGTTACGAGTGGCTTTGTGCTGCCGGGTTGGGTGCTGGGAACCAAACACAGACCCTTTGGAAGAGCAGCAGCTGCTCTTAGCTGCCAAGCCCTCTCTCCAGGCTTTTCTTTCCTGGAGGGGAGCTGAGAACCAAACCCACAGCCTGGCTCTTGCTAAGCAGATGTTGTGAGACAAACCCCCAACCCCTCATTCTGCCCTTTTTGTCCAGCCACTCTGTCCCTCATTTTTTATCTCCCACAGTCTTGTGTGCTTAGGGTTGAACTTTGTTTCTCTACTCATGCAAGACTAAGTTCTGTTGACTTTCTACAGCTCAGAGTCTGTGTCTGCCTCCCCAAGGCTGGAAGTAGCAAGGTGGAACTCCCTAGCAGTAGATCAGGTTGGGACCCTGAATCTATTTGCCCCCATCCTCTGACTTGCTGGCCCCTGGACCACGACTGTATCAATGTAGTGAACACTTGTTGAACTCCTACCCCTGGGCTATGTAACCATGTTAGAAGTTGCAGGATTGTCTCACGCTCCCGTTCCTGTGAGAACTCAGATGATTAAATAATTTGGCCAAAAAAATACAGTTAGTAAGCAGCAGAGATGAACCCTGCCCTCCTTTTCCAGCCAATTTTTGCCTAGTTGTCATCAGCATTTGATAATGTTTTATTTCATCTGCAAGACTGTTCTATCAATCCGGTTTTCATTACTACAACAGACTAGCAGAGGGTGGGTAATTTTCTGTGGAATAGAGGTTTAAGTAAGCATGGTGGCACATGCCTGTGTTTCCAGCACTTGGGAGGTAGAGGTAGAAAGATCAGGAGTTCAAGGTTACTCTTGGCTAGATAGTGAATTCAAGACCACCCAGGGCTGTGTGAGACCCTACCTAAGAAGCAAAGAAATGTCTCAAGGTCAAGGGGCTACATCTGGTGTCCTGCCTGAAGTTGGAGTCCTAGATGGGTGCAGTCTATCACATGACAAAAGAGAGGGAACATTGGAAGTGTCCCTTCTGGCTCCTCCTTACTGTTTTATTCTGAGGTAGAGTCTTAGCATGTACACCATGCTGGCCTCGAACTCACAGAGCTCAGCCTGTGACTTCCAAGTGCTGGGATTGAAGAAGTGCGCCATCATGCCTGGCTTTTTTTTTTTTTAATTGTATGAACTGTGATTTTCATAAAAGCCAAAGTCAAGTCTTCTGGCCAGCACAAAAGATACACCCAAGCAACAGAGCCTGTTTGCCCAGGGTCACTGCAAGTCGAGAGTTCTCTTCCTAAGCTAAAAGGTTTGATTCTATGGCAGACTGAGCAATGACTTGTTTCATAGTCTTTTCAGTCTTTTGTTTATTAAAAATTTTCTCCATTGCTATTACTATTTTTGAAAGCAAGGTCTCATTATAGCCTAGGCTATCCCTTGACTCACTCACAGTAGTCTTCCTGAGTGCTGGGGTTACAGGCGTGAACCACCATGCCTGCCTGACTTCAGGTTGCTATTCTATAAGATTTTAAGTTGTTCTTACACAAGAGTAGCAATGGGATGCAGAGTTTTGTGTCAGAGCTCTTGGCTTCTGCTTAGGCATGGTATCTACTCTGTAATACGGGTTAACTTAGACATTTGTGAAAGGGCATTCGATAGTGGCATATTTACAAAGGTGACACAAACACGAAACCAGCAGTCTGTGCACATGTATATTTCACTCTGATCCAGCAGTTCAAGATATCCTAGCACTCCAGAGCCAAATACGAGCTCCAGGGCTGGCAAGAGAGAGGACTTGTTGTGTAAGCAGGACCCTTGCATGCACTCTAAGCAGATCTCTGACCCAGTGTTTTTCCTATGACAGCAGCACCCAGGCTTCCCGAAAAAGTGGTTTCTGGGGATTTCGTGACTAAAAGGAGACAAGGGAATGGTTGAATGCTGTAGTTAGGGAAATGACAAGTGCTCCTGCAGCTGGCCCGGGTGGGCGTGCCTCCTGCCACTGGAGGCTAAGACAGAAGCCCTTGAGTTTGAGGCCAGTCTGGGCTACAACGGCTATTCTCTCTAGACAAGAACAAAAACCAGCCATCTAATCAAAACCTCATGAACGGCTAGCCAGCTTGCTGGCCACAGGGATGGTTTCTGTTGGGAAAGATTCAGTGCAGGGGAAATGACATTGCAGTGTCCCATGCTCTGCACAGGGTGACATGAGCAGATGCACCCTTGCTTTTCTTTATTTTTTGTAGGATGGGTCCTCCCTCCCTCCCTTCCTTCCTTCCTTTATTTCTTTTGAAACAAGGTAGCTCAGGCTGACTTGAACTCACTTTGTAAATGAGGTTGGCCATGCATGAACTCACAGGGATTCGCCCACCTCTGCTTCCCAATGCCAGGATTAACGGCTTGGGCCACCATGCCTGGCTCACCTTTTTTTAGCCATGTTGCAATCCCCCCCATTTTTTTTTTAATTTTTTTTTTTTTAGACAGGGTTTCTCTGCATAGCTCTGGCTGTCCTGGAACTCACTTTGTAGACCAGGCTGGCCTCAAACTCAGAAATCCGCCTGCCTCTGCCTCCAGAGTGCTGGGATTAAAGGCGTGCACCACCACGCCCGACTGCAATCCCAAAAATTAAAATACCTTTACCTTTCTCCAACTATTGCCTGGAAAACTCTGACACACCAGACTTTTATCTATAAAATGAAGATACAGTACTTAATTATTTTGTTTTAAAATTTTGAGACTGCAGAGATGGCTCAGTGGTTAGTGGTGCCTGTTGCAATTTCTGAGGACTAGAGTTGTGGTGGTTCATACCTACCTAACTATCGCTTCAGGGATTCCAACACACTCTGCTGGCCACTACCGACACCTATGTGCACCGGTGCATGCACACACATGGGCATACACATAAATAATACAGGAAGTGTTATTTATTTTTATTTTATTAGGATTTTAAAGACAGGGTCTCCTATATCTCCAGCAGCCTTCTGACTGTCTACCTCTCAAATGCTGGGATTCCAGGCATACACCACCATGCCGGGTGGATACAGTATTGGGTTGAACCAAGGGATTTGTATGTTAGGCAAGCACTTTACCAACTGAGCCACATCACAAACCCAGAAACCTGACTTTTAAAACTGCATCTTTAGCTTCCTCTGGGCCACTCAATTTCCCATTGATGTCTACCTCTGAGCTAAGGCTGCCTTGGACCTCCCAGGCCTTCCTATGGACTCCTTGGATGTTTTTTCTCTGTTTTTTTTTTTAAAGATTTACTTATTTATTATATAAGTACACTGTAGCTATCTTCAGACACTCTAGAAGAGGGCATCAGATCTCATTATGGGTGGTTGTGAGCCACCATGTGGTTGCTGGAATTCGAACTCAGGACCTTTAGAAGAGCAGTCAGTGCTCTTACCCACCGAACCATCTCTCCAGCCCCTCTAGTTTTCTTAAAGTGCTTCCGGTGTCCTTCCTGGTTTCTCCAAAGAAGCCACCAGGATTCAGACACGATAACCTGATGTAACCCTTGCTGCTTCCTGAAGGCCATTGGACAGCTGTGGGGTTGGGGAGGGGCTGTGTGACAGCGGTTTCAGGCCCAGAGCTCACAGAGCCTCCTTTTCTCATCATTGCAGTTGTGAGTGAAGAGGTCCTCAGAGCCCAGGAAGAGTGGGAAGTGGTGGACACCATCCATCCAGACATAGGTAAGTGTGGAAACAAACGGTGCTGTCCCACACAGCTACCAGCAAAGCCACACCAGCCAGCGCACCTGTGACTGGGACTAGGAAAACGAGTCCTTGAACACTCTCATTCTAGTTATTTAACATCAAATAGAATCTTATCCACAAATCCTAAAAGGACATCCTACTACGTGAAGTAGAGAAAGAACACTTCAGGGCAAGGAGGCCATTGTTGCTCACCCTACAGCCAGTGCCAAGGGAGGACAAGAGGGCCTCGTCAGGGTTAGCCCCTGAAGGGGGACAAGGATGGAGGCCCCACCGGGGCAGTGAGAGCCCCTATAGAAGACATTTGCTGGCAGTCTCTGAAGGTTGGGGACAATTGTCTCAGGTCCATTTTTGACAAATTTAGTGGGACACTAGAGACCATCTGGTTCTCACCCAAACTTCACCAAGCTAAGGAGAGATGTCACAGTAACTGTTAACAGCCACCACCTATATTGCTGGTGACAAGTTAGTAGCCCATGCTTGGTTTAGAGGTGACAACCAGTGAATGTTTGCTAAAAGGACAACTACTCTCCTGCGTCTTTGGACGTCTTCTCTTTTATCTAGAGAGTGGAGTCCACTGCCAGCAGCCTGGCCAGCTCATCTCCTTCAACGAGGCCCTGGAGCACTTCCAGAGTGTGGACCTTTCCTCTTTCAAGGTATGGCTGCAGGGAAGAGTGCTTCTGCATGCTCGGCGGGCACGGGATCCTCTCACCTAAGAAACCCTGAGGTGCAGGATCTCAGATAGCCAAAGAACCAGATTTGGTGACTCAAGCCTCTAATCCCAGCATTACAGAGGCAAGAAGATTGCCCATGCTTTCAACCAGCTACAAAATGCCCCAAGCTAGGAGTATGCAGGTGCCTTGTGGTAGTCAGAGGGCGTTGGCTGCTCTGGGACTGGAGTTACAGGTGGTTTGTGTTTCAGCGCTGGGAACTGAACCCAGGGCTTTTGGAAGAGCAAGCACTCTTAACCCATGAGCCAGCTCTGAGAACCCATGGTTCATGTAGGCTCCCGCTAACCTTTGTGGAATGGAGCCTGAGGAAATCTGGCAGTCCGGGGATTCAGGCCATGTGCAAATAATGGGAATTATGGAGTTAAAGTCCAAGTAGCTTTGGGGGAGGCAAGGAACTGACTGGGAAGCAGGGTACATCATAGCAGATGGAGGGAAATTCCCTGTAGGAGCCAGACGCTGTTTGTAAATTTCATTACATTTATTTATTTTTGAAACAAAGTCTCATTGTGCAGCCCTGGCTGAACTGGAGCTCACAGTGTTGCCAGGGCTGGTGATAAACTCAAGGCAATTCTTCTGCCTCAGCCTCTCAAGTATCAGCATTATAAGCATGCACTGCCATTCCCAATATAATTTAGAAAGTTAGGAACGATGCTGAGGGCTGGAGAGAGAGGCAGCTTAGCAGGTAAGAGCACATGCTTTTGCAGAGGACTGGGTTGCTATCCCAGCACCTTCGTGTCAGCTCACCACCCTCCATTATCCCAGTGCCAGGGATTCTACACCCTCCTCTGCCCACCCGAGGCCCACCTCAGGCACCAAGCGCGCGCATGGTGTACAGACATACATCGGGGCTTTTTCAGAATGAGCTGTTGACTGACCAGTGAGGCTTAGCACTCATGCACATAAAATAAAATAAGTCTTTTTAAAAGGTGTGGATGCTAAGTATGATGGCACACACGTGTAATTCCAGCACTCAGGAGGCTGAGGCAGAGAGAGCATAAGTCCAAGGCCAGCCTGGGCTACATAGAAATCCTTTGTCTCAAAAAGTTGTGTGGGAAAGCACACAAGTGGATAAAGGCTTTTGCCATACAAGTCCTGTGATCTGAGTTCCTTCCTCAGAACCCATGTAAAGGTGGGAAGTGAGAGCTGACACCACAGCGTCCTCTGACCTGCATACATATCACACACACACACACACACACACACACACACACACACACACACACAATAAAGCAGGGTTGGGGAAAGGAGTGTGAGGGATAAGCAGACTGAGGGCTTTTGTGGGCTGTCTTGAGTGACCTGCAGTAAGGTTAGCGGGATGTGGTTTCAGGAATTCATCTAAAGCCTGGATCATCAGAGGGGCTAAAGAGACAGAAGCTGACACAGGAGGCCAGAAGATGTCAGAACCCAGAACCTTGTAAAGCAGGCAGTGGTGATCCTGGCTTTGGGGAGCCAGCATGACATAGTTTAGGGACATCTGACTCATGAGTGCCCACTGGCCCTAGCATCAGTGGAAGCGTGGAAGAGCTGAATTCTGGGATCCATATCCTTGGAGAGACAGAGAGCCGTATGAAGGGTGGACACCTGGCTTTTCCCTGACCGTATCAGGCATGGCATGGTCATGCAGACACAGCTGAGCCTTACTGGGCAGTCAGTAGCTAGTCCTGAAAAAGCCCAGGAGACCACATGCTGCGACTGCCTCCACCGAAGGACATCCCACAAAGAGTCTGGGAGCTGGGAGTGCCTGCCTTGGGAGTCTCACTGCTGCCTCCTGGCTCCTCCTTCTCCAGGTCCAAACACAAGCTGACAGACAGTCACTGGTTGATAAAAGTTTGAGTAGATTGTCTGTTCTTTCCTTCTCAGAAAAGAATCCAGCCCACTATTCAAAGGACTGGGCTCGCCGCCCTCCGGCATTGCCTTTTCGGGCCGCCAAAGCTGCACCAGGGTCTTCGGGAAGAAAGAGACTTGGTTCTCACCATTGCTCAGTGTGAGTGTGAGGGGCAACCCCAGGGCATGTGCTTAGGCTCTTGTCCATTTCAGTTGCCATGAGAACAGGAAGGATGTTCTTCCTGGACGCTGTAGCATGTCTTGACATCATTCAGTGTCCCATCCTCCGGGAAGTGTTGGTTTCTCCCTGGGAACAGCCTAGTAGAAAGTGTGCATATTTTGGGGCAGGTGGCCTGGACAGCCAAAACCCAACGCATGGCCGAGTGCTCCAGACCATCTACAAGAAGCTGACTGGCTCCAAGTTCGACTGTGCCCTTCACGGAGACCATTGGGAAGACCTGGGCTTCCAGGGTGAGAGAAAAGCGCCCATCTTGCTTTCCTTGTCTGATTGCTTCCAGAGGGAGAGGAGAGGCCATCTTGAGTGAGGAGGGACATCTAGGAGGGTACAGGAGACTGTAGGACCTCAGGAGCAGCACACGGGGGTATGCCGAGTATGGCTGAGAGGAAGAAGAGAGGGATGGAGAACTTGTCATTTGGAGCTCTGCCATCTGTCAGGAAGCACTTTAGTGGCACACATGGGAGTGATGTCATTTGAATCTGCTTTGCTTGTGCTGTGCCCGATATGTGTGGTGCTGGACCTCTAACCCAGGCCTCTGACCACTGAGCTGCATCCTCAGCCTGTACTATTTTTCCCCCAAACTCTACCACTACATTTGTAAATAAGAAATTCTATTTCAGGGCACAGCTGTACTTACCTTTAACCTCAGCGCTCAGGAGGCAGAAGCAGGCAGATCTCTGTGAGTTTGGGGCCAGCCAGGTGGACAGAGCAAGTTCCAGGTCAGCCAGGGCTGTCATAGTTTTTTACAGTTGTAACAGATTTCCACACATTTGACTAGGAGATGTAGCTTAGTTGTAGGGCACTCACCTAGCGTGCACGAAGCCCTGCGTTCAGTCCTCCACCACCCCATAAAATGACTCAGTCTCATACACATGCACGTCCAGGACTGGAGGAATGGAGGCAGTGGGTCAGAAGTCATATCAGCTGCAGAGCAGGTTGGAGGCCAGCCTGGATTTTGCCGTGTGCTGTGTTCCTAGATTCTGAGGTTCAGAGTGTGGTCATCTTTGGAAGTAGGGATTATCTTGACCATCAGAAATCTTAGGTACTTGGGCCCTCACTGAGAAGGAAGAAGAAGAAGAGAAAGAGGGGAGAAACAGGAGGAGGAAGAGGAGAAGGAAGAAGAGGAGGAGTGGGGCCATGTGCATCTCTGTGGTGTTTGGTGGAATAGGTTGGGTGTTATCTAAGTTGGGTATGTCTCACTGCCCTTCTCCTAACCATTTGGCTAGAGAGTCAGCTTTTCTGGAACCTTTGTGGTCTGCTCTTATCTGTTCCCTGTTGCTATTACAAAATACTTAAGCCTGGGTAATGTTTAGAAAATAGCAGCTTATTTGGCTCATGATTCTGATGGTGTGATGTCTAAGAGCATGGCTCCAGAATCTCCTCGACACGAGTTGAGGGCCGTGTTACTGTGTCACAACATGGTGGAGATACAGGAGAAAGGGTAGGCCTGTGTCAGTTAGAGACGTTCCTCCTCTTATATCTGTCTGCTGGCTATGCAGACAATGATGACTTTAAATGTCTCATCCTCCTGCCTCTACCTCCCAAGTGCTGGGAAGACCCGCATGTTGACACACACATGTGCAGGGCTCTCATCTCTCCCCCTCCTCCCCAGCCCAGCAGAGCCAATGTCAGGGCAGCTATGCAGCTATGTCCTGGGCGCTCAAGGGATCAGGACTGCTTTCTTGTTCACTGTTACACTCTGGTTCCTGCCACAGGAGCAAACCCAGCCACAGACCTCCGGGGGGCAGGCTTCCTGGCCCTCCTGCACCTACTCTACCTGGTCATGGACTCAAAGACGTTTCTGATGGCCCAGGAGATCTTCCGCCTGTCTCATCACCATATCCAGGTAGGGTTCTGGTGGGAATACAAAGGCTGAGAACTGCACAGTTCAGTGTCTAGATGGCGGAGATGAGCTAGGAATGGCTTCTCTGTCAGATGCCTTGAAGTCTGGGCTCAGGCATTCACTAGCTGTTGGTCTTTAGCAAATTCCTGATCTCTCAGAACTTTGATTTCATTACCTGCAAGATGGAAATCATAAAGCCTTGTCTTCACTTCTGTGGCTGTGGTAAAGCTAGCGAGGAAGGAGGAGTTTGGTTTTGCTCACAGTTTGAGGCTACAGGACCTGAGTGCCAGGGAGTCACAGCAGCTGGAGCATGGGAGGCAGCTGGTCACATTGCACCGCAGTCCAGAAACAGAGCAGTAACTGCAAGAATGTTCAGTGTCCAGCTGCCTTGTCCGTTTCGTGTGGCTCTAGATTCCCTGCCCACAGTTAAGATGTGCCTCTCCCTACCAACAACATAGTCAAGATAATCTGTTGTTAGCATGCTCCCAGACCCATGTCCCAGGCGATTTCAGACATTGGCCTTTAGTCAACATTAACCATCATGACTGTTAACTCCAGTTGTCTATGATCAGATGCACTAGGCACACAGAGAGGTTGCTGCTTCCGGTATTGGTAGCTTCTTTCCTGGTCTTATCATCAGCCCAGTGATGGTTTTGGTAACCCCCTAGTAGCCCCTGCCCTTTGGAATAGGTCTGATGATTGTTTCCATGTAGTGAAAGATAGTATTCCCTCCAGAGAAGACAGATGTGTCCTGCTTCCTCCCATTTACCTCCTCTAATTCCTGGGGCCAGCAATTAATTTGTTCAGTGAACAAAGATCTCTTCCGAATCCCCACCCACCCTCATAGATATGTTTTATGATACTTGGGATGAGTTAGAGAACGAAACAGACCAGGATCCTTCTAGCAGAGATGACAATACACTGAATGAATTCCAGAATCCATTAGAAGGGCATTACATAAGGTAGGGACACAGTGGTTAGTGGTGGGGTCAGGGCAACTCTCAGGAGATAAGCAGAGCCTAGAAGGAGGTGGCATGTTGGCCAGGACTGTGTCTGTGGTGCCTGAGGTTCCAGAGGGTGCAGGAGGAGCAAGGGTCACAAGAGAGGGGCATGCTGGGGACATGGCACGAGGTGTTAGAAGGGGTCACCAAGGAAGCAGGCCAGAGAGCAGGATTCCAGGTTTGTCTCTGTGTTTCATCAGGTGCAGCTGCTCAAAGCTCAAACAGCATAATACGTGCTACCTCACAGGGCTCTTATCAGCTGCAAGGTGAAGCACAATTGCTAAGGAAGTCCCTTGTGATCATCCAAGATAGGGGGTGGGGTGGCATGCAATGGATTGGAACAGAGGAATATCAAAGTAGATGAAATAAAATAGACTCATGAGTGGCTCTCAGAGAGTGGGAGCAGCGTGGGTTTGATGCAGTGGACATAGGGTAGACAGCAGTGTGGGTTTGATGCAGTGGACGTAGGGTAGACAGGAGCAGTGTGGTTTGATGGACATAGGGTAGACAGCAGTGTGGGTAGTGGACATAGGGTAGACAGCAGTGTGGGTTTGATGCAGTGGACATAGGGTTAGGATTTAGGGCAAGGAGGAAGTCAGTGATTTTTTTTTAAAAAAAAAACTAAGGACAAGTAGGGAAAAAAACAGGCATGGTGGTGTATACCTTTAATCCCAGCACTCAGGAGACAGAGGCAGGAGGATCTCTATGACTCTGAGGCAGCATGGACTGCATATAGGTCAGCTAAGACTATATAGTATAGCTCTGTCTCCAAAAATAAACCCCAAACAAAACAAAACAAAAAACAAAAAACCAGAGGTACCATAAAGAAAAAGTAGGAGCTAGAGAGGTGGCTCAATGGTTAAGAACACTGACTGGTCTTCTAGAGAGCCCAGGTTTAACTCCCAGTACCTACATGACAGTTTGAAATAGTCTGGGCCTCCAATTCCAGGGCATCTGACACTCTCTTCTGCTCTCCTCAAGCGCAGGCATCCATGTGGTACACAAGACATACATACACTCAAGCAAACCACCAGCCACATAAAATATTAATAAGAATAAGTGCACATTCTGAGCTTGGTGTGGTGGCACATGACTGATCCCTGCAAGGCCACACAGAGTGACTTCCAGGGCTTGGGAAAGTAGCTGTGCAAGACCACGTGCCTAGCAGGCACAGGGTGCCGTGTTCAATCCCTAGCACTACCATCGAATAAAGACCTCTCGTGAGTTGCCTATCAGCCTGGGCTAACATATCAAGTTCAAAGCAAGCCTAGGCTATATAGCTAGAAAGAGAAAGAAAGGAAAAGAAAGAGAAGGAGATAGCATTGGTCTTGACCTGGGCCAGGTGGGGCTGGCTGGTCAGACCTAAGAATGCTGGGCTGTCACTGGGAACCGCAATTGGGACATTTTTTGTGGATGTTAGAGACAAAGCCTTAAGTTTAAAAGAGAGTAGAGTTGGGGAAATAAATTGAGACAATTAAGAAAGATGTGTTTTTCAGAGGATCTCACTGCAAAGGGGAACCAGGAAGGGTGACTGGGTTTAAGAGATTTAGTCACGTTGGGGGTGGGGGGGCATATATTCTTGTTTATATTTTGCTTTTTTGTTTTTAAGACTTTATTTTTATTTGTGGTTGAAGAGATAGCTCGGCAGTTAGGAGCACTAGCTGCTCTTCCAGAGGACCTGGGTTTGATTCCCAGCACCCACTGGAAGCTCACAACTGTCTGTAATCCAGCTCCAAGATTTGACACCCTCACATAGACATACATGCACGCAAAACACCAATGCACATTAAAAAGGTTTTTATTTTACTTGTGTGCACATGTGTGCAAGTGCCATGGAGCCCAGAAGAGGACATAGGATCCCCTGGAGGTGCCTGCGAGCTGCCTGGTGTGGGTCCTGGGACCAAACTCCAATCCTTTGCAAGAGCAGCCTTAGACCTCCTAGCCTCTGAGCCCCTTCTCTGGCCCCCTATTTTACTTTGTTTTGTTAATTTTTGAGTCAGCATTTCCCTCTGTTGTCCAGGCCGTCTTGGAACTCACTGGGTAGCCCAGATTGTCCTTAAATACATAGTGATCCTCCTGCTCCAGCCTCCCTGGTGGCAAGATCACATGTGTGAGGGTACCTTGTCAAGTAGCTATTGTTAGGAAATTTCAAATGTACAGAAAAGTTGTAAGTAGGAAATATTATGTGACAACAGACATCAGCCTCAGAGCCTTGGGGTTTGAGACACAGCTCAGTTGGTAGAAGGCTTGTCTAGAGTGCACAAAACCCTGCGTTCAGTTCTGTTCCACCCAGAGAATGTCTGTGGCACACAGATTCCCAGTTTTGAATGAGTGAGTTTATTAAGCATATAACAAGCATAGGTAAAAGGATAAATATCAAGTAACAGGTGAGTGTTCATCAAATCAGGTAGTGACCACAGCCAGCAGAAATGGGGGAACCCTAACCAAACAGTCCTGCTGAGCTGCCAGACTGAGAGAGTCCTGGGCAAAGCAGGACGCTTTCTCCATGGGGAAGCCTCCAGCCTCTCCTTCCCACTGCCGGCAGTTTTATCCATGAGTAAACAAGAGGGACCTTTGTTGGAGATGGTTTCCTGCCAGTGGGTCTCGACAGTGCCCTGTCTTTAATGCCCTTAGTTACTTACTGGCCTCCCTCCTCCCTCTTACAGGAGTGGGAGCCAGGCTGGCCCAGGACACCTAAGATAAACAGGCTTGAATCTGAGACAGGGATTCAAGAGTCAGCTGCCAGCAAGCACCAACAGCACATGACAGTTTACCAATATAATTTATATTAGAGGTCCCCAGGACCTGACATGTTAGGGCATACCTGTAAATTCAAGGTCATCCTAGGCCTCACAGCAAGTTCAAAGCCATCCTGGGATACAGCGGACCCTTTATCTATCTATCTATCTATCTATCTATCTATCTATCTATCTACCTATCTATCTATCTATCTATCTATCTATCTATCTATCTGTCTATCTATCTACTAACAGTAAACAATGACTTGTATAACTATTTTTTAAAAAGATTTTTTTTTAATTTTATGTATGAGTACTCTAGCTGCATGCACACCAGCGTGCCAGCAGAAGGCATCAGATCTCATTAAAGATGGTTGTGAGCCACCATGTCGTTGCTGGGGATTGAGCTCAGGACCTCTAGATGAGCAGACAGTGTTCTTAACGGCTGAGCCATCTCTCCAACCCAGGAGATCCTATTTTAAGAAGAACTTTAACTGAGTATGGTAGCCCACACCTTTAATCCCAGTACTCTGGGAGTCAGAGGCAGAAAGATCTGTTGTGAGTTCAAGGCCAGCCAGATCTATATAGAGAAATCCAGGGCAGCCAAGGTGACACAGTGGAACCCTGTCTCAGAAGGGGTTGGGGACTGAGAATGTGGCTCAGTTGCTAGAGTGCCTGCCTAGCATCCACAAGGCCAGTGTTCAGTCCTCCGTGCAAACCGAACCTTGTGCTGCACACCTGTGACTCCAGCACTCAGGAGGAAGAGGTCGGACCACAAGTCCGGGTCATCCTGAGTTGCGCAGTGACTTAGAAGCCAACCTTGAATAGCTGAGACCCTGTCCTTAAAAAAAAAGAAAATGCTGGAAGCTTGTAGGGAGGAATGGGGAGAATGGTTTACAAGCAGGGTACCACCATCCCTCCACATTTACACACACTCCAGCCCCAGGGGAGGAGCACTGTGAGAAAGGACCATGAATGCCTCACAGCACTGCTTGGAAACTATGTCCCCAGCAGAGCGCCAGGCCCACAAATAGAGTGAATATTTATTCACAGGAACAGTTGCTGGTAATTGGAAGCTTATTGTCAAGTCGTGGGTGTCACATGGAGCACAACACTTGTGCCAGGAACACAGTGACACATTTGGGAAGTAGGGGAAAGGTAAAAGATAGAGACAGACCAAGGGTTGCCCGGAGTTTTATTAGGCTTGGAGCACAGGAGGCCAGCCGTGACCCTGGAGTCGGGGAGAGGGGTGCATAGTAACCACAGGAAGAAGCGCAAAGAACCAAGTGAAGCTAGGTGTGACCATGCACTGATCAGGTAATGGAGGCAGGAAAGTCAGTGGTTCAAGGCCACCCTCAAAAATACATGGTACATTCCAGGCCAGCCTGGACTACATGAGACCCTGTTTCAAAAATAAGATGGGCCCTGGTATTTTTGAATAAATAAGCGGAAGTGTTGTGTTAGTTATTTCTGTGTGGCTGGGACAAGTTACCTGACCAAGGCAGCTTCAGGGAGGACTTCCTTTGTCGCACATGGCCGTGTGGTACCCACACTCAGGGAGCAGAGGCAATGAGAAATCTGCTCCGTTTCTCCTTCTCTTTCAGTCTGGGGCACTAGATCATGGATGGCACCACCAACGTTTAGGGTGGGTCCCCTGCAGTTAACCTAATCTAGATAATCCCTCGAAGCCAGGACTCTAGACCCTGCCAAGTTGACAGTGCAGAATAACCGTCAGCACCCCTCACCCGTGCTCATCCGTGCATGCAGCACGCCTAGTTAAGTGCAGTGGGCCACACGGGAGATGTGGACTGGGTGGGAGGACGGCTCGGTAGAGTTCCGTGGGAGAAAGGGGTTAGGTGGGGTATTGAGGGGGATACAATCAAAGTGCATGTGTGTGTGTGTGTGTGTGTGTGTGTGTGTGTGTGTGTCTGTGTATGTGTGTGTGCCTGTGTGTACATGTGTGCATGTGCTTGTGTGTGTGCCTATGTGTGCGTGTGTGAAATTGTGAAGGGTTAAATAAAAATAAGAATTACTTATCACATAGAGCAGTAAAGGCGACCGTAAGAATGAAGGAAAGGAAGATGGTTTGGACCCCTGTCTACACCTTAGTCATCGGGTCATACTGTCGCAGATCGTCATTGTCTTTGACCAATGCACCTTTTTTTGTTGTTGTTGTTGTTTTGCTTTGTTTTGTTTTTTTGAGACAGGGTTTCTCTGTATAGCCCTGGCTGTCCTGGAACTCACTCTGTAGACCAGGCTGGCCTCAAACTCAGAAATCCACCTGCCTCTGCCTCCCAAGTGCTGGGATTAAAGGCGTGCGCCACCATGCCTGGCTTGAAACCCTGTCTTTTTAAAAAAGAAGTGGAAAAAAGAGGGAGTTGCATGCAGGACTGGCTTGGAGCAACCTCCTGTGGGCTCCTAGATTCCAGGCCTTATGTAAGGTGGGACTCGGAGACGATAACAGCAGCTGCCACCTCTGTGGGCTTAGTTTCTGCCAGTCACACGAGGAGTAGGACATGTATATGGTCAGAGCTGGCCGGCCACTGACTTACGATCCTCCATTCCAGCAATTCCCCTTCTGTTTGATGTCTGTGAACATCACCCGCATTGCCATCCAGGCCTTGAGAGAGGAGTGTCTCTCCAGGTGAGTCCCTAGTGGATCAGCGTGACCCAGCAGAACCTGGTCCAGTCCTGCCCATGCCTTCTCCACAGCTCTGGTACCTGCTGGTTCTCAGAGCTGGGCAACATCTCCATACGCCAGCCCCCTCCCCTCACCACCTACCCAAGTGCCAGGTTGCCAAATGCTGCTGGGGTGGACTGGAAAGGGGTGGGGTGGAGAGGGGTGGGGCGGGGAGGGGTGGTGGCTTGGAGGCTTCCTGAGGTGACCAGGTAGGCCAGGGAGGAGGGCACTGGTGTGTCGGGTTCATGTGTGGCTAAGCAAGTCACCTCCTCTGTCCTGTAGGGAGTGTAATCGGCGGCAGAAGGTCATCCCGGTGGTGAACAGCTTCTACGCGGCTACTTTCCTTCATCTGGCTCGCGTGTGGAGGACCCAGCAGAAGACTATTTTAGACTCAGGCTTTGTCCTCAAAGGTTGGCACTTCCTCCTGTGTCCAGGGCCAAGGATCCCAGGGTAGAACTACTGTCCTCCCCGACTCCCTCAGAACACCATGGGGCCTTCTCCATTCTCTGCGACCCCTCCTGCCTCCCTGTCCACCACACTCTTTTGTTTCCTCACTTGCTTGTTTGTTGATTGTGTGTTGAAGCAGGATCAATCTATGAGATCTTGGCTGGCCTGGAACTTGCTGTGTAGACCATATTGGCCTCGAACTTATGACAGTCCCTCTCCCTCTGCTTCCCGAATACAAAGATTACAGACATGCACCACCGTGCCAGGCTGCGGCTATGCCTGGTGGCCGTATGCGTCTGATGATTGCTTTTTATCACAGTTACTTTTGTTTAGGTTTCTGAGATGGAGTCTGTCACTGTAACCAGGTGACAGTCCTGCATCCACCTTCCTTGTGTTGGGATTACAGTCTGAGCCATCATGCATGGCTCTTGATGATCACATCACACAACAACAAAAACCTCTCATCTTCTGAACCAAAAATGTAGCTTGCTCGGCAGAGTGCAGGCAGAGCTCTGTGAGTTCAAGGCCAGCCTGGTCTACGTGAGTTTCAGACAAGCCAGGGCTACGTAGAGAAACTCTGTCTCATAAAACAACAACAGAACAGAACTGAAAGGCGGCTCAGTGGTTAAGACAGCCCGCTGCTCTCGCAGAGGACCCGGTTAGGTTCACAGCACCCATGGCCAGCAGCTCACCTCTGCCTGAAACTCTAGCTCCAGGGAGACTGCTACATCTCCGGCCTCTGCAGGCATCCACACTCACACCCACACACCCACAACCAGACTCATTTACAGACTTTAAGAAATAATAAAAATAAACCTTGAAAATATACCATCAATAAAAAGCTCAGGACGGGGCTATGGCTCCATTGTGAGGGCACCTGCCTGGCATTCAGGAGCCCCTGGCTCAACCCCAGAGATACATAAACTATGTGTGGTAGCCCAAGCTTGTAATCTCAGCAATCATTAGCCGCAGACCCAAAGGTAAAAGGTTAAAGGTCTACAGGAAAAGTGTCTCAAAACAAAATCAGAGCCAAGGAAGCCAGCGCTGGGGAGATGGCTCAGCAGTTAAGAGCACTGGCTGCTCTTCCAGAGGACTGGCTTCTAACACAGAAGCTCACAGCCATCTGTATAGCTCCAGTTCCAGGAGATCTGGTGCCCTCTTCTGACCTCCTCGGGCATCAGGCACACCTGTGGTACACAGCCATACACTCAAGCAAAACCTCATACATATAAAAATAAATAAAAATAGTACATATAAGCCGGGCGTGGTGGTGCACGCCTTTAATCCCAGCACTCGGGAGGCAGAGGCAGGCGGATTTCTGAGTTCGAGGCCAGCCTGGTCTACAGAGTGAGTTCCGGGACAGCCAGGGCTACACAGAGAAACTCTGTCTCAAAAAACAAACAAACAAACAAATAGTACATATAAAATAAATAAAAGTAATACATATAAAATAAATTTAAAATAAAATAAATAAATAAAAAATAAAAATAAAAAATAAAAACCTTAAACACTGAAGGCTGTGGAAGCCAAGGCCTGGTGGTTGGACTGATTCTGCAGAGTTGAATTCTGTGTCACAGCAAGGAAGTGGCCCCTGGGCGCTCTCTGGTTTTGCCATTTGGCCATCTTTGATGACTGTTCTATCTTTAAAGGACAGGGGTAGCAGCAGGATGTGGTGGCGCAGGCCTTTGATCCCAGCACTCAGAAGACAGAGGCAGGCAGATCTCTGTGAGTTCGAGGCCAGCCTGGTCTACAGAGTGAGTTCCTGTGTGGTCTGGGAAACACAGAGAAACCCTGTCTCAAAACACAAACAAGGGCAGGGTTTGGAGAGGTCCACACAGCCATTGCACTTGCTTCTGGATTTGAGTGCCACCCCAAGACCCTTAAGCCTTCATTCCCTGCTCTCCTCTGTTCCAGACTTGGAAGCGTTGGCCAAGAAGAGCCCAAAACGACTGCTCAAGACCCTGGATGACTACCTCGCCCAGGTGTCAAAGGGACAGACCTCCTTGTTGGAGGCACACAAGCGCCCTGGATCACAGGGACCTCACTCCAGGGATCTCACTTTCACAGGCGTGTGTGACCTGCAGTCTCACTCATTCGAGAGTGCAGGGTTGATCTGACCCACCACGGAGAGACCAGGACAGGCTGGGTCGCTGGGGCTCTCTGAACTAAAGAATCATGTCTGGGCCAAAGCCCTTCGTGCCCCTGCAGATGAGACTAGGAGGCTCCCGGGTGTGTGTAGTGACACCCACGCCCACATTTCTACATCAGCAGAGCACATTCAGGCAGCTAGAATTACCCCCCCATGCCGTCCTCCAAGCACGGAGTCTTCTGTCCTTCCCAGCTGGACTCCACTTCACAGGGTTGGACTCCTGATATCTCAGTGGAACTGAACAGAGCACAGGGCCAGACAGCCCTATCAGAATTGCCTACACGTCTGCACCTAGAGGCAGAGACCCTGGAAGCAACAGCCAAGATTCTGACTCCCAACAGCTGTCCCCAGTGTCTGTGGTTGGAATTGGAAGGACAGAGACAGCAATATCTTCAGCCATCAGGGGGCAGCACAACACAGAAAAAGTGACTGATAGGCAGGTCCTCTCTTCCTCCAGCCACCGATTTTTCAAGACACTTGTTTCCACCCTACCCTTCTCCTCTTTCCCCTCCCTCTCCTTTGCCCACCATTGTTTGTAATCTAGAAATGGGTACTCGGCTGGCTAGACTAGTCATTGAGCGTCCCACCCCCAACGCCCACAGGCTGGAGCGCCTATGGAGACCACTACCTATCTACCCTGGCTGAGAGGCAAAGGAAACTCACCCACCAGCAGTTTTAGAATAAAGGAATTGTTGTAATCTCTGGTATTTTCTTCCAAGATGAAGTTCTTTCAGGGCTGGCCTGTCCCCCACCCCCAACCCCCTGCTGTCTGAACACCGGACTGAGACAGGCAGATCCAAGTGCCTAGGGTTCAGTGGGGTTGCAGACCCCAGATTGGAGTCTTTTAACTACTCCGTGGCTACACACCACCTGAGCTCCCCAGCTGCACCTGCAGGCACAAAGATGTCTTTTTCTGTATCATTATTGGTTGTGTGTATGACACGGGGTGTGGGGCACACGCATGATAAAGCAAGCATGAGGAGGTCAAAGGCCAGCTTCGTGAAGTTGCTTCACTCCTAACACCTTTAAGTTCTAGGAATTCAAAGCCAGGTCATCAGGCTTCCGTGGTGGGCTCCTTACCTGTTCAGCCATCTTGCACACCCCGGCCTGGAGATTTCTTGCAAGCTCTGGCCAATAAGCACGGTGCTCTTGTTAAGGCTGACTGGTGTGGTGTCCACCCCAGGGGTCTCCTGCTTTTGCCTCTGGGCCTGGGCCTGGGCCTGGCTGTTGCTCCCTCACCCCAGACACACACACACACACACACACACACACACACACACCTGACCACCCCAGCCTCTCTCACACACACACACACACACCTGACCACCCCAGCCTCTCTCACACACACACCTGACCACCCCAGCCTCTCACACACACACACACACACACACACACACACACACACCTGACCACCCCAGACACACACACACACCTGACCACCCCAGACACACACACACACCTGACCACCCCAGACACACACACACACACCTGACCACCCCAGCCTCTCTCACACACACACCTGACCACCCCAGCCTCTCTCTCTCACACACACACACACACACACACACACACCTGACCACCCCAGACACACACACACACCTGACCACCCCAGACACACACACACACACACACCTGACCACCCCAGACACACACACACCTGACCACCCCAGACAGACACACACACCTGACCACCCCAGACAGACACACACCTACCACCCCAGACAGACACACACACCTGACCACCCCAGACACACACACACACACACACACACACACACACCCCTGACCACCCCAGACACACACACACATACACCTGACCACCCCAGACACACACACACACCTGACCACCCCAGACACACACACACACCTGACCACCCCAGACACACACACACACACACACACACACACACACACCTGACCACCCCAGACACACACACACACTCACACACACACACACACCTGACCACCCCAGAGCCTGGAGCCCCCTGTGCTCCTCCCATCTTCCCTTAAATGAAGCTCTAGAGGCCTGTGTCCATCTCTGCCTGTCTCTGGCCACTCCAAATCTGGTCCAGAGACAAGCAGGCCTCCCAGGGTGCTTGTGACATGCCCTGCAGTTGGCCTTCCGTCCTATCTACAGGGTCTCAATTATGCTTTATTACCACGCCACTTCCTCCAGCCCCCATGTTCACAGGCCAGCAGAGAGGCCAGGAAGGCAACTCAGTCCCGTGTCAGTTTGGTGCTTCCTTCCCTACCATCCGTCCCTTGCTAGAGCCTGCAAGGCTGAAAGAACAGGATCCCAGCATATCAGGGCCCAAGCCAGGTGGACCCTAGGAGCATCTGGCTGGAAGGGGCCAGCATCCCCAGCAGGAACCCTTCAACCAGATCAGGGTGCACATAGCTCCAGGATAACCCAGGAATCAGTTCTACTAATAGATTCACTTGAGAGTTGAGGTGGAGTTAGGAGACCTCTGATAGTGGTTGAAAAACTGTGTGCTTTTCTTGGGTGTAGCGGGGACAGCTATCCATGGAAGACCTTAAAGTACTCCATAAATCTAAAACTGTCAGAATTACTGAGTGGGTGTCAGCCTTTCTCTCTCCCTGGCACGTACTCCTGTGTGGCCAATCAGAGGCTGGAGGTCTCAGGGTCACCAAAGAGGGGGTCTTAAAGGAGTTTGCCTTCCCCTGCTTCTTAGCACAAAATCGGCAGGATGAATTTGATCAGCCTTCCCGGGTTTGTGTGGGCCAGAACAAGCCAGTGTGTGACAGCTCGGAAGCCACACTCAGGGTGGCTGCTGTCACCAAGACATCACACACTGTTGGGTGTTGAGGGGTACTCTTTGTGGCACATCCCCCCGCCCCTCTCTAGCTAGTTTATTTTGAGATAGGGTTCCATATCGCCTAGGCTGACTTTGGACTCGCTCTATAGCGAAGGCTGAATTCACAATCCCCCTGCCTCTGCCTCAGAAGTGTCAGGATTATAGACATCTCTTCTCCCTAGCACACGCACTCTGTCCTCTTTGTCAGGCCATACCACGCCATGAACAAAAAACAGAACAGGGCTGGGACCAGGGAGAGCAAGCAGCCAAGGGTCAGAAACAGGGCTGCTCCTGTATAAACTGGAGTTTTTCACATACACACACATGCATTCAGGGCCTCTCCCCTATAGAAGGATGCTTTACACACACAGGCCTTGGGCTGCTCAGCCAAACACAAAACTCAGTTGAGCAAGGGACAACAGCTAGCCTGTTCTAGGGCTGCGGCACGTTCTGTTCCACTCCTGGGTGAGTGTCATCATTTAAAACTGCCTCGGGGGTGTTTGTTAGGGTGTCTGAGGAAATTACTGGCTTGAACCGAAATCTATCCCAAGTCACAGCCACTGCCTTGACTCAGCTGGGAATGTGAGACTTGAAAGCGACGCTGAGGCCTGGCATGGTGCCGCCTCCTTATTAGGTTCTTCTGGGCATGGTGGGAGTTGGCCAGCAGCTTGATGGCAAGTTCTGGTCATGCAGAGCCAGTCCTGGGCTCCTGGGAGCTATGGACTTGCATTTATGTTCTACTCTCCGCTCAGCATGGGGCTGAGCCTGAGTGAACAGGTGGGACTAAAGCCAGTGGGGGATGGGGTGAGGGACAAGCCACACAGGAAGAGAGCAGGGAATGGAATGTGTCCTTTATTGAGCATCCAGAGGGCACCTCAGTGCTGACCCAGCAGGCAGGGGTGGGAGGCAGGAGAGCAGAGATGGGGGACACCCACCCTCACTTCCAGTTCTTGAAGAATTGCTTGAAGATGGGACTCTCTCGGCCCTGGGGCAGTATCTCCACCTGCAGTGGGAGAAAAGCTGGGCTCACAGGCTGCCCACCTCTACTTCTGAGGAAGTGGGAGGGGCAAAGGACACCAATGACAGGGGTAGGCAGCAAGGACTGAGATCAGATGTAACCTAACCGAGAGACACTGCAGCTGCGCTGCCAGCTTTGTCTCCTGAGAGAATGCTCCTCTGTGACTCAGGATTCTTGTCATGCCCTGTAGTTAGGTTGCCCTGCTACACCAGAGACTACGTACGGTGCTAGGGCATTTTCCCTCGTGTGTTCCATCAGCCAAAGGGTCTGCATCTTCAAGTGACCTGTGCTCACTAATATCACTTGTACTGTGGTTTTTGGATACCCCACCACACTCACACACACACACACACACACACACACACACACACACACACACACACACACTTTTGTGGGTTTTCCTAGAGGATTATGGGGGGGAAAATCCTCTAAAGGGCTATCTGGCCTATCGTGATTTAGGAGAGAAAAAGACCACTTTACCCCATAAACATACCACCCACCTCACAAATATTTTATAAAATTGTCTTCAACATCCACAGTGCAGAACCCAGAGAGAGCTCCCCATCACGGGGGGGGGGGGGGCGGGGGCGGAGGGGGGATTGGATGCACACCAATCTCTCTTTGCAGTGTTCCTTTGCTTGAATTTACTAAATAAACTTTTGCTCAGACTGTCTGTGTCTTGACTGAATTCTTTCATTCAAGAAGACAAGAGCCCTTGTAGCACCAGGTAAGAGGAGGCAAGCAGTGTAGGCCTGTTCTGAGAAGACAGGAGACACAGCTTCAAGGATGGGGCCCTCAGTCTGGCAGATGCCACCCAGTAGACATCGTCTTTCCCAGAACTGACTCCTGGGATTCACACCTATGATCTCAGCACTTGAGATGCTTGAGACAGGAGAACTGCTGTGAGTTCAAGGCCAGCCAGGCTATGCATAGTGAATTCTAAGCTAATCTGGGCAACAGGGGGAGACACTGTCTCAAAAAAGGGGAAGGTGGGGCTGGTGAGATGGCTCAGCAGTTAAGAGCGCCAACTGCTCTTCCAAAGGTCCTGAGTTCAAATCCCAGCAACCACATGGTGGCTCACAACCATCAGTAACGAAATCTGATGCCGTCTTCTGGAGTGTCTGAAGACAGCTATAGTGTACTTACATATAATAAACAAACAAACAAATGTATTGCATATGTATGTCTGCAATATAAATTTAAAAAAAAGGGGGGGGAGGGAGAGCTGAGGATGCCCTGGGTTCAATTCCCAGCACCGGGGAAACCAGATGAGGTGACACACACTTAGAGTCCTAATAACTGGGAAGTACAGGCAAGAAGAGCAGAAGTTCAAGACCATCCCTGGCTATACAGAGAGGCCAAGCCTGGGCTACATGAGACCCTGGGACAGAGAGGCAGAAGGAGAATGGCTCGTGCAGCCACCATGCTGAGGATAGCCAGCCACCGAGTGACATGCTGTCCTGCAGGCTCCCGGGAGTCTCTTTGGAAACAAGTTTTGAGGTTGTTGTTGTTGTTTAATGCTAAAAGACTGAAAAGGCCTTTCCACCTAACAGGTCTGAAGGTAAGCCGGTCTGCTCCCAATTCCTGAGCTGTCCTGCTCTTGTCCAGTCTGGGAGTTGGAAGTCACAGGAAGAAGGGTCCTCCCTGGAGGAGGTGGGGGAAATGGTCCCGTCCTCACCTGAGTGTTTGGGGAATACCTCATTCGAGAGATGAAGCCATCAGCCACTTGGAGGGCTGCCTGCCGCTCTTTCTCATTAGCTTTTCTCCCTGGAACACAGATTTCAAAATGAGAAGAGAGTGGGTGGGGCTGACCGCAGAAGGCCTGCCCAACATTCCTGAAGCTCTGTGTTCTGCCCTAGCACCACAGAAAACCACCTGCAAGCTCATCTTCAGATACACAGGGAGCCTGGGCCGCACGAGGCACTGGGGGGGGTGGGGGGTGGGCGCGTACTCTAGGCTCCATCCCATTTCTCTTGAGGAAACTTAAAGGGTCCCAGAACACCTGACAGTTTTTAAAACAAATGAACCCGGAGTCCCCAAGAATGTTGAGGGAGTCTCTGGGGTATGAAATCAGCCACCTAATACTTTCCCCAGAAAGGTGGCAGCTCTAAGCTAAGATTAAGTAAATTAATAAATAAATAGACAAAATAAAAACTTTTCTCCTGTATCAGCAGACTCTCCTAGCTCTGATCAAGCCATCTTTTAGGAAGGAAGAACTTCCACCTAGACATCACACTGGAAGGCCAGAGGGCTGGGGCAATGGCTCAGAGGCCCTGAGTTCGATCCCCAGCACCCACACAGCACTCACAGCCGCCTGTAATTCCAGTTCTAAAGGATCCAATGCCGTCTGCTGGCTTCTGAGGACACTGTACACATATGGTTCAGACATGCATGCAAGATACACACACATAAGTACACATAAAAAATCAAAAAGAAACTCTAGAGCCCGGGCCTCCCTTCCCTGGAGCCCCTCACCTTTTGTGTGTGAACAGTGTGGCAGAGAACACTGTCCTGTTACCAGACCTTTTGTGTGAAACTAAAGAGAACACAGAATGCAGTTTCTTCTAGAGGTGGACGGACTTGCACAAGGCCAAAAGCTAACATGCTTGCTAACAAGATGCTCCTAGAACTAAAGAGCACACAGAATCCACCCAGTTACACTGGCAGTCACTGGAACACTTCAAGTTGAGGCATTTTCACAAGGAAACAGAGCCAGGCATGGTGGTGGCTGGTTCTCTGGCCAGTGTTAAAAGTGAACACTTTAACTACCTGTGAGCTACCAAGCGTCTGTTGGGATGTAGCTGGTGATAGAGCACTTGTCTAGCATGCCCTGGGTTCCATCCATCCCCAGCACCAGAGAAAAGCAGGCATCGTAGTGCATGCCTCCTTCCTAGATCAAGAATTCAGTCATCCTTGGCTACAGAAGTCAGAGGCCAGCCTGGGCTACATGAGACCTTGGCTCAGTGGTTGACAGCACTTGCTGCTCTTGTGAAGAACCAGAGCTCAGGGCTGGAGAGTTGGCTCAGTGGTTAAGAGAACCAACTGCTCTTCAGAAGGTCCTAAGTTCAATTCCCAGCAACCACATGGTGGCTCACAACCATCTGTAAAGGGATCTGATGCCCTCTTCTGGTGTGTCTGGAAACAGCTACAGTGTACTCATAAATAAAATAAATCCTTAAAAAGAAGAAGGAGAAGAAGAAGAAGAAGAAGAAGACCAGAGTTGAGTTCCTAGAGCTGGTCCATCAGGAGGCTCAAAACTGCTTTTTAACTTCTGCTCCCCTCTGGCCCTTGGTATCCACAAACATGTGTGAAAGAGAGCACATGTGCAGAAACACAAAAGTAAAAACTAAAGTAAATCTAAACAAAACAACAAAAAATCCAAACCCAGAACCTCAGCTGAAGGAACGGACAGCCCAGACCTTCCTGGGAACCGGCAAAAGCAAGCAAGCTCCCGGGGTCATGCTGTCTCCAGATTTCTATGGTCAAAGCAAGCATCCAGACTCCTGCACACAGGCAACCTTTCTTCTTCTAGCAGACACAATTTCTTGGAAAACCACGGCCTGCAAGTGTACTGCATACTGTATAAAGTGCCTACTAAGACCATCTATTTAAATTCTATTTAATTCTATTATAGTTAATAAAGAACCTCAAGATCAGGCACTGCAGAGCCCTGAAGGCCTGGACATGGGCCAAGAGTTCTCAACGCCCCTCAGGCAAGCCCTGGGAACATGTTAAATATACAGGTGGTCAGGCTCCAAGCCAGACCAGATGAATCTGAATGTCTGGGATGGGCCCAGCCGTATACTAAACAGGCCCTTGAAGTTCTGAGATAGAGATGGGCTGAGGTTTTCAGAGATGGCTGAGCCCGCTGGGTTCAGAGCAGCTGCGGTGCCCTCAGGCTCACACAGAGGAGCCATACATACCCTTCCAGATGTAGATTTTGCCACACAGCCCGTTGTCCAGAACAAAGCAGTCATCTGGAATTAGCAGTTCAGAGGCAAAAGGGCTGGAGTCAGCCACCTTGGTCAGATTCATCTGTCCAGTGGCATCAGAGACCTGGAGAGGAAAGACAGTTCCCAGTGTGACACAGACACAATTCAGTCCTCACCTGGAATCATGGGTTACCCAGTTGTCTCTACCAACAGTTCTGAGAAACAGGCAGGAAGAGCCCTCCCACCCCACCCCTACAAAAAAAATCAAGCTCCAGAAAGACTCTCTCTTGTCTATCACTGCAGTCCAAAGGCCACAAACCCCTAGGGGAAGAAGTGAATTCCACTTTACAAGTAACTGCACCGGTTCAAATCAAGACAATCTTAGAATTAGCATCTGACCTTCACCAGGGGCTGGAAGTGAATACCATTCTCTTTCTCAGAGGGCGTCCTTCCCACCATCTCTCCTCCAGTCCCCACAAACCTACCTGAGCCCTGGCCCAGCCTTCCCACAGCCTCTTCCCTTCAGCTCTGTACCCTGGCCACCTGCAGATGCTCTGTGCAGGATCTCACACCAGGCCAATCCCCAGCAGGCCTGTAGTGCCTACCTTATACAGGGCTGCAGCCTGGGCGTTGGTCTGGTCAGCTGTAATGTCTTCCTCGGGGTTACCCTCCTTCAGAGCAGGCTTGGGGCCCAGAACCTGAAGAGCCAGGCAGGATTACTGGGGCTTCTGCACCCCAATTTTCCAAGTCACCACATGCAGGGCCACCTGTGTTCTGCACTGGGAAAAGCAATGGGCCCAGCCCACCTACCCGACAGCCTCTTGCCCTGAGAACACATCCCCAGAACACAAAGGTACCCCATGAGCTAGGGCTGAGTAGGAACCCAGATACCCCCACCCCTGCCAATCCTCTGTCAGCCATCTTCATGCTCCCAGCTTATCGCTGTCTCTCCTGACCACATCCAAACAGCATCTCCCAGCTGCCCACCCCAAGATCCCCAACCTGAATCATCTCGGCTGGCTCCTCTCCATCAGTGATGATTTCCACCTGGGCCTTGCCCTGCCGCTCGCTGTCCCTGATGGCCAGGGCCAGGTCCCTCGCCTTGTTGCGCTCAAGGATGTTGGACTTTCCACCACACCAGGCAAAGATGTTCTGCAGAGAAGCCAGACAGGCTCATCACAACCAGCTGCCTCTGTCCTGCCCACCACTGAGAAACTGTCCCCACAGGCAGGGAAACTATGCCGTGAGTGATGGCACAGGCTTGACCTCGGCACTCAAGACACAGACGCAGATAGATGTCTGTGTATTTGAGACCTGGTCTACAGAATGGGTTCCAGAACAGCCAGGGCTACACAAGTTTCAGTCTCTGCCTGTCTGTCTGTGTCTCAAAAAAAATTCCAAGGTTCAATTCTCAGTACCCACAAAGTGGCCCACAACTGCCTACAGCTCCACTTTCAGGGGATGCAATGCCATCTTCTGAATTTCAAGGGCACTGGGCACATATGTGGTACCCATGTACGCATAAAGAAAAAAAAAAAAAACCTTAGAGTGCTTCTTACCCTAGTGCTGTCTCTGCATCACGTGGTTTTCCTCCACATCACCGACCACCATATATTTTACCGTTTTTATCTTGTTTATAAATTATGTCCTGAGGTTACTACAGAGGTGACTCAGTGGTCAAGAGTACACACTGCTCTTCTAAGAGGACCTGAGTTCTGTTCTGAGCACCCACAATAGGCAGTTCACAACTGCTTATAACTCCAACTCTGGTGCCCCTCTTCCAGGCTCTGCTGGTATCTGCAGTCACATGTTTTTCCCCTCCCCCTCCCCAGACTCAAACAATACATATTTTTTTGTTTGTTTGTTTGTTTTGTTTTGTTTTTTCGAGACAGGGTTTCTCTGTGTAGCCCTGGCTGTCCTGGCACTCACTTTGTAGACCAGGCTGGCCTCGAACTCAGAAATCTGCCTGCCTCTGCCTCCCAAGTGCTGAGATTAAAGGCATGCGCCACCACCGCCCGGCTACATAATTTTTAAAAATATAATCAAATTACAAAAAAAATTTTTTTTCAAAAAAAATAGGAGGCTGGAGAAATGGCTCAGCAGTTAAGAGCACTGACTGCTCTTCCGAAGGTCCAGAGTTCAAATCCCAGCAACCACGTGGTAGTTCACAATCATCTGTAATGAGATCTGATGCCCTCTTCTGGTATGTCTGAAAACAGCTACAGTGTACTTATATATAAAATTAATAAACAATTTAATTAAATTATTAATAAATAAAAAAATTAAAGAAAACCTTAACATGTTTTTTAAGAGTTTAAAGCTTTCTGTTGAGTCACATTTATATAAAATATACGCTGGGCTACCTATGGCCAAGGGCCACAGGTTGGACATGCCTGAAACTGCACAGGAGGAAGCACACCAGTTATGTACAGGTATGAGACCACTGTATCTATGAGGCTGGAGCATCTGAGGATAGCACTGTCTATGAGTGGCTGGGAAATAAGCCCTGGGCATCCCTAAGGGCTCACTGGATGGAGATGTCTTCTTGTGGATGGGCTTGGTCCCCAGAACACCTCAGCTCTTCCTCCCCAGCCTCCCAGCCACACCAACCTGACCCAGGTCCAGGATGAAGCAGTCCCCAGTGTTGAAGCTGTCCCAACTCAGAGCCCTCTCGGTCGCACGGATGTTCTTCTTCCCCTTAACCTGGTAGAGCTTCCTGATGGCTGCTGGGGTGGCGCCCGAGGTTGTCTTGTGAAATGCCGACTCTACACCACCTTCCTGCAACCCAAAAAACCGGGCTGAGTGGCCTCCTAGGCAACCCTGAGCCCTCTGCCACTCATTGCTCTGGGAGACACAAGAAGGTAGAGACAGATCTCCACGTGTGCCCAGGCTTCCCATGGGACAAAAGTTGGTTGGGAGAGAAGCCAAGGGAATGAGGACTCGGAGGTGCGTCTCACCCGGTACTTGAGGCCTCGTGGGAAGTAGCTCATGAAGAGGTCAGACTCATTGCCTTGAACCTCACGGTGCTGCACTGGCCGCTCCCCCAGCAGGGTGTTGAGATGCACAGCCAGCACTGCACAGGCCCCCTGCTCATCCCGGGAGGACTGCTGGCCTAAGGTGAACAGGAGGCGAGAGGCAAGGTCCCTGAAATCCACGGCAGCCTCCATCCCTGCCTTAGCTAAACCCACACAGACACCATCCCAACCCCTTTACCTATCCACAGGTGCAGATGGGAAGCCTCCTCTGGGCCATTGTGAAGCACTAGGTAGGAGTCCCCAGAGAAAAAGATGCCATGGCTCTCTCGTGCTATGGGCACCGGCTTCAGCTTCTCCACACGCCATATGTGTAGGCCTGGGTCTTGGACTGAGGCCGGGAATGGAGAGCCACTGGGGGAAGAGATGGTTGGTAGCAGACCTCATGAGGAGTGGGCTCAAGCGCAGAGACTTGAGCAGGCCTGGAGACTGAGGTCTGGGTATAGTGAGAACAGGGAGGAGGGAGGAGCAGCCCTTGGAAGTAGAGATGGGAGGAGAGCCAAGGTGAGGCACACTGCTTACCTCTGAGGGATGGGTGTGTACATGCTGTTTGCAGACCTGAAAAGAGAAACTATGATTGTCCCAAGCATCATGACAACGATGCTCCAGGGATCTGGGGACACTTCTGGGTGGTCCAGAGTTTATGTAGCCTTTGCTTGTCCTCACCGTCTCTAAGAAGCTAAGGATGACCCACAGCTCAGGTGATACTCTCTGGGGAAAGCCCTTGCATGGCAAGTGTGAGGCCAGAGTTCGAGTCCTCAGAATCCACCCAAAGGAAAGGAACAGGCCGCTTATGACAGCACACACAGTGGTAGCCCCCCAGCACTTGGGAGGTGGGGGCACAAGGCACAGAAGCTCAGGGACATTCACCCTACAGGCTAGCCTGGGTTACGTGAAACCCTGTCTTAAAGCAACACTAAATGTCTGGCATAGACGTGCACACCTGCCATACCGGCATTCGAGGGGCCGAAGCAGGGGGATCAGAAACTCAAGGCTATCCTTGGCTACATAGTGAATTCAAAGACATCCTGGGCTATAAGATACCCTGTCTTAAAAGAAGAAGAAGGAAGGGAGGGAAGGAGAGAGGGAGGGAGGGAGAGAGGAAGGGAGGAAGAAAAACAAGGGGTTGGAGAGATGGCTCAGCATGTAAGAGCACTGACTTCTCTTCCGAAGGTCCTGAGTTCAAATCCCAGCAACCACATGGTGGTTTACAACCATGATAACCCGTAATGAGATCTGACACCCTCTTCTGGTGTCAGCTACAGTGTACTTATGTATAATAATAAATAAATTTTAAAATAACAACAACAAAAAAAAAGAGCACTGACTGCTCTTCCAGAGGTTCTAAGGTCAAACCCCAGCAACCACATGGTGGCTCCTAGCCATCTGTTATGGAATCAGATGTCTTCTTCTGGTGTATTTGAAGACAGCTACAGTATACTCATATAAAATAAATAAATATTCTTTAAAAGAAAGAAAGAAAGAAACAAAGAAAGAAAGAAAGAAAGAAAGAAAGAAAGAAAGAAAAGAAAACAAGGCTCGAGTGGCACAGCTCTGCAGACAAAGGTGCTTGCTGCATCAGTCTGATAAACTGAGTTTGATCCCCAGAACCCAGTAAAGGTGAAGGGAGGAAACAGTCCCCACAAGGAGGTCCTCACACCCCCCACGTTTACCCACGTGCATAAGCATCCACATATACCCAGATATACACCCATACAAACAAAGATTGTATGTTTAATATTTCTTTTTTAAAAAAATCTTGGGGCTGGAGAGATGGCTCAATGGTTAAGAACACTGACTGCTCTTCCAAAGGTCCTGCGTTCAATTCCCAGCAACCACATGGTGGCTCCCAGCCTTCTGCAATGGGATCCAATGCCCTTTTCTGGTGTGTCTGAAGACAGCTACAGTGTACTTGTTATATACATAAAATAAATAAATAAATTCTTTAAGAGAGAGAGAGAGAGAGAGAGAGAGAGAGAGAGAGAGAGAGAGAGAAACTGATGCCAGCCTGGGACCCTGTGAAGAGAGAGAACTAGAGCCTTTAACCCCAGCACTCAGAAGCAGAGGGAGGTGGCTTTCTGCCTACTCAAGGCCAGCCTAGTCTTCGTAGTGTATTCCAGGCTAGCTAGGAAGAGGAAGAGAGAAGGGGGATGGGGGCCTTAAGCAGAATTTTGTATTCTTTAAGTCTACTAAAAACAAAACCCTCATAAGATGCTCTCCTTCCCAGCCAGCTCTCTCCCAGGGGAACTGCTCTCATCTGGCAGTACCTATCCCTTGATGTTCCCAGCATCCTCCAGTTCCAGAATGACAAATGCCACCTTTGTTTTGTAAAGCAAGAGAAAATATTTCTCAGGTAAAAGAAGTTGTAGTAAGGGAGAAAGCACAGGAAAGCTGTCATGTCGTTCTGTTAGATGTACCAGCCTTGTTTTATAACTCCAGAAAAATGCGATCATAACAACTTCGCCCTTCCTTTTATTTGTTCCTGTCGGGAGCTGGCTTCTTTTTTGACATCCACATATGTACTGTGGTACATGCACATGTGTGCTTGAGTGTACATGTACACACACTAAAGTAATAAATATGTAAATGAATGTGACCAGTGAGTTGGGGGGGGGGGACTGCAAACGCAGTCGGTCCCCCTTAATTAGCTACAAGCGCTCCCTTACTGTACGCTGAGCCATGTCTCAGGCCGGTTTTGTTCTGTTTTGTTTTGTTGTTTGTTTTAAGGCTTAAAAGGCAGAGAGCATATGTCGTCAGCATTTAATTCAGCGTGCAAGTTTCCCACACAAGTACGAAGCGGCTCCTACAGACCGCTCCGGAGGACCGGAAGAGCGGGGTCGTGCCGAGGGCGGAGTCTGCGTAGGGAACAGCAGGAGGCAGAGCCCTGGGGAAAGATGAAGCCGGGGAATCACCCATTTCCTTCCCAGGACCAACCTCCCAAAGAGAGGAAGGCGTGACACTTCCCGCAGGGAGGGAACTTCGTGGGGTGTGCCCCCCCACACACACACACCCCACACACCCCGCTATGGGCAGCCCAGCCTGTGACTCAGGAACTGATGAATAGTCAGCCCCAAACCCAAGCACAGGAAGAGACAGAGACAGACTGAGCCCACGGCTTTACTGCTTTCAGTTCTGGGTTACCAAGTAAGAAATTAGGCCGGAACTCAAAACCATATGTCCTCCTCCGCTCCAAGTCACTGCAGGGCTCGGATGTTAATTAACTGTGTGCACACCATGGTACGAGCACACACACATACACACGCCATGGTGGGTTAAACTCCATCACTCCATCTGAACCTTCTAGACGTTTCTGTGTACCCCCTTGTCAAATCCAGTTTCTGCCAAAGATTCTTGAAAAAAATCAGTTCAGCTGCAAATCCCCATAATCCCTAACCCATCATCCTCCTTTATTCAGATCTGGTTCCTCAGCCTGCACCATCCCCCCCCTCCCCCATCTGATCATCCTGACTATCTTCAGCAAGAATCCTGTTAGGTTAGTTTGACAGAACCTCCCACCCCCCTGGCACTTCCTTTTAGTAATTTTCCATGCACTGACCCTCAGCTAGCTCTAGACGATTTAAGTCTTGTTTTCTCGCACTACTTTGGGTCTTAAGACTAGTCTTTCTCGCACACTGCAAGGCCCCGGTACTGTGGTCCCTATACTTTAGTGACTGTCCTGTTAAAGCCTTCTTTATCAAGTATCAAGGAGTAAGTTTTTCTCCCTTTATTTCTTTTTCTTTCAGCACAGGGTCTCTTGTAGCCTTAAGCAGGCCTTGAATTCACTAGGTAACCAAGGATACCTTAAACTTCTGATCCTCCTGCCTTCGCCCCCTTCCCCATGTTGGATTACCAGCAGGTTTGGTTTATGCAAAGCTAGAGATCAAATTCAGGTCTGGGTAAACTCTACTGTCAGCTACATCCCCAGCCCCTAAGTTATTCTTCAACAGAACCACTGCATACAAAGGCCTGGAGAAACTGCCTCCACAGGCTGCAAGTGTACTGAATAGCTGTTCAAAGTGATCCTTAGTGCAGTGAGGTCTATGGGGAGCAGCTTGGTCTAACACCTGGTGCACTGCAACTGTGTGGAGAGGAAGGCTTTTAACACCCCTGACAAAGCTAGGCAGGCTGGTGTAAACCTATATATAATCCCCATTAATTGATAACCTGAGATACTTATCAGACATTCAAGGCCAGCCTCAGATGCTGAGTGTGTTCAAGGCCTGTGCAATATAATGTGGCCAATCTCAAGACAAAAAGTAGAAAGAGGGCGAGGGACAGATCTCGGGGGCACAATGCTTGCCTAGCATGCATGAGTTCCAAGTTCAATTCCAGCTCCCAAGGAATTGAGTGGGGTGCATGGGGGACACTGAGCTGAGCTAAAACCAGGCTGCATAGACAGAGGCTGGGTAGCAGAGCCTGAGAGAAGCTCCAGGTTCTGATAGGGGCTGCGGCTGCCCTCCCGTCAGCTCGAGGTCCTGCTCTGGTCAGGCTTTCCTGGGGAAGGGTCTTCCATTCCTGTCTCCTCGTTTCAGCCCTGTGACCTGTTCCTACCGCTCCTCAAGCTCCCACAATGTACGTGTCACAGCCCCTCCATCCCTGTGGGCACACGTCAACCCTAGCTGTCTGTGGGATAAACGACCGCTCGGTAGGCTTAGCTCCTGTGGGAGTTTTCCCAGCCCCATTGTCACATCATCCTCTGCTTGCAGGTTTAGAGCACATCTGGCCACCTTCTTGTGCTAACAACAGCAAGGCACACCTGCTACCCTATCACAAGCATTCATGACAGAGTCTATTATTCACTTCCATTCCTTCAAGATCTGTTGGGGGGGGGGGGCTCAGCATGAGGAGTAGTCCATGCCTTATGGCCTACCTAGAAGGTTCAGGAAGTGGGGAGCCATCATACCCAAAGAAACCACAGACCAACTTCCTCCCCATCAGACCGTCACATAATCACAGACCGGCATTAGAAGAGGCTTTAGTGCTTAGATAGTCCTTAGCGCACACGAACGAGCCCTCTTCTGTGGCTCACTTCGCCATCCTCCTCTTGAATGCTTCTGGTGGTGGGAAACTCACCACCTCACAGGCAGCCTCTGTGTCTTTCACTGGGAACGGGAAGCATGCCGGGAACCAGACCCAGGGCCACAGGGCACAGCTGGAAAATGCTCTACCACTGAGCTACATCACAGCTGGCCACCTCTGCTGAGGACTCCGTTTTCCCCCATTGTGCCACAATGTGATGAGTTTTAGGGGCTGGCTTTCTCCCCGAGACATGAAAGCACCTTTGGAGCAGGAAGCTGAGTTTGCCTATGGACCTTTGGACACACCTGACTGTGCCCGGAAAAGTGTCTGATTGTCCTAACTTGCTGAGATCCAATGACTGGACTAGATGAAAACCAACGGGATTGCTTAGGATCTCGACATCCAGGCAAGGCCTGGAGCAGCCTTGAAGCAGAAAGCCAGAGGGCAACGAGGCCCATCTGACTGTCGTGAGCAGTGGGGGGGAGGATGTGTGCCCTGCTGGCTAACTCTGGCTAGAATACCTTTTAAGGACACACTGGGGGCTTAGAAGTGGAGTCCACTCCTACCTCCAACAAAATGCTTGATCCTATCAATGTGCATCAGTGGCCCAGTACTGAGGAAAACTGGGGCTATTTTTGCCCTCTTGGACCCTGACTCACAACAGGTCACTTCCCCTCAAAGACCATATCCGCCCCGTTAGTGTGAGCTGAAATAGCGGCCCTAGGGAGGAAATAGAGGGCCAATTCAAGAAGCCCAGGACTTTCTGACTGTGGCCAATGTCTCTTAGAAGTGGGAACAGCAGTGGCTCTGAACCCCCAGGACAGGCCAAAGCAGATCCCGCTCCCCACACCCCCAGATTCTACCTTCATCTCTCTCCACACTGGTCCCCAGCCAACCCTCTAACTGGGGGCTGGCTGACTGTCCCTCAAGTAGCTGAACCTACCTTGTTCCTTCTCAGTTCCCTTCCTTCCAGTTGTCTGGGCCCAGGATAGTGCTATCTTGGGGACAGACACCACCAGATCTGAATTCACCTCCCGACAGGTTGATGGCTTCTGGGGATCTCTCAGGTCTGACACCACCTCCTACAGACCAGGATGAGCCCAGACCCTTCAGCTCCTCCCCAGCAGCTAGAACACATCCCACCCACACCCACTCAAGACTCTGCAGCTGCAAAACTACAGCTAATGACCTGAGCTGACTTACGCCTGGGGACACCGTTCCCACCTGTTCCCGGACCCTAGCAGCCAGCCCTCACCTACCCACTCATGAGAGTCCTAGTCCCTTCTCTACAGAGCCCTTCCCAGTTTTACCTCTCCACGGGCCTTTTCTTCTCAAACTCGTCTCAGCTTGCCCCTCGATAGCTAGCTTCTAACTTCCCTCTTCGCCACTGGGCTGCCCCACCCACCTGCCCCACCCATGGGGAGGCTCAGTACTCAGAAGTCTAAGGGCTCAGGAAAGCCAGCTCCAAGGCTGGGCCATGCGGATGGAAGGCTGCTATTTCTCAGACATGGTCACTGGGAGGTTAAAGCCTGACTAGGTCTCATCACAGCGGCCTCGGGCAAGGCAGATTCTGAACAATTTAAAGAGTCAGACCAGCAAGGAAAGTCCCATTCCACTCACTAGCCCCGGCAGAGGCCTGAGTCTGCTCAGGCCCTGCTGTGGCTGGTTAGTCACTTTTCCTGGGTTGGGTCACTGGCCCTACACTACTTTTTCCTCCTCCCCCTGACTAGTTGTCTCATTGCCCTGAGTACATGTGATGATGACCTACTCCTTCTCCCTCCTCCTCTTCCTCCTCCTCCATTCCCCTTCCCCTCCTCCCTCTTCCTCTCCTTCCTCCTTCCTTCTCCTCTTTCTCCTTTTGGTTTTTCAAGACGGGGTTTCTCTGTGTAGCCTTGGCTGTCCTGGAAATCTCTCTGTAAACCAGTCTGTTTTTGAAGCAAAGTTCCAAGAGAGTGTTTGAGGCCCTGACACATTCTCTCTCTGTGTGTGTGTGTGTGTGTGTGTGTATGTGTGTTCATTTTGGTGTTTTGTTTTCGAGACAAGCTCTCATGTAGTCAGGCTAGCCTCTAAAGGCAGCTCAAACTGGTCTTGAACACTTGACCCTTCTGATTCCCGGATGCTGGGATCACAAAAGTGCACCATCGTGACCAACTGTTGTTTGGTTGTTTTACTGAGACAGCGTCTCACTTTGGCACCCAGGCTGCTATGAAACTAAATCTGTAGCCCAGATTGGCTTCAATGCTATGAGAATCCTGCCTCTGCTTCCTGAACACTAGTGATTTACATGTAATGAGGCACCACACAAGGTGTCTTGAAACATGAAGTCTCTCTATGCCCCTTAGCTAGGCATGGTGGCTCTTGCCTTTAATCCCAGCACTCGGGAGGCAGAGGCAGGTGGATCTCTTGAGTTCCAGGACAGAGGGCATATGGTTTCAAGCTCAACCCAAAGCAACAGCCGCTCCCTTCGCACAGTCACAGGACCATAATATAGAATCAGTCTGATCTAACTTGCTGGCCCCAGGAAAGCCTTACCCTGGGGCACAGCCCGAAGTCACATAGAAAACAGGACGCTCAGTCAAGGAGGCTCTTATTCCCTCCTAATCCCTAGGTCAGCAGTTCTCAACCTCCCTAATGTGTGACCCCGCAATACAGTTCCTCATGTTGTGGTGACCCCCCCAACCATAACATTATCTTCCTTCTACTTCATAACTGTCATTTGCTACTGTTATAACTCGTAATGTAAATACTTTAGAGATAAAACTTTGCCAAATGATTCATGACTCACAGGTTGAGAGGTTCAGGAATATTTGCACCTAAGGAGCAGCTACAGTTGGGTGACTCAATGTCCAGGGACCCTGACAGGCCCATCCTGGAAGAATGTTAGTCAACAGTCAGATCCATAAGTCCACTAAGCCATAGAGTTTAGTGTTCAGAGTCATGGCCCTGGCCCAGGTAGCACCGAAGCAAGCTTGCTAATTATCCAACCATCAGACCAGCCTAACCTATCTCGGAGGCTGCTAGGGGAAAGCCTGGAGAAAACAGAGCACAGAGTGGATATGGGGAGTTGGTATTTGCTTGCTCATTTGAGACTGAGCCTGAAGACATAACTCAAGCTAGCCTCAAATGTGTGATCCTCCTGCCTCCATCTGAGGACTGGGATTACAGTGTACACCCCCATGCCTTCTAGATAAATGTGTTCTGTGTGCTAAAATACCATGAGAGAGAGAATTAACTGTTTTCTCAACATTAAATGCAGTCACTGGGACGGTTCAGTGAGTAAAAATGCTTGCTCTGCAATGATGGCCACAGTTCGATCCTCAGAACCTATAATAAAAGGACAAAATGGTTCCTGAAAGATGTCCCCTGAAATGGTAGATACAGCTCAGAGGTCAAGAACAACTGCTGCTCTTCCAGAAGACTGGAGTCTGGTGCCCAGAAGCCACATCTGGCACCTCACAATGGCCTGCAACTCCAACTCTAAGGGTCTGACTCCCTCTTCTGGCCACAGAGAGCACTGCACTCACATTTGAATATACAGATAAATTACACTACACTATTGAGTTTTGTCAACCTGACACAAATCTAGACATATCTGGGAAGAGGGTTTTCTAATTGAGAAAATGTCTCTGTAGGACTGGCCTATAGGCACGTCTGTGGGTCATCACCTTGATTACTGAGCAACATGGGAGGGCCCAGCTTACTGTGGGCAGTGCCATCCTTGAGCAAGGTGGTCCTGGATGTTAAAAGAAAGCAGACTGAGCAAGCCACGAGAAACAAGCCAGTAAGGAGCCCTCCTCCATGGCGTCTGCATCAGCTCCTGCCTCCAGGCTCCTGCCCTGACTTCTCTCAGTGGTGAACTGTTACCTGGAAGTGTAAAATGAAATAAACCCTTTCTTCTCCAAGTTGCTTTTGAGCATGGTGTTTTATAACACACACACACACACACACATACACACACACACACACCTTTCAAAATAAATCAAAAGAGATTTAGAAAGAAAGTTGTCCTCTGGCTGCCACATGTGCTGTGACAACCACCCACATATGATGAATAAGTAAAACTTAAAAAAAAGGAAATGTTCTCTGTAAACAGTTTGTGGGGCTGGAGTGATGGCTCCATGGTTAAGAGCAGTGGGTGCTCTTTCAGAGACTCAGGCTCCATCACCAGCACCCTCACGGAGGCTCCCAACTGTTTGTAACTCCAGTCCCAGGGAATCTAATGCTCTCTTCTGGTCACCTCAAGTACCAAGCACACACACTGTGTACATACATTCATACATGCAGACAAAACACCCAGACACATTAAATAAATAATAAACAAAACAATAAAACACAGCTTTTAGCTGGCATCCAAGTGTTTCTATGGTCAAACGACAGTCTTGACACCAGGGTAGTCTGAGCTAAGATGTCAGCAAAGCCTTGTCCCTGACAGAACCACAGACTTGGTAGAGAGCTTAAAGAGAGAGAAAGGTTACAGGTTGGTCTTAGCTGGACGGGGGGGGGGGGGCGGCGGCTTTAATCCCAACACTGGGAAGGCATCGGCAAGTGGAACTCTATGAGTTCAAGGCCAGACTGGTCTACAGAGCAAGTTCCAGGGCAGTCAGAGAGAGACCGAGTTGGCTTTCAGGACTGGGGATATATATATATATATACATATATATATATATATATATATATCAGTTAATAGACTGTTCACATAACATCATGAAGCCCTGAGATGGATCACAGCATGGAATAAAAACAAAGAAGACCAGGAAGATGGCTCTGCCAGTAAAGACACTACTTCCAAGCCTGAAGACCTGAGTCTGACATGGTGGGAGAAGAGACTGTAAAGCTGCAATGGTGGGGCAGGCCTACAGTCCCAGCACTTGGTGGTAGAGGCAAGAAGACCAAAAATTCAAACCTATCCTTGGCTACACACAGCGTGTGAGTGGAAGTAGACTTACTGCTTACTAGCCGAGGTTTCTCAGGCCAGTGATTCAACTCCCCGGAGCCTCCTTGTGTCCAATCTGTAAGCTGGGCACACAGCTAAATGTAACAAGATGTTACAGGGAATGAGCAGATAAGGACTGTTAGGTAAATAGGAATTCTTCTTTAAAAATTACATTTACTTATTCTGGAGGAGGCGTGGCATGTGCACACCAGGCTTGAGGACAAATTACAGGAGTTGGTTCTCTCCTTCTATCACGTGGGTCCTGGGAACCAGATGCAGGTCTTTGGGCTTTGGTGGCAAGTGTCTATACCAGCTGAGCCATCTGATGGACTGTTTCTCCTTTCTTTAGTCTGCCATTCATGTCAGCAGTGACTGTGAACGCTGCTGAGATGACTAACTAGGGGCCCTGGTAAAAGGCCCAGCGTATGCTAGAGCAATCCCCATTCCTTCCCAAGCGTCACGGTAGGCCGCCAGGGAAGAGAGTTAAAACCAGGGATCCCCTCCCCCCTCCTTCTGTGACTACTCAGATCCTTGGGTCCTAGCTGCATCAGGGCAGAACCTGGGTGGCCCTTAGGTTGGGGACCTATGTACACACCAGGGAACAAAGATGAATGAAAACCATTGTTCACTACATTTGAGGGTCCTATTACCAAGGGAATAATAATAATAATAATAATAATAATAATAATAATAATAATAATAATAATAATAAATTGCTGGGACTGGAGCGATGGTTCAGTGTGGTTAAGAGAACTCACAGCTTTTCCAGAGGACCTAATTTCAGTCCCCAGAACTCACATCAAATCACTCAAACCTCTATCAGTCCAGCTCCAAGGCATCTGATGCTGTTCTGGCCTCTACTTGCAGAAACCCACACTCAGACACACAAAATACACAGGAGAGGGAGGGAGGAGAGGAAGGGAGGGAGGAAGGGGGGGTAGAGAGGGGGAGAGGAAAGGCTTGCTGAGTGTGGGTAATCTAAGCGCTGCTGCGGTGCACACCTGTAATCCTAGCACTTGAAAGATGGAGGCTGGAGAATCACAGGTTTGATGTCGCCTTTGGCTACGTAGTGAATTTAAAGAAGTCTGGGCTACGTAAGACACCGTTTCAAAAGAAAGCCAACAAAAAGTTATAAAGAGAAATGAGGAACTTGTTTCTTTTTAAGATTCAGGTTGGTTTCCCCACCCCCACCACGCTTCCGTTCTGCCCTACCGCCAACTCCCTGCTTCAAGTTCGTCCCTCGAGAGAATGGGAAAGTGCTTTGCCTGGTCTCTTCTACGATCAAAACACCAGTACAGTTTTCTCCTCTAGGAGCCTGGAAGGTGTGGGGAGACAGGGAGCCGGGCGCCTCGGAACCCGCAGAGTTAAAGTAAGATCCCTGGGCCATGGAGAACCCTTGGAACGCGACTTACTTGCTCTCGGGGGTTCCTGGCTCTGGACAAAGTTGTTTTGCTGGAGACCACGCCTCCACCCCCTCGGAGAAGTGAGTCACCCAAAAGGGCCAAGTGGCAGGGGCTGACTGGGGCGTTCCCTTCCCTTTGCTGCTCCAGAGACCTAGCACTGGGAGCCTTGTAGGGACCCCAGGGCCGGTAAAGCTAAGGTTCCCTATACTATGGGAAAACGGGCTGAGGACAGCAAGGCAGCTTCCACCTCCCATACAACCCATGGATTCTTGGTCTCCATCACGGTGCCAACCTTTGCTGTTCCTTGGAGCACCCACTTAGTACATGGTGCCTTCTTTTATCTTTCTTTTGTTTTGTTTTTGTTTTTGAGACAGGTTTTCTCTGTGTTTTGTCTTGGAGCCTGGAACTTGCTCTGTAGACCAGTCTGGCCTCGAACTCACAGAGATCCTCCCGTCTCTGCCTCCCGAGTGCTGGGACTAAAGGAGGGCTAGTTAGTACTTTGTGCCTTCGATGTGATCTCTGGCTAGGGATGCAGCTCAGTGGAGTGTTTTCTAGCGTGCAGGAAGCTGCAGGGTTTGATTCCCAGCACCACACGTGCTGGCCAGTACTTGCTTGTAATCCCGCATTCGGATCACACACACACACACACACACACACACACAAGTAAATAAATACGTGTAATTTTTAACAGTCATGATCTTCCACCCTCATCCGGCACCATTATTCCTACTTAGATGAATTCTCAGGGAGGACCAGAAGAGAGCCAGGAATGTAATCCAGGCTGGCCTGACCTGCATCAATGCACCCTTCTACCCTCCTCTAATTCAAAACCAAACAGACCAGCCAGTGTCTGCACCACTGTCTCCGCTGGGGCCCGACCTTAGCACACAAACCCACTCAGGACTCAGTCCACAAAGCCGCTTTGTCTTTTGAGAAGCAGCTTTGCAAAGTCCAAGCAGAATTCAATTCTCTGAGGTCCACTGACTGCTTCTGAAAGAATTTACACCCTGACTTTGTTCCTGGGCAGCTGGGCAGCTCGGTAGCATTCCGCTGGCAAGATGGCTCAGTGCCAGCCCCCCCCCCTTTTTTTTATGAGACAAGGTTTCACTGGATCTGCCTGGAGTGTTCTATGTAGGACAGCAGCGAACTTACAGAGCTCTGCCTGCCTCTGCTCCCTGAGTTACGAGCGTGTACCACTACACCCAACTTCGTTTTCTAGTTTTGACAGACGCAGCACCAGTGTAACCCACATTCCTACCAAGAGACCAAACAGAAAATTCTGTCATGGGAGTGGGGTTTTTGTGTGTGTGTGTCTCCCTCACCAACCACACTGTTGGCTCAGGGACATGTGGCTCAGGGACAATAACAAGTCTTCCTTATAACTCCAGCACCCAGCACTTAGGAGGGAATGACAATGAAAAAAAAAATCCAATTTTTAAGACAAGTTCCTGTGTGGCACAGGCTGACCCAAACTCCCTATGTAGCCTTAGATGACCTTGCCCTTCTGATCTTCCTCTCTCGCCTCCAGAGTGCTGGGATTGCAGGCGAGTATCACTATGCCCAGTTTATGCCCAGTGTATATAGCTCTGGCTTTGTGATCTATGTATGCTAAGCAAGATCAACACGCAAAAAAATGTTTACCGAATGCCTTAAGGATGAAGGTCAAACTCCTGTGTCATAGTTATAGGAGTACCCCACCGAGTAATCACTGAGACAGTTTGCTCCCTTGTAAAGCAAGGACAGAGACCCTAACTCTTCTAGCTGAGAGACAGTGACCCTGAGGGGCTGTGGAAGAAGTCTTGGGGGTTAATTTGCTGTTGTTTTTGGGTCTCTCTCTCTCTCTCACTCTCTCTCAACATGACAAAGAGAATATGCCAAGACCCAGACTGAGCTGGCACGTCCGCCCCTGAGCCATCTCCGCAGACCCTTTGGGTTTTTTCTCTTTTGATCCAAGGTCTTGCTATGGAACTTGCAGCGGCCCTCTTGTCTCTGCCTCCCGTGCTGGGGTTACAGGAATGAACCATCATCATGCCCAGTCTGCTCTCTACGTATTTTGGGAGAATACATTTTGGTTTTTACTTAGAGTGTAAAAATATGTTTATATGTATGTTGTGAACGTACACATGTTCATGTACACGCAGATGTGTGGGCATGTGTGCATGGAGGCCAAAGGTCAATGTCAGATGTCTTCCTCTATTCTCTCTACCCTCTCTCTCTCTCTCTCTCTCTCTCTCTCTTTCCCTCCCTCCCTCCCTCCCTCCCTCCCTCCCTCCTGTGTTTCTCTGTGTAGCCCTGGCTGTCCTGGAAACCACTCTGTAGACCAGGCTGGTCTTAAGCTCACAGAGCTTCTCCTGCCTCTGCCTCCCAAATGCTGGGACTAAAGGCACACACCCTCATTGCCCAGCTTCGACTTATTTTCAAAATTGGACTTTACTCATTTTATGTATATGAGTGCTTTGCCTGCATGTACGTCTGAGTAGCAGATACATACCTAGTGCTTAAAAAGGTCAGGAGACGACAACAGGTCCCCTGGAACTGGAGTTACAGAAGGGTGTGAGCCCAGATGTGGGTGTTGGAACCTGAACGCAGGTCCTCTGCAAGAATAACAAATCCTTCTACCCACTGTGCCATCTCTCCAGCCTCTACCTTATTTTTTGAGACAAGGTATCCTATAGAACCTGGAGCTCTGTTTCAGCTAAACCGGCTGGCCAGCAAGAAGCCATCAGCCTCCACCTCTTCACCCGACTTTAAAATTACAAATGTGGGCTGCAAACCTTGCTATTCCATGATTGGTAGAAGTCTAAATCACGCTTTCAGGTTTGTGCAACAAGCAGTTTACCCACTGAGCCATCTCCACACACGCCTCTCTTACTGTCCTTTTTGAGGCAATGTCATATAACCCAGGTTGGCTTAGAATTCTTGATGCTCTGCCTTAGTCTCCTACATGCTGGGATTACAGCCAGGGACCACCAATCCAGAATCTTTGTTTGTTGTTCTTTTTAAATTTGTTGTTTTATGTGGATAGGTGTTTTTTATGCACCTATCTGTGCACCACATGTGTGCCTGGTGCCTGCAGAGGCCAGAAGAGGGCATCAGAGTCCCAAAGATTGGAGCTGCAGGCAGTTGTGAGCTGCCACTAGGTGCTGGGACTTGAACCCAGGTCCCCTGTTTTTCTTTTGAGACAAGGTGTCATACTGTAGCCCAGACAGAGTTCAAACTCACTGTAATCCTCCTGACTCAGCCTCTGAAGTGCTAGGATTACAAACACAAGCGACTCCACCCAGCCTGACATGTGGTCCTGTCTGAGCCTTAGTTCCCCATCAGTGAGGTGAAGGCCTAGTTTAGCTGCTCCTTGCTCCTCTGACTCCAATCAGAGGCACCGTGCAGAGTAAGTCATCCCGTCGCTGGGGATGAGGATGAGCCAAGCCTAGGGAATAATTCAGCAAATGAGGATTCTGTGTGGTTTGGGCTATGCACACACCCTTCTCTCAGTGTACTCAGAATCGGGAGACCTGAAGAGAGTATGCACACCTCTTTCCAAACACTGTACCGAGCAACCTCTAGGCAACCCAGGACCCCCACACGCATCAGGCTCTGATTTTGATGGGAACATCTCACATACTCTATCATTTACAGTTTATTAAATATCCTCACCCCACACAAACCCATTTATTTGGTTGTTGGGGTACATTGTGTGACGGTGTATCTTTGTATATTCAATTGTTAATTCTGTACCAGCAGAGAGCTAAATGCTGGCAGGATCTTGGTATTTTATTTCTGTGGCCCCTCGCCCACCTCATATTTTGTAAGTACTCCTCCTTCCTTACCCGCTTAAGATAATCTAGAACTGCATCTGGTTGTATCTGGTATAAAGAGCTGATGGCCAATAGCTGGGCAGGATGTGGAAGGCAGATCTTCCCGGCAGAGAGAGGGATGCTGGGAGAAGAATCAGAAGCAGGAGATGCTCCGGAGACTTAGAGGTGGACGGACAGATGGACGGACTAGAGATTAAAAAGCCTCGTGATATTAGCTGTATCGCTGGCGGATCTGAGAAAGCAAACTGTGGGAGCTACAGTTCAGTCGGTAAAGTGCTTACTGCAGAAGCAAGAGGACCTGAGTTCAATCCCCAGCACTCACGTAAAAAGCTGCTGCCAGGGGCTGGAGAGCTGGCTCAGCGGTTAAGGGCACTGACTGCTCTTCCAGAGGTCCTGAGTTCAATTCCCAGCAACCACATGGTGGCTCACAAACATCTGTAATGAGATCTAATGCCCTTTTCTGGTGTGTCTGAAGATAGCTACAGTGTATATACATAAAATAAAATAAGTAAGTCTAAAAAAAAAAAAAAAAAAAGCTGGTGCCAGTGAGTGTCTATCATCCTAGCACTGGGGAGGACACAGGAGTCTAGCTGAAGTAATGAGCTCACACCTGAAAAGGTAGAAAGCCAAAGAGGAAGACATTAAGATGGACCTCTGACCTTCAAATGCCTATACTACACAGACACACACACACACACACACACACACACACACACACAAACATGCAAATATACAGAGTGTTAATCTCAAAGATTCAACCACCAACCCAAACCATTGTGGCCAAATTAATGCAAGTAATTAATTACAGCAAGCTTTTTAAATTCGTGCATACAGACTGCCTTCCCCCTAGGGCTGGGTTTAAAAGGTTAGCACTGGATGTGAGGAAGGCAAGTTTTTATAGCTCAGGGGTAGGGAGTAGGCAAAATAGACGAGGTTACAGGAATAGAACATAAGCATAAGAAGTTAGTTCTAACGACCTCAGGAAACAAAGACATAATTACAAGGTGGTCAGTGACAACAGATAGCTGTAACAATCATTTTGAAACAAAGGAAGGGCTGCAAGATGGTTATTAACTTTTTGTAACAAAGACATGATTGTCATTCCTGAAACAGGCATTTGTAGTTATAACAGAGCCAGTTGAAGTTAAGGTTACAGGTGGGGCCTAGTCCAATCCTTGAGAAAAAGAGGGTTAATTATGAACAGGAGTGAACCTAGTTTGTGTTTACTATAAGAGAGCTTTTAAGCCTAAGATGCGGGCAGGATGGTTCTTCAAGAGCAAGGTATGTCTCGCCAATTTCTTGGAAAAGTAGTTAACAAATTCGTGAAGTTAATATTTATCAAAAAATCCTATAAGATAATGGACGTGTGTGTACAACCCATCCTGGGCAAGACTTCATTATTTCAGGATACCATTAAGCACAGAACAGACAGACCCAGAGCCTTGACCTAGTTCATTTTTGCCAGGCCGGGCCTTCAGGATAAGGCCTTACTGGAGAAAGGCTGGACAGTGCCGGAAAAATGCCCCTCCTAGGGCTTCTTCCACCCAGAGTCGGGTCCTCCAGTTTACCCATTGGTCACAAACAGGAACCTTGGGAAGGCCACGACTGGACCCCACCGGTACCCAGGGAGAAAACCTGTGAACTACAAGCCCCAGCAAGCAATGGGCTGCAGGACGTGACCTAAGCTGTCATAGTCAACGCACAGGTTCAGAGGGCCCTCCAGGGCGAAGTCAGAGACAGACTAATATAAGCACACACCCACGTATCACAGGCGCCAGTCCTGCTCCCACCAAACTACAAATCCCAGCAGGCAGCAGGACGCTAGGTGGGGCCTAGAGTCTGATCTTTTCCTCCGGAAGTGGAGTCTGGCAGGTGTAGTGCGTTCCTTGTGGGGAGGGGCGCCTGGCAGCCGAGTAAAGGCTGCTGGTGCGGCGGTGGTGGGTGCCCACAGTAGGCACACATTGCGCCTCCTTGATTCCGATTCCATTACCCGGTCTAACTCCTTGTACAGGGGAGAGGAGCAGCCCAGACCTTGAGTCGGGGCTGAGCTTATTAGGGCCTCTGTATGGCTTGTGAGTCTCTGGAGAAGCCCAGGAAAGGTCTGGGTTCTCCTTGTCCCCTGATTGTGGGTCCCAGAGATTTGAGGTCCTGACCCTAGATGAGAGCCTACGTGGGGGTGGGGGTGGAGGCAATAACCAAGACACTGTGATCTAAGCGTCCACACTTTCAAAAGCCTCTGCCCACAACACAAGTGTCACAACTCTTGTCCTAACTTCCCAGGTTGCCCAGAGAGCCTCTGAGGTGCTGAAGAAGGGACTTACCCAAACCCTTCAGTGCAAACCGAGCTAGGTGGGATGAGCTGCGCTGAGGCCCCCACTTCCTCCACCTCCGCCTGGGGCAGCTCTCTCCTGAAGTCTCTTCTCAGCTGATTTCAGGCTCCCAAGTGGGGACTCAGGTTACACCTGTATTGGGAGCAGTGACACCGCAGTGGCCAGGAATACATGGACTTTCTGTCTCCGACCCCGTTTTTAGTTTTTACATTTTCTGGGCTGCCACACGGCTGATGATCATTGTAGATGACTCTGAAGGTATAGCCATGACCCTGTTAAGAAAGAATCTACTCTCTCCAGCATGGTTGGGATCCTCCAGAGTGAACATAACCGAGAGCCAGGCCATGAGAGAAGAGTGTGGGAGGGGAAAGCCAGGAGACCAAAATGCCAAAAGGGCACGAAAGAACCCATAAAGCCAAAACAGCTGGATTGTGTAGGGAAGGGCAGCTGGAGGAAGGGCAGCTCGGTGCAGTCCCTGGGCTGGAGAAGTTTAGGATAAGGAGTGGGGAAGCCATTCAGAAGGACAAAACAGGTAAGGACGACGAGGGATGCTGGGAAAACCCAGAGGCCAGTCCGCCTTGATATGGTTTTTGTTTGCTTGTTTGTTTTTTGTTTTTGTTTGTTTGTTTTGGTTTTTCGAGACAGGGTTTCTCTGTATAGCCCTGGCTGTTCTGGAAATCACTTTGTAGACCAGGCTGGCCTCAAACTCAGAAATCTGCCTGCCTCTGTTAAATAGGCATCTCATTTGGCCTTTCATCCTGGGCTTGAGAGCGATCAGATGGGGTGGCTGAATTCTCACCTGGGTCAATCCCCAATACCACCTGGGGGTGGAATAGGCCGAAGGATGAATCAAGCAGATATTGTAGTTCTAAATTCTTGAAAGATTTCATAATCTACAGAGTGAGTTCCAGGACAGCCAGGGCTACACAGAGAAACCCTGTCTTGAAAAGAAGGGAAGGGAAGGGAAGGGAAGGGAAGGGAAGGGAAGGGAAGGGAAGGGAAGGGAAGGGAAGGGAAGGGAAGGGAAGAAGGGGGGAAGGGGGGGAGGGGGGAAGGGGGAAAGGAAAAAAAAATGAAGGAGCCTTCTAAAAGTGTCCCAAATTAAGTCAAAAGCATTATCAAAATAAAATGCTCTTGACAAAGCATTAGTGGACTGGAGATGGCTCAGCTGTTAGAGCACTCGCTGCTCTTCTAGAGGACCAGCTTGTAAGTCCAGCTCCTGGGTGATTACACCCTCTTCCGGCCTCCATGTGCACTCCCAGACTACATATACTTAACAATAAAACATCTCCTTTTTTTTTTTTTTAAGTATTCCTTTAGGTTTTTTATATTTCTTCTTCTTTTCCTCCTCCTCCACCTCTTTGGTTTTTCAAGACAGAGATTTTCTCTGTACCAGTCCAGGCTTGACTGGAAATCACTCTGTAGACCAGGCTGGCTTCGAACTCACAGAGATCCACCTGCCTCTACCTCCAAAGTGCTGGGATTAAAGGCATGCGCCACCACTCCCAGCTCTTCATTTCGTTTTTAACCACTGAAATGTTTCATATATAGGTCACTGGTCCTGGTCACTTTCTTTCTTGGTTGTTTCTTTGGACAGGGCCTCACTCTGCAGCCCAGGCTAGCCTGAACTTTATGTAATTCAGGCTGACCTTGCAGCAGTATGCTCACCTCAGCCGTGCCTATGCCACACTAGCTGGCTCATCCTTCCAGATCTCCCTTGTCTCTGCCTCTCATCTCGCTTGAAGGAACAGTAGAATCACACCTGTTACCACACCTAGCCTTTTTTTTTTTTTTTTTTTTTTTTTTGAGACGGTTTCTCTTTATAACCCTGCTGTCCTGGAACTTTGTAGTGCAGGCTGGCCTCAAACTCACAGAGACCTGCCTGCCTCTGCCTCCCAAGTGTCGGGATTAAAGGCGTGTGCAAGGCATGTGCCATCATATCTGGCCACATCTGCTTTATATGAATTCTGGGGATCCAAACTCAGGTCTTCATACTTGTACATAGGTGCATTACCCATTAAGCCACCTCCCCAGCATCTCTGTGTGTATCACATTTATGTGTTTGTGTGAGTGTGTATGCATAGGCACAGGTCCACACACGCATACTGTGGCACCTGTCTATGTAGAGGTCAGGGGACACCTATTGGAATTAATCCTTCTTCAGCCAGATGGCTCTAGGGAGTCAAACTCAGGAAGCACAACCCAGGCATGGTGGGACATGCCTGCAATCCCAGAACTTGGGGGTCGGAGGCAGAAGCACCAGGAGATCCAAGGTCACCTTTGATAATGTAGTGAGTTTGAGGCCAGCCTGACATAAAACACTGTTTAAAAAGAAAAGGAATCCAGGAATCTATTATTTGACTAGTGTAGTCTATCTTCGCTCCATTTTATGTATTTCCTTCATTTTATAATTGTAAATTCATGAGAGAAGAACAAGTTTCATTATGTTATGAATTCAGCCAGGTGTGGTACACGCCTGAAGTCTCAGCACTCTGGAGCATCTGAACTCAAGGCCTCCAGGGGATAAAGAGACCCTGTCGCAGGAAGGAGGAGGAGGGAGAAGGCATGGGCCGGGGGATGGTGTGTGCGCGCGCCTGTGTGTGTGTGCGCGCGCGCGCAGCTACAGCATCTTAGGAGTGACAAGTAATATTCAACTTTTACAAAATTGAACTTAACCAGGCAGTGATGGCACACGTCTTTAATCCCAGCATTTGGGAGGCAATTTCTGAGTTTGAGGCCAGTTTGAGTTCCAGGACAGCCAGGGCTACACAGAGAAACCCTGTCTATGGGGGAAAAAATGAAATTAGAACTCTGAACTCATCTCTGTCTCCCAAGTATTGGGATTATCACGCTTAGCTGGAGAGACGTTTTCTTTAGGTTTGGAGGAAGACATTTATCATTTGGTACAAGAAGGCATTCCTCAGCGAGCTGTATTTCCTGGATTCCCGGAAGCTACGACTTTGGGCAGGGGCGCCACCTAGCGGGATGCTGTGGAAGCAGGTCTGGGCGCTCTTTTTTGTTAAGAACATTTATGTGAGTGTTTTGTTTGCATATCTATGGGCACCATATATATACTTGTTGACCAGGGAAGTAAGAAGAGGGTGTTGGATCTAGAAATGGAGTTATGGACGGTTGTGAACTATGATATAAGAATTGAACTTGGGTCCTCTGCAAGAGCAACAAGTATTCTTAACCCATGAGCCACCCTCCCCACCTCTCTAGTCCCCCCCCCCCCCCAGAAGTCTTATTGGAATGCAAGCTTCTGCATTTTGATAGAGCTAAGCACCTAATTCCTGAATCATAAAGACCTGTGTGATTTTCAGGTGCCAAAAGTCATTTGACAATGGCTGTTTGCTTTCTGAATATCCAACCTTTCGGGTGTAGCTGGCCTTTACCTACTTTATGGGTTCTTTTTCCCACCCTTTATCTCCCCCTCCACCCCCAGCCCAGTTTCACTCCCAATCACTAGATAGGAGAGAAAGAAGGCTAGAAGGGAGAGAGAAAGAGGGAGAAATCCTTGAATCTAATTTCTTTCCGTTTATTTCTTCTTTGAGCATGACTACTAGCAAACAGCAACCAAACTTCCTGAACGACCAACAACCACCCACCGAGTAGGGTGCTAGCATTTATAAACCCTCTGAAAAATCCCACAGGTCACACAATTGCAGAAACTATTGCAGCTGGCAAAACCACGCCTCTGCTAGAGCAGGAGGCAAATCATAGCCAGCTGTGAAGCAGTCTCATAGCCCACACCTGGGATTAAAACAAAAACATATGCTTATAATATTTCTGTGTTTTTTGTTTTTTTTTTTTTAAGAAACCAATATTCCAAAATTCTCAGTACAATCGGGTTCAGTTAAATCCACGGGGCAGTGTTGTTAGGTGATTACCAGGAACATGATGGGAGTGAGATTTCCCCCTTTAAGGGACTTTCCTTTATTTGCATTCTTAATAATGAAGGCCTCTTAATAATGAAGGCCTCCAGGTTCAGATGTCAGCCCCCGCTCTCCTAGGAATTGAGCTTCAGGCTGTCATTCTTCTTGTCACCACCAGGGGACACCCTCTCCTATAGAATGCCTCTCAAATGGGCATGGAAACAAGCAAGGGGACTGTGGGCTTTGGCCCGAGGCCCAGCATCTGTGTTCATCTGTGGCAGAGTGATTTCAGGACCCTCCATGCCTGTGGAGGAAGGATGTGGGTTGGAGAAGCATCCTTGACCCACTGTGTCTGGGGTCTCGTAAGGAGAAGGGGAGAAAGTCAGGTCAGTATGGTTTGGGAATTTCTCTCCCATTACCCTATTACTTAGGGGAGGGAGGGAGGGAGGGAGGGAAGGAGGGAGGGAGGGAGTAACAGAGAGAGAGATAGAGATAGAGACAGAGACAGAGAGACACAGAGAGAGACAGAGAGAGAGAAAGAGAGCCTATTTCTATTCCTGTCCCCACTCCAGTCCACCATACTCAGCACAGGAAATCTGCAAGGGGTATGTCTAATATTTTCAGAGACTATTCCAAGGGACTTCAGCACAACCTTGGCCTGTGCCCAAGAAACAGGGAATCCACATACCTTTCCCATTAACCAGAAAAGCAACAGCTGCTGACCCAGACCCTGAGCACATCCTGAGGCCTTTCCCATCTGAAGCTCCAGCTTCCTGGTCTTACTGTTGTCCATCACTCAGAACTTTCCTTCCCCTAAACACACAGCCGGTCCCTTGCAGACTTCAGACTGGAGCCTCAACTCAATGGAGCCTCCTCTCAAGGGGATTTGTCTCAATGATAAAGCTGTAACAGGGCTATGGAAATAGCTTACATGGTAAGAGTACTTGCTGTGAAAACATGAAGAAAGGAGTTCCAGCCCCAGAAACTGTGTTTAAAAGCCAGGTGAAGTAGATCACACTTGTAATCCCAGTACTAGAAGGTAGGCATGCCTGCTTATGCATGCATGCATGTGCACACACACACACAGAGAGAGAGAGAGAGAGAGAGGAGAGAGAGAGAGAGAGAGAGAGAGAGAGAGAGAGAGAGAGAGAGAGAGAGAAAACAAAGAACAAGGAGGCTGGAATGAGATGCCCAGCTGACAGGTATTGAACTGCAGACAGACTCCTAAGAAGGATTATTTGACATCTGTGGGGCAATGGGGGAGGGGAGGGCTGTGTAGTGCCTGGAAAGTGGGGTGGGGGAGAATAATAGCATCCCCCCCCCGAAGATAAACAGGAGAGGGGGATACCGGGGAGTGAGAAAGGTTGGTTAAAGTAATCTGGAGAAGACAGTCTTCAGTTTTCTGTGTTTACCAAGGGGACTGTTGTCCGCAGGTAAATGGAACGGCAGACAGGACATGGTACCTTCCCTATAGGCCTAGTGGTCGGTGATGGGCAGGAGAGTACCAAGATATGGGCCTTCCAGGGAGACCAAGGCTTGCAGAGCTGAGGGCTTTCCATAGAGTGAGTAACCACTAGCTATGCCTTACAGGAGATAACAGCCAGGAGCCTGCCATGTGCCAAGTTGTGAGCTAGGTGCTAGGTGTAGGGTTTGGCTGTGAACCCTACAGAAACCAGGGCTGCCATTTATAGAGCTTACTTCAGCACCCTGGAGGCGGTACAGTCTAGCTCTGGAACAAGCCTGTGAGCTTAATTACCATGGAAGCCTTGAGCGTAGGGGTTGGGGGGCTGCTGAAGGAAGTTCTTCTGAGCTGTGGCCCGAAGGAAGAGAGGACAAGACAGAGCATCCCAGGGAAAGAATGGCCAGTGGGCAGCCCCAGGTAAGGTGACTTTGCTCCACCACCCTCCAGCCTCACCCTGGCTTCCTGAATACTGGGCCTTCTCCTGTCTGAGCAAAGTCTGGACCAGGGGACCAAGCTGGGAGAGAAAAAAGACACAGTGACCCCAGCATGGTGATCAAAACACACGAGAGGCAGAGGCAAGAGGATTGAATAATTAAGGCCAGCTTGGGCTACATGAGACTTTCTTTCTTTGTGTGTGTGTGTGTGTGTGTGTGTGTGTGTGTATACCACTATGTGTGTCTGGTGCCTAAGGAGGCCAGAAGACGATGTTAGACACCTTGGAATTGGCATTACAGATAATTATAAGCCAACATGTGGGTGTTGAGAAATTGAACGCAGGTCCTCTGGGAAAGCAGCCTGTGCTCATAACCGCTAAGGTGCCTCTCCTGCCCCGAGACTCTGATTCAAACACAGCCACACACATACACACACACACACACACACACACACACACACACCTCAAACCAAAGCCACACACACAGACACACACACACACACACAGAAACACACACACACAGAGCCCAAACAAACAAACAAAAACAGCAGTATTCTAAGAATGAATGGTCCCAGAAAAAGAGCTGAAGTGGAGGCAGGAGTGCTGGGCTCTGGCAGGGAAGGCCATTCATTTGAAAAGACATGGGGCCTTTTAAAAAAAGACTAAAAACAGTAAGCCGGCAGTGGTGGTGCACACCTTTAATCCCAGCACTTGGGAGGCAGAGGCAGGCAGATTTCTGAGTTCGAGGCTAGCCTGGCCTACAAAGTGAGTTCCAGGACAGCCAGGGATATACAGAGAAACCCTGTCTCAAAAACAAAACAAAAACAAAAACAAAAACAAAAACAAAACAAACAAACAAAAAAAAACCATGTCTCTGTGTGTCTCGGCACATGCATGTGGAGGTCAGAGGTCAGAGGGCAACTTGCTGAAGCCAGTTCTCTCCTTGGGTCCTGGAGACCCAACCTGGATTGTCAGCGCCTTTACTCATTGGCCCAAGATTTTTTTTTTTTTTAAAAGATTTATTTGGGGGCTGGTGAGATGGCTCAGTGGGTAAGAGCACCCGACTGCTCTTCCGAAGGTCCGGAGTTCAAATCCCAGCAACCACATGGTGGCTCACAACCATCCGTAACGAGATCTGACTCCCTCTTCTGGAGTGTCTGAAGACAGCTACAGTGTACTTACATGTAATAAATAAATAAATAAATCTAAAAAAAAAAAAAAAAGAATGGCATAAAAAAACCACTAAAAAAAAAAGATTTATTTGTGTTCTTTTAAAGTGTAAGTAGGTGGTGGTGGGGTATGTGCAGTGGCTGCAGAGGCCAGAGCTGTCAGATCTCTCTGCAGCCAGAGTTACAGGAGCTGCCTGACGTGGGTACTTGGAATCCATCTCAGGTCCTTTGGAAGGACAGGCAGGGTGTGCTCTTAACCACTAAGCCATGGGCCTAGTTCCACCAACGTTTTTAAACAGTGGGATGTATGTATATAAGAGGCTTCCTCCTTTTTTTCTCATTTAGAGAAAGTCTAGGAGAGTTGAGACATTCTCTTATAGACTTGGCTGGCTTCAACTTTCCATGTACCCAGGCTGGCCTGGAATTCCTGATCCTCCTGCCTCTACTTACCAAGTGTCAATTACAGTGTACACTACCATGCCACACCCTATTCTCTTACAGCTTTGTTTTGTTTGAGACAAAGTCTCATGTAGCCAAGGCTGGCCTAAAACTCATTATATAGCTAAGAATAACTTTGTCCTTATAGGCTTGATTTTATACGATGCTGGGAATCAAACCCAGGGCTTTATGCTCCATCCCCCTCTGTTTTCCCCTCTGTCTTAAGATTGTCTTTTCTCAAGGCTCCCTGAGTTAGATGGCTCACTAGCCTAGCTGCTATTAGTAAGCCCCAAGTTAAGGGAAAGACCCTGTCTCAAACAAAACAAAATAAAATAATACAAAACAAAACAAAACAAAAAAACCCACCACCCACCACTACCACCACCACCATACGAAACATCTCTAAGCTGGTTTGGCAGTTCAAATGAATTAATTGTTGCTCCTGCAGGGACCTGGGTTCAGCTTTCAACACTTACACTGAGTGACTCAAAACAGCCTGTAACTCCAGTTCCAGGAAATCCAGGATGCCTCCAAAGGCAGCTACAACATGTTCACACACACAGCCATACACAAACATGCATGCATAAATCTTCCTAAAGATTTGTTTTATATGTATGAGTGTTTCATCTACATGTATGTAAGTGTATGTGTGCAGTACCGGAAAGAGGTCAGAAGAGGGTGCTGGGCCTCCTGGAACTGTAGTCATAGATGGTTGTGAGCTGCCAATGTAGGTGTTGGGAACAGAACCTGGGTCCTGTGAAAGAGCAGCAAGTCTTCTTCACTACTGCTCCATCCCCCAAATAAATCCTTTTATAACTTATAGTAGGGACTGGAGAAGTGGCTCAGTGGTTAAGAGCACTGACTGCAGGAGTTACAGAGACAAAGTTTGGAGCTGTGTCAAAAGGATGGACCATCTAGAGGCTGCCACATCCAGGGTTCCATCCCACAATCAGCTTCCAAAAGCTGACACCATTGCATATACTAGCAAGATTTTGCTGAAAGGACCCAGATATAGCTGTGTCTTATGAGACTATGCCGGGGCCTAGCAAACACAGAAGTGGATGCTCACAGTCAGCTATTGGATGGACCACAGGGCCCCCAATGGAGGAGCTAGAGAAAGTACCCAAGGAGCTAAAGGGATCTGCAACCCTATAGGTGGAACAACAATATGAACTAACCAGTACCCCGGAGCTCTTGACTCTAGCTGCATATGTATCAAAAGATGGCCTAGTCGGCCATCACTGCAAAGAGAGGCCCATTGGACTTGCAAACTTTATATGCCCCAGTACAGGGGAACCCCAGGGCCAAAAGGGGGGAGTGGGTGGGTAGGGGATTGGGAGGAAGGGTATGGGGGACTTTTGGGATAGCATTGGAAATGTAAATGAGGAAAATACCTAATAAAAAGTATTAAAAAAAAAAAAAGCACTGACTGCTCTTCCAGAGGTCCTGAGTTCAATTCTCAGCAACCACATGGTGGCTCACAGCCATCTGTAATGGGATCTGATGCCTTCTTCTGGTGTGTCTGAAGACAGCTACAGTGTACTTGTATACGTAAAACAAATAAATAGATCTTTACAAAAACTTAAACAAAGTCAAGAAAGCCAAGAGGAATGGAAGAAGACATCAGATGTAACCTTAGATCTCCACGTGTGTGTGCACACATGCTGCACCACTCACATGCAGAAGCACATATGCAGGTGTACACATGCTCAGGGATACACACACACACACACACGCACACACACTCACTCACACACTCCTTGGCTTTTATGTTGTATTCTTCCAGGCTTACTAAAGTAAGCCTCTTCCAGCTTAAGCATAAGCACGGGAAGCCTAGTGTTAATGAACCACTGGGAGACAATGAAGGAGCCAGGGCTGCGGAACTCAGTAGGTCCCAGTCTTAGAAGGAATAAGACACATGTCCTGTCCATTAAAGTCACTGAGTAGACTCATTCGGGGCTTCAAGCACAGTTGGGACCTAGCCAGATCTGTGAGCTGAGGATCCTACAGGGCAGGGCAGGGCAGCTGAGTGGCAGGCATATCGACTCAACACCCTGCAGGGCAGAGGCAAGCAGGGTGGTACCATCGGGTCACTTTAATCCAGAGGCACAGAGAAGCTGTTCTCTATTCCCAGTGTATCCACTTCAACTGTGGAGAATATTACCTAACCTCAGCAAGTGCCCTGGAGAAAAACTAGAAGACAAACCCCATTGTACCCGAAGCCTCCTGTCCACTTTCTAGGGTGGTGGAGGCTAGGTTTGCCAGCAGCCTCTGAGGCTGCAGTGATAAGTGATCATGAACCAGGAAGAAGCAGGGAACACAGACTCCCTAGGGAGTTGTCCCTTTGTCTATTGACCATCAGAGACGTCATCAACGTCAGCTGAGTCATGGGCCTGCAAGGACAAAGGTGTGGGAGGGAAAGGCCTCTCTCCTCTCTCAGCTGTGCCAAGCCAGCCTCTTGACCCATCAGTGCTTGCCGCCCCACCTCTCTCTTTGATGCAGACCATACCCGCTGGGACTGTCCCTGGCATTAGCTTGAGCCCAGTGGAAGATAGAGTTCAATAGGCCACCATGTCTCCACCTGGAACAACTTAAGAGTCTGACTTGATCACCTGTTGTGGTACTGGATCCTCACCTGGTGGTCTGGACTCAGGCCAGGCTCCCTATTTCCAAGACCCTGTCTTTCCCTAAAGCATTTGTACTGGCTAGTTTTGTGTCAACTTGACACGACTGGAGTTATCACAGAGAAAGGAGCTTCAGTTGAGGAAATGCCTCCATGAGATCCAACTGTAAGGCATTTTCTCAATTAGTGAGCAAGGGGGGAAAGCCCCTTGTGGGTGGGCCCATGTCTGGGCTGGCAGTCTTGGGTTCTATAAGAGAGCAGGCTGAGCAAGCCAGTAAAGAACATCCCTCCATGGCCTCTGCATCAGCTCCTGCTTCCTGACCTGTTTGAGTTCCAGTCCTGACTTCCTTGGTGATAAACAGCAGTATGGAATTATAAGCTGAGTAAACCCTTTCCTCCCCAACTTGATTCTTGGTCATGATGTTTGTGCAGGAATAGAAACCCTGACTAAGACAGCATTGTTTTCCTCAGGTTGGAAATCCACACCACCTCGTCCTCTCCTCCTATGTTTATTGTTTGACTTCTGCTTTGGTTTGAGGCAGTGTCTTATGTGTCCTGACCTTGTACTTGCTCTGTAGCAGAGGGTAGTCTTGAATCTCATGTCTTCATTTACCAACTCTAGGGTTATGTGACTCTACTGAGCGACTCTGACTTAAAAGCACCTGGGTGCAGTAGTACACACCTCTCATCCCAACACTCAGGAGACAGAGACAGGTAGATCTCCTGAGTTCAAGATCAGCCTGGTCTACAACACGAGTTCCAGGCCATCCAGGGCTAAAATGGTGAGATTCTCTCTACAACGGTAACAGCAGTTGACTGAACTGACTAAGGTTCCCAGTCAGGGGACTGGGAATGAGAAATAAAGAAGATGAAAGCTGTAGCTGCGTCAGGGGTCTCTCCTAACCTAGGGACCTAGGCCAACCAAGTTCCTTACTATTTTTAGGGGGAGAATGGGCCAAGGTCAGCAGTGAGCTAAGTCAGAGGGAGTTGGCAAAGAGAACATGGGATAGATAGCTCAGGCAGAGCTGCCTAAGGACTGAGAACTGCAGCCTTGGGAGAGGAGTCAGGTCCTCAGAAGCTGCAAACTTGACTCCTTCGAGGCACTGGACCAGCTTTGCCAAGTTCAGACAAGGACACAGGACTAAAGTTCCCTTTATCCTTTCATCGGGGCCCCTGAGAAAGCCTCTGGTCAGTTTGGCTCCCTACAAACAACAACAACAGAAGCAGAACAACCATAGTTTTATTAAGAACGAGTGAGGAAGAACAACTAGTAGAGGAGCGGCTCCAAGGAGGAGTACCTGTTGATTGACATTTTGTTGTCAATATTGTTGTTTGAAAGTAAGGTCTAAGTAGCATTGGCTGTCCTGGAACTTGCTATGCAGACCAGGCTGGCTTGGAACTCACAGAGATCTGCCTACCTCTTCCTTAGACTTTCAAGTTCTGAGATTAAAGCCATGAGCCACCATGCCCTCTTGATTAACTTTAAAAAAAAAAAACCACACAACTTAATAGTTTAGATTTGTGTGTGTGTGTGTGTGTGTGTGTGTGTGTGTATTTCAGAAGAGAGCATTGAATCCAAGTGGTTGATGGAGCCTGAGTTAAGAGTCAGGCTGGAGAGATGGCTCAGCGGTTAAGAGCACTGACTGCTCTTCTAGAGGTCCTGAGTTCAATTCCCAGCAATCACATGGTGGCTCACAACCATCTGTAATGGGATCCGATGCCCTCTTCTGGGGTGTGTCTGAAGACAACAGCTACAGTGTACTCATATAAATAAAAGTAAATAAATCATTAAAAAGTATAAAATAAAAATATCTAAAATATATTAAAAAGAAAAACAAAAAGAGTTAGGAGTCAGCAATTAAGAGCACTAGCTGCTCATCTAGAGGTCCTGAGTTCAAATCCCAGCACCCACATGATGGCTCAGAGTATCTATAACTGTATTCCCATGGGATTCAATACCCTTCTGGTGTGCAGATGTACATACAGACATAAAATACATCATTTTTTTGTAAATATTTATTTATTATTATATGTAAGTACACTGTCTTCAGACACACCAGAAGATGGTGTCAGATCCCATTACAGATGGTTGTAAGCTACCATGTGGGTGCTGGGATTTGAACTTAGGACCTCCAGAAGAGCAGTTGGCGCTCTTAACTGCTGAGCCATCTCTCCAGCCCAAAATACATCATTTTTTAAAGGTGGTTGTGAGCTGCCTGATGAAGGTGCTGGAAACCAAACTCAGGTCCATTGGAAGGGCAGCATCTACTCTTAACTGATGAGCTGTCTCTCCAGCCTGACATTTATTTTAATTGTGTGTGTGCTAGAGAGGTCACCTCAGAGTCAAGAAGAGAGCACTAAAGCCCCTGGAGCTGAAGTCCCAGACCTTTAATGGCTGCCATGCAGATGTTGGAAACCAAACCTGGGTCCTCTGAAAAAGCAGGCAAGTGCTCTTAACCACTGAGACATCTCTTCAGCCTCTGCTTTAAATTTGTAATTAATTACTTATGTGTGTGTGTCAGCATGTGCCGTGTGTGTGTGTGTGTGTGTGTGTGTGTGTGTGTGGTGGTCAGAGGATAGTCTTCAGGAACTGGCTCTCCCTTCCATGTCTCAAACAGATTCTCGAAAATGACTTTATCTGATGGACCCTGTTTTGAGATGGGCTCTCATGTAACTTAGGCTAGGCTAGCCTTAGACTCATTAAGTGCCCAAGGTGACCGTTATTCCTGATCCTCCTGACGCCCTTCCCAAATTCTAGGCTCACAGGCATGTACTTACCACCACCAGCTGGGTTTGTTTCATTGTTGTTGTTGGTGGTGGTGGTGGTAGTTTGTTTTTGAGACAAGTTCACATGTAGCTCGGGTTGGTCTCATGTTTTGAAGTAGCAGGTTCAGGACATTGTGTTTAGAATCTTATTGTGCTCAATAAATCTGGAGAGAAATATAGTCTATAGGTCACAGCATCTCCAGGAAGACCAGACCAGAGAACCTCCCAGAGATAATGTGCCAAAGGTCTGGCCAAGCTCACCTGGCAAGGGCATGCTGGGTGCAGATACACTTTTTGCCAAAACCGACCATCTGAAGGCCACTCTAGGCCCCAGTAACTTCTGGAAAGAGCTCATCTATTACCAGGCTGATTCTGGTTCATTTCCCTTTGGGCCTACCTGGCTTAAGGCAGAGTGCCAGCACCTGTCTGTACAGCAGGCTGGGAAGGTGTGTCTGACTTCTGTGAATGGAAGAAAAAATTATTAGTGTGGTTACCAGCAGCCCCACTAAAGATAAATTACATGCCCAGTAGTCCAATAGAATGGCTTCTGTCCCCTTCAGTCTTCCAAGAGCCTGGACAGCCAAGTCTCAGAGGCTCCTGTTCCACACATTGCACTCCCTGAGACCTTGGGCCACAGTCTGCTCACTTGTCTTCAGGTCCTCAGAAGCCACCCCAGACCTTCCATATGATGCCTTCCCTCTATAGACACCAAGACTCTCAACTCCAGCTAGCTACCACCTCCATTTTTAGGCAACTACAACCTCAACTTACGGTGTTCTGGGTCCAGGTGAACTAAAACATGTCATAAGCAAATTGGACCCTCAGAACCCCCTGTCAATGACAGATGATGTCTTTTGGGTTTTGCTGTTTGTTTTGAGATATAATCTCACACTGGCATGAACTCACTATGTAGGGCAGGCAGGTCTAGAATTCTCCGTGATCCTCCTGTCTCAGCCATGAATTCCATTCTTGAGCCACCCTGCACCTTGTGAATTGTTCTGTTAATGTCACCATTCACCCAGAAGGAAACAGAAATTCAGAAAAGCTACCATCTCTTTGCTCTTTCCATCACTCAAGCAACCTCCCAGGGGCTGGGTCTATGCCATTCTATCTGTGCTGGGGAGCCCTGTGCCAGCGAGCTAAGGGCTAGAGGAGATCCCAAACAACCCACATTCAGGAAGTCACACTCAGAACATCTTCTGAGCTGCACCCCTCAGACTTCACATCAGATAAGACAGGTCTGTCACAGACAGTGTAGACTCCCAGGCTGGCGTGTCTAACTTTTGTAGTCTTGGGGAAATCTGGGGACCTAAGTTGTTTGTTTGTTTGTTTTTGTTTTGATTTGTTTTGGTTTTTTGAGACAGGGTTTCTCTGTGTAGTCCTGGCTGTCCTGGAACTCACTTTGTAGACCAGGCTGGCCTCGAACTCAGAAATCTGCCTGCCTCTGCCTCCCGGCATGTGCCACCACCCCCGGCTTGTTTGTTTGTTTTTGTTTGTTTGGTTTCTCTGTGTCCAGCTAGTCCTGGAATGCACTTTGTAGATCAGGCTGGCCTCGAACTAACAGAGATCTACCTGCCTCTGCCTCCTGAGTGCTGGGATTAAAGGCCTGTGCCTTCTCCAGTGATAGGGCAAGTGGAGGGACTGACTTTGTATTCTTAATGGTTAGCTGACTACCCTGGCTTAGATTATATAGACTGTTCACACAGGAGATTGGTAGCTGGGATCTCAGAAATCCATGGAGTCACTCTGTGCTCTGAATATACCATAACATGGACACTCAGTGCTGCCAGACAGCGAGGGAGTCAACCTTGCAGTGAGCTCTTGCCGTCCCCTGTTGAGGAACATATCCAGAGGCCCTGTCATGGCATGCATGAGGTGATCCCAGTCAGAAAGGGACTATCCAGAGCCACCTGTCTGATGCGGCTGCTGAGGCAAACCTCTTGTTTTCCCCTCCTTTTGTCTCTGTGTGGCTGGTGTCCCTGTCCAGGCGACACAGGTTCTGACTCCCTGCAGCCCTTTCCTGCTCCTAGGCCTTGCGATTTGCCTATGCAAAGCCCTGAGCAGGAATGAGTAGCTGGGGTGAGGGTAAGAGGGAGGTGGCACTGGGAAATCCTGCCAGTTCCGGTTGGAGTAGGGTGGCATCCAGAGTGTTCTGTTTAGTCTGACCTGTAGACTTTGACCCTATAGTTATCCATACCAGGCCTTCCTCTCCTCTTGTGTAAATAAGAGAATCCCTTGGGTGAGAAAGTTGGCCCTTGACTCTTGGTCCAAATATGGAAGGATGTTGAGGCGGGAGATGAAGGGCAAGGAATAGGCCCAGGACCTAGTTTCAGGTGGACTTGATCCTGTCTTCTCCACACTCCTCCTTTTCCATGGTACTACCTGGGCTCCCTGTTGAGTGGCTTTTCTTGGCTTTTTAAATGTTTGGGTTGTTTGTTTGTTTGTTTATTGAGACAGGGTCTTAAGTAGCCCAAACTGGCCTTGAATATGATACACGGCTGACAGCCTTAAGTTCTGATTCTCCTACTGGGATTATAGATGTGCCCAGTTTTTATAGGATGCTAGGGATCACACACAGGGCTCTGTGTATGCTAGGTATGTGCTCTACCAACTGGACTAGGTCCCCAGCCCAGGAAACTTTCTCAGTTTCTCAGAGCCTCAATATTATGGCTTCCCCTCCTTCAGCTCTTATGTTGAACCTCTAGTTCTAGTGACCCTAACAGAACACTGAGCCACTAGGGAGGCAATTAAGATGAAGTGGAGTAAGGCCCTGGTCCTACAGTCTTATGTCTTTATAAGAAGAAGTAATAGCTGGCTCAGCCACCCTCTGTGCTCACAGGCAGGAGGCTACCTGAGGACACAGAGTGAGGTGGCGATATCCAAGCCAGGAAACAAGGCTTCACCAGAAACTAACCCCGATCTTAGCCTTCTATCCTCCTGATCTCGAAGGAAATAAAATCTCTGTTGTTTAAGCAGCTCAGTGTTGTGGTATTGTTACATCAGTGTGAGCTGACTAATAGAGTTGGTGTCTTCATTTGAAAGTGAGCGTAAAACCGGGGCTTGCCTCATAAAACTATTCTGGGAGTCCAGTGAGGAAACGATACTTGTAAGGTCTGACTGCTTTCTGTAGCATTTCTGTCTGGATGTCTGAAGCAGTGCCTTGTGAGTAGCACATGTTTATAAACCAATTGTTGTTGGTTTGGTTTTTCTTGTTGTTGTCTATTTTATTTTGTTTTGACTTTTGTGTTTGTTTCATTTTGTTTTGTTTGAGGCAGAGTTTCACTGTGGAGGTCTGTGCCTGTCCTGGAATTCAGTATGTGGTCTCATCGTCTCACTCAAAGCCTGCCTCAAACTCACAGAGATCTACCTGCCTCTGCCTCCCAAGTGCTGGGATTAAAGGTGTGTGCCACCATGCCCATTTTGATAAATAGATGTTTTATAAACGCCTCCATTAAAGAATAAACTGGTCACATGGAATCTGAGAGCCTCTGAATTTTCCCCTCACCTTTAACTTTTTGGATCTGTGATCACCACCCACTAGCAAGTGGTAGAAGGAGTAAAGGGTTGGGATGGGTGACAGCAAGGTGGCATCTGTCCATCAATGTCACCCAATACGGTTCTGAAAAGGTGATGCCAGAGAGCCACACCTGGTCCGGCTTAGGTCTTCTAGCTTGGATGAAGAACTAGAGACCACAGCTATAGAGGAGAGCGGGGCCCTGGGAGTGCCCTGGATAAAGTCCATTTTGGGTGGGAGACCACAGGCAGAGGCGGGCACCTTCCAATACTTAGAATATGTAAATAATGGGAACAATGGAGCCCTTATCCCCCAGGACATTTGTGGCAGCTCCTGGGCTCTAGAGAGGCAAAGGGGCTCCGCTCACCTACCTTGCCATGGTGAGACTTGGTTCTAGAGGATCCTTGGGCCCATATACCTGCTGAGACTCCTAGAGATCCAGGACTGTGGGCAGGGAGAGTCCCAGCTGTACTAACCACTCTGCCCCTGCTCTTTCTAGGACAGGTTCAGTGGCAGCAAGGCCCGGTGAGTGCCCCTCTTTCTCCTGCTCGCCCCTTTGTCTTCACCTACCTCCCCCTCACTGGAGCAGCTGTCTATCTCTATCCACCCGTGTGCTTCCACTCTGCCAGCCCTGTGCCCAGCATCCCTAGGGTATCATCTTATCCAGCTGTGCACCAAAGGCCACTAATTCTGCCTGCCCCCTGAGCCCACCCCAGTCTTCTCCTTCCATTGCTCTGATCTCAGGTCCAGGCTGTCACACTGGCTTCTTCAGAGAGCATTCCTAGTCATAAGTGTGAGTGGTCTAAAGTGCAATGTCACCCTGACAGCACTCAGGGTCTCTTTGGGCAGAGCTGAGTAGAGTCTGCTTACAGGTTGGGGCCACCACTCCTTCCTGCCAGAGGTGCAGGTAAGTGCACAGTGAGTCTTAGGGGCCCAGCAGACCAGGGTCCTCCACAGTTGGATCTCCCTGAGTGACTCTAGATAGCCTGTCCCACCACCTGTCCAGCAAGGCTTAGCACCTAAGCTTGGTTCTCTTACGTGTCTTGGTCAGAATCCGGGTACGGGGGTCAGGAGCCATTGATGGGTGAAACAAACACATCTGCCGAGATCCCCGTGTTTCACCACACCTGTCTTGTCTACACTGCTAAAAAGGCCCCTTTTATGGGTTCCTTTAGTTGTAGGGTTGAAATCTATAGTTAAGGGAAGACGGTTTACGATTTATCAGAGAGAGAGAGCAAAATAAACCTTTTGCTGGAAGTAGGTGGGCTGGGGTGAAGCAAAACCAGTCTATCTATCCAGATACCCAAGTTTGGAGAGAAAGTAGAGCCAACCCATCTTTCCTGTCTGGCCCAGAGACCTGGAGAAACAGGGTAAGTCGGAATGCTGAGGATGGGGGAGGGGAGGGAGGGAGGCACCAGCCACCAGGGCCTGCCATGTTCAAGCCTCCATCTTCCCTATGCCACCAGCATCCCTTTTTGAAGGCCCAGGAAGAGGGAGAAGAGGAGGATAAATATGAGCTGCCCCCCTGTGAGGTTCTGCCCGTCAGTCTGGCCCCTGCACAGTCTCTTGGCTCTAAAGACGACTCCTTGTATCTGGGTGAGGGCTGGGAGGAGGGAAGGGCTGAGAGGTTGGGTCAAGGCAAGAGGGTCCAACAAAAGGAGAATCCGGCCCGGCCTCTCTTCCTTCTGCCTGAGTTGGGGCAGAAAAGGGCCTCAGCTGGCTGCCACTGAGGCCTCTCAGCTGGGCAGAAAAGGCTAGAGAGATGGAAAGGAGTTAAAACTGTAAAGAAGGAAAATGGAGAGGAGGCAGGAGGGAGGGGTGAGGTAACTAAGGCAACGTTGACAAAGCAGGAAGCCCGACCCAGTCCCTAGGGCCTTGCGTTCCCTCCTCTGAAATCGCTGCACATCCTCCCAACCAGGGTGGGAATGCCCTGAGAGGCCACCACCACTGGCATCTCACCCCCCCACCCCCACCCCCGCTCAGTCATGTGGGGGCAGGGAAGCTGACTGTCTCCAGTTGCCATGGAGACGGAGCTGTTAAGAAGCCAATAAGTAGAGGAGACAGGAGGAGAGAGGGAGAGATGAGGGCTAGGTGGGGAGAAAGTGGGAATAGACTAGGGAGGACCTTCCTCCCTCTCCCCAGTTTACAAAGCATGGGGTCTCTTTCAGATCGTTCTGGGCCCCTGGATCCATCCAAGCCACCACTGCCCCCGCCTCAGTCTACCATGGCCAGAGGACTCCCCATAAACCCTTCCTTCCCTACCCGCCCTACCTCTGGCTACCATTTCCCGGTGAGTAAATCTTACAAACATCTCATTTGCACAACCCCTCCCGCCCCCCCACCCCCCCTCCCCGCTCCCGTTCCACCCCCAACATGCGTTTATATTCTAGATGCCAGGAAACCTCTGCCTGTGCATTACAAACCAGAGTGAAACAAACAAACAAATAAACAACAAAATAGCTCCTCCCACTTGCCTAAAGGGTCCTTTCATCCCTTCCTTAGTCACCCCTCTGCTCTGCTCCCCGCTCCAGCACAGCTCAGCAGGGCTCTCCATCCTCTGCTGGGGTTGGGGGCAAGGCTCAGCTACCTTCACCTGGGCCCTGGACCACAGGACCCATCTCTGGCCAGAGGGGTCAGCTGTCGTCATCCCAACTCCCTTCCCCGCTGTGATCTGGTGGCTATTCACTTTCGTATTTTACAGAATAAAAATAAATAAATAAGCAGGGGAAATTTCGCAGTAAGGAAAGGACCCCAACTAGAGGCAGGGGGAAGCATTGTCAGTCTCCTTTTGTAGTATTTTATGTTTGTTTTTGTTTGTTCAGTTGTGTTTTCTGGGGGAGGGGCAGTTGAGAGGGGGGGTCTCATGGAGCCCAGGCTGGCCTTAGACTCACATCTACCCTGCCTCAGCTTCAAGCATGAACAGGCTAACAATTCAGTGTTAGTGTTGAAAGCAGCACATCAGCTCTACCCCCTTGCACCCCAGCTTCCTTGTTCTTCAACTGCCTGCACTTCACACCTCCCTCTCTCCTCCCTCCTCCCTCTTCCCTCCTCCCTCATTTCCCTCTTTCCATAATGCCCACAGCTGAAGACAGCAATGAACCCACAGCCTGCAAAGCAGGGACCTGTTTTTGGAAGGCAAGGTAGAGTGTCCCCTCTCTTTCCACGGCTCCACATAGGGAGGGGAGGCCTCTCCTACACTTCTTCTCTCCTAGAATTTTGGGGTTGCCTTGAACAGGGCTTGCTGCATCCCTCCTAGCCACACCTCCTTTTTGTTTGCCAAGCCTCCAAGTCAGTCAGTACAGGTATCATTACCACCAAAGCCATGATCTGCTGTGCCCTAGAGTTTGAAAGCAGAGGCCCTGACCTCCAGGCCCTGTCTTCAGTCAGTGTGATCCCTTGGCCAGGTGAGGGGCACCCTAGAATGAAGTGGTCAAACCTAAGACCCTCCATAGTGAGACAGCTGAGTATTATCCCTCATCAACAGGCAACCTTGGGCTGTCACTCCCATTGTCTCCACTCTCCAGAGACTTGCCCCTATGGTCAGTGCCTTGAGATGTATGACCACAGGACCTTAGAATGTCAAGATAGGGGGTGGGGGGAATGGACCATTTGAACCATCCCCGAGTAAAACAGGTTACAGGAGGGTTAGCGTATTCCAGCCCAAGGTCAAACGGCTCACACGAGGCACAGTCCATCTTAGTCTCAGTTGCTGGTGAACCTCCATCACCTTGAGGATTTTTGTTTGTTTAGTTTTTGTTTTTGTTTGTGTTACCATAAAGTTATCTGGAACCAAGCCTAGCAAATTTGGTGAGAAGTTAAGCCTGGTGATATGTCAAGGCTGTAAAGAGAAAGGATGAGTGAATGAGGTGTGTTCTCCTGGGTCTCCAAAGCTAGCTCTGAGGAGCACTGTGACCAAGGATGCCTAGACCCATTCTCACTGATGTTCATGAGTGCTCTGAGGAGCACTGCGACTAAAGGTGCCCTAGCCCTCTTCCTGCTGGTGCTCATGAGTGCTCTAAGGAGCACTGTGACTAAGGGTGCCCCTTTCTCTCTGACGTTCATGAGTGCTAGTTCTCCCTTTTCCTTACAGGGCGAGGTACATCTGCTAGAATGGTGAGCTGCCTTCTTCTCTATCCTGTAATCTAGGGACTTCTCTGGAAAACTGATAGGGCTGGAATGAGCATCCGAGGGAAAGGTCTGCTGTAGAGTCATTCTCTCTTCCAAAAATATAACCCATTGGTGCCACCCAGAGCCTCCCCACTCTCTGAGCACTCCTAAAGGAGAAGTCAGTTGGGGCATGCCCTTCTTGTGTACATAAGGAGAAAGTGAGACGGCTAGAGCCACCTTCCTCTAGGTCAGTGGCTTCTTCCATGTCTTACTTCCTCACTAATAAGGCACATGTTTAAAAGGGACCACAGGTCTAGTCAAACCCATAGTCCTACACCTTAGGTAACAAAGAAACCAGATGAGGACATCTACCTGGAGTGTGAGCCGGATCCAGGTGAGCGCCTGCCCCTCCCACTACCCATGAACACACTCTCCTGGCCCCGTTCTTGTTCCCTCCAAAATACTCCCCTCTAGACCCTACCTGGGAGTCTTCATTTCTGCTGTTGGTCCCACACTGGCCCTACCAAAGAGGTGACTGGCACTCTTAGAGCAAAAAACAGGGGGTAGTGGGTGGGGAGGGGGTGTTCTCAGCTGCTCCAGCCAGGCCACCAAGCAGAATCTCCCCATGGAAGGTCTCCAGGAGAGCCAAGTCAAAGGCAGCAGTAGTAGACCCCTAGGCTGTTCTTAGCCACTTCCTGATCAGCCTGGACTTCCCTGCCTGGTCCCCAGCCAGACTCTGTATGCCCTCTCTATTCTAGTTCCAGTCTTGACTAGGTCTCTGAGCTCCAAAGCCCTGATACCTCCAGTTCCTCTGCCAAGAACATCTGGATTGCCCAAGTAAGATGCAGCAGTGGAAGGGAACAACATGGGACAATGGGTTCACTAATAAAGGAAACCCCAGAGGCCAGACACAGGAGCAAATGTCTTTCTTTAATCCCAGCATTTGGGCAGCAGAGGCAGGCAGATCTCTGTGAATTCAAGGCCAGTCTGATTTACTTAGAGAATTTTGGATTAATTGAGGCTGCCTAGTGAGACCCTGCCTCAAAAAGAATAAAAAAATAGATTAAAAAAGAAAAACAAGGGTTGGAGAGATGGTTCAGTGGTTAGGAGCATGGCTGTTCTTTCAGAGGTTCTGAGTTCATTTTTCAGCAACCACAGTGGCTCACAACCATCTGTAAAGGGATCCAATGCCCTCTTCTGGTGTGTCTGGAGACAGTGACAGTGTACTCACATATATAAAATAAATCTTAAAAAAAGAAAGGAAGGAAGGAAGGAAGGGAGGAAGGAAGGAAGGAAGGAAGAAAGAAAGAAAGAAGACAGAACAAAAAAAAAAAATCCTCTGAGCTCTGCTCCCCAATTTATTCTTTGTAGGTCAGTGGCTGGTTACCAGGAGGCTCGGAATGTAAGAGGCTAGTGGTCAAGGAAGAAGAGAGCCCAGAGGGGTGGGAGGGAGGCCTAGGGTGGGACTTCAGGTTTTGGGCAGCGGCCTGGAAGGCCAGTTCTCATCTGACCAGACTTCCTGTGTCCCAGGGAGCTATGGATGGTGCGTTGAAAGGTAAGTACACACCGCTTCATCTCCATGGGTCTGCTCTGCTAGGATCTTACTCCCTCTGGCAACAGATCCTCCCCCCCCAGGTCCTCAGGTTCTGTTTACTTCACCAAAGGGGTCCATGCAGCTATGACTTCTGCCTGATCAGGCCTGAGAGGACCCTCTTGGGCCTTTCCCAGGGTCTGCACTAACTCGAAAAGCAGCCAGTATGTGTCCCAAGATCAGTTCTCACTTGGAAATCAGGCAAGGCCTGTCTGGTAGGTCCTCCCTGAGTGTCAGGCCTGGGAAGACAAGGTGCACAGAATGGCCAATGTTAGGTTTCAAACATGCTGGCACCCTCTGCTGCAGTAGTCCCCCATGAAGCCTTCTTACCCATCCCCTTCCTGGTTCCAGCCTTCTTCTCTGCTTCTTTCAGCAGGAAGGAGGCTGTCTGCTTCCTCCATAGCCCCTGCTCTGAGTAGCTCTGTTGCTGAGGTGAGCTGGGGCAGATGTGGGAGATGTCTGTGGGAAGCAGAGTCCTTGCCCAGGAGCCCTCCTAATCCTGGGGCCTTTACACCCCCATGAGGAACACGCGTGTGCACTTAACCGGGTGTGCAGCTCCCCCGTCCCCGTGCTGCACCCCAGGCACAGACACTACTTGGTTTGGCCTGTAGGACTCAGGCTGGGGCTGGCAGATGGAAACACAAATAACTGTACCCCAGGGTTCTCTGCTCGCCATGAGCAGCTCAGCACTTGGGTGTCTCTTTGAGTAGCTCTGTGTATTGTACAGAATGGTAGTCTGCTGGGTCAGCCTTGGTACTCTGGAAACTGTGACCGTCAGTCTGTTGAGAGAGCCCTGCTTCACTTCCAAAAGGTGGGCATCTGTCAACTCTTGGCCTTCTCTGAAAGTCCTCTAGTCTCTGCCCATGCCTGATGAGGCTGGCAGTAAGGGCGGGGGAGGCGCTTCACATAATTAGTCAGCTGGCCTTAGGCAACTAAGATGAAGTTCATGGCTGGGGTCTCCTCCACAGGATGGGGCCTACACGGTGCGCCTCAGCTCTGGGCCTCACAGTTCCCAGCCCTTCACTTTGGCAGTACTCCTCAGAGGCCGTGTCTTCAACATTCCCATCCGGCAACTGGACGGTGGGCACCACTATGCCCTGGGTCGGGAGGGCAGGAATCATGAGGAGGTGGGTACCGGATGAGTCATGGGCCAATCACCGAGGTGGGTCAAAGAGCAGCACCCTGGGCCTTGCCTGGAGCATGTGTGTTTTCGGGGGGTGGGGGACACCGATTGCTTCCCTCCCTCACCCTGGCTTGAACAGAAATGCCTCTGAGGTAGTTCTGTCTCTAAGTGCCTGCCTTGCAATATGAAGGTCTGAGTTTTACCCCCAGAGCCTCAGGGGGTAAAGTAAGGCAGGAGAGGTGGCTCAGGTTTATTTATAATCTTGGGCTGGGAGGTTGAGAAACAGGTATCCAAGTCAGTGAGAGGCCTTGTCTCAGAAGACAAGGTTGGGACTGGAGAGATGGCACTCACTGGTTTGAACTGGGGTTCCCCGTACCCACATGGCCGGCACACTTGTCTATAGCCCCAGTTCTGAGGGTCTTAGCGCCCTCTCTGGCCTCTGTAAGCACACATGCATGAGATGCACATATATCCGTGTAGGTAAGACACTCGTACCTATTTAAAAAAAAAAATTAAAAGAAAAATCCTAATAAACAAGGTAGCTAGGCATGGTGGTACTCACCTTCAATCCTACTCCTTGGGAGCTAGAAGCAGATGGATCTCTTTAGTTCTAGACCAGCTGGAACTACGCAGTGAGACCGTGTTTAAAAACAAAATAAAGCTGTGTGTGTGTGTGTGTGTGTGTGTATGTGTGTGTGTGTGTGTGTGTAGCCAGAGGCCGGAACATCTTCCCAGACATCTGGCACTGTGAAAAGAGGCCTATCTTTTCTGGGAAGGACTTCCGTGTGCCATGGTTCAGTCTTCATAGGGTCAAGGTGAGGGCAATGAGACCATCTGAGAGGAGGGCAGAAATCTCCAAGGACCTTTCTCCCCAGCAACTGGCTTCAGACCTAGACAGTTGCCCACCACTCAGCTTCCATTGAGAGAGGCCACAGCCAAGGACCAGGCCTAAAGCAGTTCTCGCCCAGCTCTGGAAGCCCGAGGCTGGCCAATAGCATAGCATGCTGGTGCAGTGGCAGGCTCACAACCAGACAGCAGAGCGGCGTTTCAGTCTCATAGCGTGGGGGGAAGAAAAAATATCTAGAAAAATGCCAGCCAGCTCCCCTGCCAGGCCCTACAGTTGCCTTAGAAAGTTGTTGGCAGACTGAAGCCTAAGGGACCCACAGATGCCCTGCCTGCCTTATCCAGCTCTTCTCCTCTGTGGCCGCCATGGTTCAGCATTACACGAAGCACCCCCTGCCCCTTGTGGACGGACACAGTGGCAACCGGGGACTCACCTACCTGCGCTTCCCCACCAAGCCCTGAAGAAACAGCAGCACACAGATCCCCCTCAGGCACGTGATGTGTGCCCCATTCACTTTCTCTCCCACTTTAGGCTGTTTTCTTTTCCCTGCCTTCCTCCACCCCAAAAGCTCTGCAGGTTCAAACTGAGAGGCATGAAGATGGCCACCTGGGAGGCTGGCTTCCTCAGAGACACTGCCTCTCCTTAGACTGACTTCTTGTGTGTGGTTTGCATCTTCTGGGAGGAACTAGGTTCCCAGCACACAGTATACTTTCAATAAACATTTACTGACTGAATTCTCTCTTAATACCGCACACACACCTTTTTGAGTATTATAGTAGGTACAACTGTGTGTGATCACGTGCATGGGAGTGCCTATGTCCACAGAGGACAGACTCATCGGATACTCTGGAGCTGGAACGAGGGGGTCAGGAGGTGTAAGTTTCCAAAAGTAGGTGCTGGGAAGAGCAATAATGGTTGTATAGTCCCTGAGCTATCCCTACAGCATAGGGGAGGGATTCTAGAGTATGCTGAGAATAGCGGCCTTCCCCAGAAGGCCTTATACTTCCTGAGAGGAATGGAGTAATGTCGCTGTGTGGGTCTATTTCGTAGGCTAAACTGCAGAGGAAAGGGTTCGGGCTTTTGTTCTTCTAAATTCTTCTAAATTCTTTGCCAAGGAGAAGGGCCAGGCCAATAAACTGACCTTTGTTCATGCTTGCTGGTCGTGGGCAAGGAAGGGGGGAGGAGGCTCAAGGTTTCTGGAGGAGAGAGAGGCTGATGGTAAGCATTTGATGTCTAGCTTTATAGCGTTATAGGAAGGACCCCAGGAGACAGTCTGGATGAAAGCCTAGAGGATGAATAAAGGCGCTGGGAGCCTGGGCCAGTGGATGGTAGAGGCTCTGCGACCCAAAGCTGAGCTGCCTGGCAGGACGTGGGCCCAGCGGGAATAAGGGGCTCCGGGTTGGGCTGGCAGCCAGCAACCCACAGGCTGGCCCAGGGCGGGGGTGTCTCCGGGCCCTGGCGTGGAGCCTGGAACACCCCGTGCCGGAAGCACCACGTGACCATGACTCCGCAGAAGTCTCCAGCGGCCGGGAAACAAAGGGCAGCTCAGGGGCTGCCTGGCATGGGGGCTGGCACGGAGGGCACGGTTCCCACTGGTGCCATGCTGCACCCCAATACCTCTGGACCGTCTCCTGGGGAACCTAGAGTCTGGCGTGACCTGGAGGCTTGTGGGATGTCCGGGGCGGAAGCCAGGGCCTAGGGATCTGCTGGCGAGGAAGGGGGTGGGGCGGGCCACGTGGGCTGCGGGAGCGTGCACTGTCGCCTCCGTTCGTCATCACCCTCCGGCAGATTACCCTCCCTGAGCTGTAATAGATGGGAAGATAATTGTCCCTGCCCAATCATCGACCTCCGGTTAGGAGGCTTAAGTGAGGGCCTTCCTGCGTAAGAGGCGCATCATGAGCCACACTCTGGCTCCCTTCTCTTACACCAGCCCAGAATTCGGGTCAATTAACTGCTACTGATAAAGCCCAGCAGGATGCAGGCTCAAGCCAGGAGTCTGATCATGGACAGCACCTGCCCAGTGTTGCAGGAGTGGGGGGATCTCAGCCTGCGGAGGGTAGGGACTCTCTGCTGCCTGCCAGGCCTGTTAGCCTAGCATTTCTTTTTACCCCAGGCCACTTCTAGGCTCAAGCAGTGGAAATGGCCTCTCTCTCCTACCATTTCTCCAGGCACCTACGGACTTAGGATGTGGGCCACTGGCACTTTGGGGTGCCCTCATCTGCTTTGAAGACAGAAAAGCCTTTTCAGGCCTTTTAAATGAGTTCTGAACTCCCTTATCGGTAAACTAAGAGCGCTTTTGTTATTGGCTGCAAAGGTACTTCATGCTGGGGCAGGAGATAGGTAGTTCTTAGCTAGCCTGGTTTATATAGTGAGTTCCAGTCCACTTAGAACTGCGTACAAACAGTCTCAGAACAAACCCCCAATACATATTACAAAAGAAAAAAAAAAAAAAAGAGGTAACTTTCATTCATTGTTCCTGCAAGAATCAGGGAAACTGTCCAGGTAGTGTGGGCAGTACCTAATTATTAGAGCCCCCATGGCAGAAATGAGCATGATCCTTAGGACAGCAGGCCATCAAGGTGGTTGGTTCAGTGTGTGGGTCAGTTTCCTGCCAAGGCTGACACAGGGTGGAAGAAGAGAACCATCTTGGCTATGTTAGCCTCTGACCTCCACATGCTGCGGCCTCCTCCCACCGTAGAAAGACACTGAAAGAGAAAAGAGCAAGGCCCAGAACTGGCTTAGCACCTCCTTAGCTGACAGATGTGTATCCAGATGTCTTCTCTCCCTGGGACCCAACCCATTCTGGCCTTCCCCACCTTCCTCTCCCTCCTCCTAGCCTTGGTCCCTGCTACTTACCTTTCACCCACCCAGAACCAACCTGTCATCCCCATATCAGATAGTCAGGACAATGAAGACAGTTGGTGACAAGTGTTGAAAAATTCATTCTATCCCAAGTTCCTCAAAGCTGACAATATGGACTCATTTTAACATGCAAGTTCAAGCCAAGATTGTCTTAAAGCTCTATTTTTTTTTTTTTTTTAAATTCAAAGACAACAGTTTTATTACACTTTGAGGTTTTGGTTTCGTTTTGAGACAAGGTTTCATGTTGCCCAGGTTGGCATCAAACTTGCTGTGCAGCTAAGGATGACCTTGAACTCCTGACTCATCTGACTCCACCTTTTGAGCATTGAGATAATAGACATGGGTCACCATGGCCAGTTTGTTCCACACTGGGGACCAAGCATAGGGCTTCATAAATGTTGGGCAAGCACCCTACCAACTGAGCTACGTCACTAGCCAGTAGTTAATTCCTTTTGAGTAGATGAATGTGTACAGTTATAGCTGGCTGGCAACCATCCCATCTTTCCAGGCTTTTTGCCTTTCTAAATGTGAAGGAATAAAAATGGCAGGGGCAGGCCTGGAGGAACCTGGGAGGCCTGGTAAGGAGTGTGAGCATGGAGGGTATGAGCATTAGAGGACACAGGGGGAGCACTCCTCCAGTTTCCTACAGCAGAGATCAGTGAGCCAGCACAGATGCAGGGAGAGTGGGAGGCTTCGGGTATTTCTGTAATTCCATGGAGACGGAAGCCTTTGACTTTCCACTGCCGACCCTGCCAAGCACTCAACCACGTTTCCTGAGGTGAACAGGCCAGACTAGAAAATTCCAGGCAGGGTCATCTGCTGAGAGAACAAGTCCTTGAGAGATACTGTGCGTGACAGATACCAAATGGTTTGTTACTGAGGACCTGAAAGACTAGGTGAGCCCAGGAAGTATGCGGCTGGGGAGGATGTGAAAGCCATGGCCCAGGCCATAACACATCTGCTGGGTTCCCAGTGTGATCTAAGTTAACCATCCAGGCTTGCAGCTGACCTGAGAGGAACGTGTACAGAAGAGTCCAAGTGTGGCTGAGCCATGCATCCTCTGTGTAGCCCTGACCTCGGTCACCCCCTGCCTCCCCTCCCTCCTTGCTTATTCTAGGAATCAAACCCAGGGGCTTGTATATGCTAAACAGGCATCTAACACTGAGAGCTGTTTTTGCTGCGATGATTCTTGTTATTCTGCCCATACTAAGCTTGAATTTGCCATTCCCCTGCCTGGGCCTCCCAAGCAGTTGAGATTACAGGCATGCAGAGATTTCCCAATTAGAGTCTGGGTTATGTTGGCTTTATTTGTTTCTTTGCCATGCATCGATGAGAAGCCAACCCAGGGCCTGGTACATGCTTAGATAAGCACTGCACCACTGAGCTGCAGCTCCAGCCCTCCTCTTTGAAAACAGTCAGTGAAGCTGTGTGTGCTGACCCATGCCTATGATTCAGGAGCTCAAGAGGTAGAGGTAGGAAGAGCTTGAGTTTGTGGCCAGCCTCAGCTTTATGGTGGTGTGTGTGGAGGGGTATTAAAAAGAAGAGAGAGACAGCAGTGGAGCAACACCTTTAATCCCAGCACTGGGGAGGCAGAGGCAGGCAGATCTTTGAGTTTGAGGCCAGCCTGGTCTACAGGGCAAGTAGCAAGACAACCAGGCTACACAGGAAAATTGTGTTTCAAAAAATAAACAAAAGAAGAGTGAAAAAAAGAAAAAGAAAACAGAGCCGGGCATGGTGGTGCACACCTTTAATCCCAGCACTCAGGAGGCAGAGGAAGACGGATTTCTGAGTTTGAGGCCAGTCTGGTCTACAAAGTGAGTTCCAGGACAGCCAGGCCTACACAGAGAAACCCCGTCTTGAAAAACAAAACAAAACAAAAAAGAATACAGTGAATGCCTGTTTAGGGTTGGTGTGAGAAGGAAAAAAAGTAATATTTAATTATGTTTAACTATATATGTGTGTGTGTGTGTGTGTGTGTGTGTGTGTGTGTGTGTGTGTGTGTGTAAAATAAGCTGATACATGCTATCAGCCAAATGATTAATACCTAGTAATAATTATAGCTATAAATAGGCAAAGCCTGGTTGTGATCATCTCTCTCTGTGGCCCATGAAAACTTTAGGTAGATATATCATAATTATTGTTTCTACTGGCTACTGTCATTCTTTTTCTGATAAGACAACATACACAGACACACACACAGAGACACACACACACAGACACAGACACACACACACACTTGGGAATCAGAAGGCAGGTAAACTTCAGAGAGTTCAAGACCACCCCGGTCTACATGGTGCTTTTTCCTTAATGCCCTCCCAGATGTGAGCTACAGATTTCCATTAATACACATTTATCTATCTATTGAAAGGAGAACGTATTAGGTGGATGCACAGGGAACTGCATCTTTTTGAAGGGCAGGGAGGGGGAGTGGAGAAAAGCCTGGAACGACTCAGGTAAGAGGCCAGGATGCCGGGGCAAGCTCTGGGCCTGAGCCTGAGGGCTTCGGAGGCCTCTGTTTCCACTGGACATACCCCTGTGAGGCACTGCTGCAGGATCAACTTGGAAATGTTCAGAGCCCGAGCAGAACCACATTCCAGATCCTTAGGTGGTTTTGTTCTGCTTCAGGGAGGAGTAAATCTAATAGGAAACAGTGAGCAGATGTGTTTGCAAGCACAAAAGGCTTCTAGTGCTGGAGACAGGCTGAGCTCACCCACCCCAGGCCTTGCATCAGCTACAGGGATGACTGCCAGGCTTGGAAATTAAGGCAGAAGGCTCCCAGGAGCCTCCCTGCCTTGCCTCTTGCTCTCAGTGAGAGGGAAGCAAAAAGGAGCAGAGAAGTCAGGGTCTCTTTAGCCAGTCCATTTCCAAGTCACTCACATGCCGAGTTCTCGGGAACCCAGGCAGCAAACAGCCTGCGTGATCACACAGGCTGAGATCTCACGTCAGAAGCCTCTACTCCTAAAGCCAGAGATGCCTCTTAGGCTGAGCGGGGAACGTTGAGGCAGGCTCCTCCCTAGCTCATGGCAGCACACGGTTGTTATTCTGTTGTTTGATAGAGATACTAAGGGCTGGGCATGTAGCTTGAGGATAAAATGCTTGCTTAGCATGCACAAGGCCCTGGGTTTGATACCCAATACTACAAATAACCAAACCCAACAGCAGTAACAAGATCTCCACCAACAGTGGCCAGTGACTGACAGGGGTAGGAAGTTATTTAGAGAGGGTTCTGATATGGCCTTGGCTTATTACTGCTTAGAGTTGCATGAACTTGGGGATTCCCAGGGATACCTGGTTCCAGTTCTAGGCACACCCAAGCAGTTAGTGGCCATACCGACTTCTAACGTCAGAGCCATGTAAGGTCTTCCCACTCTATCCAGTTCTACCTGGAGTATACCCTTTTTTTCCTCAGCCACCTTTGACCTTCTCTGGTAGCCTTACACCCACTTTCTTGAGCTCTTCCAGCATCCCCAGCTGTCTAGACCTGTGGGTAGCTGAGTATGAATGCCTCGTACTGGAGAGTACATCCTGTATCAACCGCTCCCACCCTTCTTGGACTGGGCAAGCTACAGGCTCATTGAAAGGGCATCTAAAGAAAGCACAACTCTCTCTGCCCCAACCTTGAACCAATCCCTAGAACTACCGGAATCTTATTATTTGTTTATTAGATGTTGAAATTGTATGGTATTACACTGCAAAGGCCTGTGACACCAACACTCTGACAGTGCAGGCAGGATGATCAAAAGTTAAATTCAGTGTTGCCCTCTGCAACACAACGTGTTTTGGGTGGTTTGAGTGAAAATGGCTCCCATAGGCTCACAGGGAGTGGGACTGTTGGAAGATATGGCCTTGATGGTAGGTGAGGCCTTGTTGTATCACTGGAGGTGTGCTTTGAGGTTTCAAACGCTAAAGCCAGGCCCAGTATCACTCTCTCTTTTCCTTCTGCCTGCCAATCCAGATGTAGAACTCTTGGCTCTTTCTCCAGCATCATGCCTGCCTATGTGCTGCCATGCTTCCTGCTGTAAAGATAATGGAACAAACCTCTGCACTGTAAGCCAACCCCAATTAAATGATGTCCTTTATAAAAGTTGCTGTGGTCATAGTGTTTCTCCATGGCAATAGAAATCCTAACTAAGATAGTGTTCAAGGCCAACCTTGGCTCCTATCTCAAAAAAAAAAAAAAAAAAAAAAAAAGGTGTGTGTGTGTGGGGGATGGGGTGGGGTGGATGCAGGGATAGTTTAGCCATGAAGAGTGCTGGCTGCCCTCGTTCAGGTTCCCAGCACCCACATCAGGCAGCTCACAACTGCTTGTAACTCCAGCTTCAGAGATTTGGATGCTCTCTTCTGGCCTCTGAGGGCATCTGCTGGCATGTGCACATATCCTACAGAGACAAATAATTTAGAACATAATTTTTAAAAGTCTATTAAGCTGGGCGTGGTGGCGCACTCCTTAATCCCAGCACTCGGGAGGCAGAGGCAGGCAGATTTCTGAGTTCGAGGCCGGCCTGGTCTACAAAGTGAGTTCCAGGACAGCTAAGGCTATATAGAGAAACCCTGTCTCGAAAAACAAAAACAAAATAAAACCAAACCAAACAAGTCTATTAAAAATACATAACAGAAAAACAAGCCTCCCTCTAACATCTGTCCCTCAGTTGTCCCTTTCTCCGAGGTCAGCAGTGTTTCCCTGTGTATCTTTCCAGAAGCCCTAAGCTCATGCTCAAGTTCATATGATACTTAACTTTTATGCTCAGGGCAAGTAAGACCAAAGTCCTGTGCTTTGAGTTCTGGTGGAGAACAAATAGCAAATAACCAGAGTTAAATTCCATGTCCCAGTTGTGTCTCCCCTTCATAGCCCTCTATCACCCTACTAGGTCCCTGAGGCACAGTCAAACATGGCAGTTGGCATCAGCCTCATTTCTTAGAGAAGTTAAGATGTTACACACTGGGTGCTCCTGATGATCTGATATTATCACCCGCCTCCCTAATGCCTCTTTGCTCTGGAAAGGACCTCAAATTTTTAGACAAAACGCCATGTCCTCTCTATGGGCATCCCAAGGACAGAGGCAAGGGCTCTTGTGTGCCCTGTGAGCTGGACTCTGAGCTGAGGCCCTCAGTTAAACAATACCCACTGGGTTAAAGTGACAGAAAGAAAGTTCATGATTCTGCCAGGCACCCCCCAGTCCCTGAAGCTTCTCCTGGACCCTGGCTCCTGAACACTGAAATCTCTGACCCACAGGCCATTAGATTTCTTTCCCCACACAGTTGGCTAAGTTAATGTCCCTGCTTGGAAGGCCAAGGCCAAGGGCTGGCTCCCCAGAGTAGTATGTGCCAGCTGTTCCTTACCCACAAACAACAGAAGTACACATTATAACTCAGTGGCCAAAGGGACTGTCTCCTGAGCAGGGCACACAGCTAGAGTTCTGTAGCTGAAGGCATGAGTTCCCTAGGGCCACACCCTCACACCCCTGACATCTCAGGGAGCTTCTTGGCTGAACCCTTCCTCACCTGTCCCCATGATCTGTCTTGGGTGTGAAAGTAACTTCAGTGAAGAAGATCACAGTGCCCAAAGTGGGAGGTGAAGTGGAAATTTAAGGGTTCTTTGGAAAGTCAGTTGGATGGTGTTTTGTTGGGGCAAACCCATGAAGGAACATTTAGTTAAAGTGGACACGGGTATAAAAGGCTAAGGCAGACTCTTGAAGGAACACTTCACTGAAGCAGACACAGGAGAGAGGATGTTCTGCTAAAGCAAGCACATGAAAAGACACATGATGAAGGATTCTTTGCTAACAACACGCATGTATTAGTCCGCCTCACATTGTGTAGTTGAGCTGCATTTGTCAGGACTCCATAGAGAGACACACACCCAAAAAACTTCAGGTGGTGTGATGTAGTTTGTTGCTGCTTCCAAGGACTTGGGCTGATTGGATGCACGTGCTGAGAACACGTGATATTTGGAGGATATAAACAGGGCTCTGTGGAGCGACACACACACACACACACACACACACACACACACACACACACACACACACACACACACACACACACACACACACACACACACACACACACACACACACACACACACACACACACACACACACACACACACACACACACACACACACACACACACACACACACACACACACACACACAGAGCTTGGCTTGCTGGTACAGCTAGCTGTGCAAAGCTTGTAGGTCTCTCGTCTTGGCTGATCTTTGATTCCCTGAGGGAGGCACAGCTGAGAACTGCTCCTGGGTTCCTGCTTCTCCCTCTTGCTGACTCGAACCAAGGCTGAGGCCTTTCTGTCTCTGCTAGGTCCTGTCACCACTGTTGTTATCCCTACTCTATTGGGCTGGACTGCTGGTGTATCCGTGAAGTGTTTGTGAGTGGGTCCAGCTGTCTCTACCTGCTAACCTCTGAACTGAACTGCCAATTTCCAGACAACACAGATGGGAGTTTCTCCAAAGAGCCTTTCTAAACAGGTCCACTTCCCCCATATCCTTTCCTTTCCACTAGCTCTGGTGGGTGGTGGGTTAAAAGGAAGGTTAAAGCGTTTAAGAACCATCATTAAAGATAGGATTTGAAAAAGTTAAAATTACAGGAGGTTGTTAGGAGACAGAAAGAGGAGGCAGTGTCTTCGGGGGTAGCAGCAGTGCCTGGCCAGTGAGGCAGTGGGAACAGGAGGTTACTTACCTCAGAGAACAGCAAGCATCTGCTATGGATAGTTTGTAAATTCAGACTAGTTTAGTTTTTGGGGAGTATTGAGGCAATCTATGAAGGAGAAGGTTGCTGACAGAGGAGGGAGGAGAGGAAGCCAGAGTGTCTAGAATCAGAGAGCACGGGAGAGGGGGAGGAGGAGGAGCCAGTGAGTCAAAGGTGTCGCAGGACACATGGACATTCCACTTGGGTTTCCTTGCTACCACGGGAAAATGTGAGTTTACAGAGGAGCCCAAGTGCTGTAGAAACTGCCTCCCTCAGGTGCTCCCCTTCTGTCCAAGCATTCCCCACCCTGATGAGCCACCATCTCACTGGGCACTCACAGGATCCCTAGAACAGTAGTTCTCAACCTTTGGGGGTGGGAAGACACTTTCACAGGGGTCTCATATCAAATATCCTGCACATCAGAAATTTACACTTCAATTCATAACAGTAGCAAAATTACAGATATGATGCTGCAACAAAAATAACTGTATGGGGGGGGGTTCACCACATCATGAAGAACTGTATGAAAGGGTCGCAGCATTAGGAAGGTTGAGAACCACTGCCCTAGAGACGAACACTTTGTTGTAGGATCTGAGGTCCTATGTGTTCATCTGGAACTCCATGCATGGTTTGCTGACTGGCTCTGTTCAAAACCTTGGCCCACTGCCATGCCTCCTGATTTCCTGTATGATGTAATGGGAAAACTACCTGGGGGAGGGCATATGATTGCTGCATAGGACTATATGAGATTACTTTGTTTAACCATTGGCCATTAAAATGGTAGCCTTTCTTTCATGTCATCATTGGGATACATTCCTCCTTGGTAACTAGTAAGAAAATCAAGCTGCTACAGCCTACCTTCAGTCTATCAACAACACTTGTAGTGACACCATGAAGGTTCACGTGCATTGGATATATCCCCCACCCTGAGTCTCTCTCTCCCAACACAGTCTCTTGTAACAAGCTGGCTTCAAGCTTTCTATGTAGCTGAACATGGCCTTGAACTTCTGATTCTCCTGACTCCACTTCCCAAGTGCTGGGAGTACAGGTGTGGGCCACCATGGCCAGTTTTCTGTGGTACTGAGAACTGAATCCAGGGCTTTGCACATAGTAGGTAAGGCCTCTAGCTACTGAGCTACATCCCCAGAACCTTGAAGAATTCCTTTTCTTCTATTTGAAGCCTGCACTCAACTTATCAGTAGTAATCCTTTGAGCTCCACCTTCAAAATGTATCTAACTATTACTCATATCCACATCTTCCAGGCCTCACATGAGTGACCTACCTGGCCCAATGCCATCTTCATGGCTGTATCTCCTTCTACTCTTCCCTGACTTGGCTCCTCTACCCTGACCTTTTTGCTATCTTTTGTTGTTGTTGTTGTTGTTGTTGTTGAGACAGGGTTTCTCTGTGTAGCCCTGGCTGTCCTGAAACTTGCTCTGTAGACCAGGCTGGCCTTGAACTCACAGAGATTGCTTGTCCCTGCCTCCTGAGTGCTGGAATTAAAAGAGTACACCACCACCATCCAGTTAGTGGGCATGCTTTTAATCTCAGCATTCAGGAGGCAGACATAAGTAGATCTCTGTGAGTTCAAAGCCACCCTGGTCTACAGAGTAAATCCTAAGAAAGACAGAACTATATAGAGAGAAGCAGTCTCGAAAGAACAAGAAATAAAGTAGGTTTTAGCTGAGTATGGTAGGTATGCTTCTAGCATACTTAGCTCAGAGACAGAAAGAAGAGGGGTCCAAGGCCATCCTTGGGTATTTGGCATGTTTGAGGCCAGCCTAGGCTACTGAAGACCCTAATCTCAAAAAATAAAATTAGTAGGGGCTAGGGAGGTGGCTCAGTTAGTAAAGCACTTGGCACGCAAGCATGAGAACTTGAGTTCAGATCCCCAGAACCCACATAAAAAGCCAGGCATGATGGTGTGGGTCTGTAATGCTAGTGCAAGAGAGACAGACAGGTCTCCTATAGAGCCTGTTAGCCAGTCAGCCTAGCAAATTGACGAGTCCCACTTGCAGTGAGAGACCCTGCCTCAAAAAGTGAAGGCGAACATGGACTGAGGAAGACACCCAGTGTTGACCTTTACCCCCTTACCCTCATGTGCACTCAAAATGTACACACATACACACAGTTTTTAAAATAAAATTGAGTATCACACAATTCTGTGGTTATTATCTGCCATTCCCTCTAAAATATAAAAGCCTTGAGAAGATGGAGAATTTGTCTGTATAGTTTACTGCTAGATTCCTGCCTGGGGACTAGTTCCTAGCTCACGGTTCAGCAAATACTAAAGCTGCTGTCTGGATGTATAAAGGAGGCCAAATTAGTTCCCTGGGACAAGATCATAGTAAACAGACCCCAGGGCTCAGTCGATTTTCCTAAGGTCACAAGTAAGTGATGAATCTGGAGCTCCAAGCCCAGCTCGGACCTAGCTATGACATGTGATGGCGATGGCGGAGCTCTTCATGATGGTGGAGCTCTTCATCTCTTCACCTCGTCAAAGCCAGCTTTGAAATCACCCCCCCCCCCACTGGCTTGCTCTGACCATGTCTTTCTAAATAGTGCCCTGCTCATTGGCCTCTCATAGCTTCAATCCATTCTATTAAAAAACACAATAAAGTTCATGCTCTTTGTGTAATGACAGCATGATTCATGCTCAGCCAGGAAACAGGAAAATACATTTTAAAATAGAAAGAAGAAAATTGCCTATCATCTAGAGTCTATAGGTGACAGTGACTATTGTGTTGCCATTTTATTCTGGTCATTTCATCCTAAAAAAAGGTGTGTATGTGAATGTGTAAGTGTGTACATGTGTGTATGTATGTATGTATGTATGTGTGTATGTGAGTGTGTGTATGTGTGTGTGCATGTGTGTATGTGAGTGTGTGCGTGTGTATGTGAGTGTGTGCATGTGAGTATGTGTATGTGTGTGAGTATGTATGTGAGTGTGTGCATGTGTGCATGTGTGAGTGTGTATGTATGTATAGATGAGTATGTGTGTATGTGAGTGTGTGAGTGTGACTGTGTGCACTATAACACCTAGGGATCGGAATGGAGAACTAAGGAAACCTGGAAAAGCAGTGAGCACCAGCTGAGGCAGGAATATGGACTGGACAAGGCAAGCCTGTGCAGACTCCTGCTGTGGGGTGGAAACAGGAAGAGCGCTCATGATGAAAGGTTCAATTTACAGACAATGAGGGGCATAAGCAATAGAAGATGGGTGTCATAGGAAGGGAGGAGCCAGAGGTTCCTCCCCAGGCCAGCAGCTGAGTAACTGGGTAAAAAGTGGTGGCTCTGTCAAGACTCGGAGAGAAGACTGATTTGGGAGACAGAGGCAGGGGGATCAGGAGTTCAAGGCTGTCCTCAGAGAAGTGATGCAGTAAAGTCAAACCTGCTGTGGGCAATGTCATCCCTAGGCAGGGGGGCCTGGACTATATAAGAAAGCTGGCTGAGCAAGCCAGAGAAAGCAAGCTAGTAAACAGGGTTCCCCTGCTGGCTCCACTCTCAATCCTGCCTTGGCTTCCCTTGATGGTGAATCGTAACCTGTAAGCTAAGCAAACCCTTTCTTTCCCAAGTTGGTTTTGGCTGTTGCCGTAATAATAGCAATGGAACAGCAAACTAGAACACTGTTCTTCCAGAGAACCTAGGGTTGGTTCCCAGCATCCACATGAGACAGCCCACAGCAGCCAGGGACTCCAGCTCCAGGGGATCCAATGCCCTCTTCTGGTCTCTGTGGGCACCCACAATCTCATGCCCCTAACTACACACAGGCAAGCAAATAAAAACAAAGCCAGGTAGTAGTGGTACATGCCTTTAATCCCAGCTTCTGGGAGGCAGAAGCAGGCAGATCTCTGAGTTTGAGGTTAGCCTGGTCTATAGAGCAAGCTCCAGGACAACCAGGGCTACACAGAGAAACCCTGTCTTTAAAAAAAACAAAATGGGCTGGAGAGATGGCTCAGTGGCTAAGAGCACTGCCTGCTCTTCCAGAGGTCCTGAGTTCAATTTCCAGCAACCACACGGTAGCTCACAACCATCTGTAATAAGATCTGATGCCCTCTTCTGGTGTGTCTGAAGACAGTGACAGTGTACTCACATACATGAAGAAAGAAAGAAAGAAAGAAAGAAAGAAAGAAAGAAAGAAAGAAAGAAAGAAAGAATAAATAATGCTTAAAAAAGACTTCCAGCACAAATGAACACTTCTCCAGCCTCCTCTGTTGGTCCCTTGGGCTCTACATCAGGGACAGGGCTTATTCTCTGCTGAGTTACACAAGACCCTTGTCTTGTACGTATGTATATGCATGAGCATACACGTTGAGGATACTGCCTTCCATACCCAGGCCCCTCCTGTTCTCATCCCTGCTAGTTCCCCTGCTCTCCTACACAGTTTTTAAAAAGAGTTTTGTTTTATGTGTATGGACATTTTGCCTGCAGGTATGTAAGTGTACCACTTGCATGTCTGGTGCTTGAGGGGGTCAGAAGAGGGCCTTAGGACTGAAGTCACAGGCAGTTGTGAACAGTCATGTGGGTGCTAGGAATCAAACCTGGGTCCTCCGAGGGAACAATCAGTATTTTATTGATTGCCACCATTCTGACTGAGGTGAGAGGGGATATTTATATATTTTAATTTACATTTTCATGATGGCTATTGAAGTTGAACATTTTTTTCAAATATTCAGTAACCATTTGTGCTTCATGCTTTAAGAACTGCCTGTTCATTCCATTAATCTATTTATTGAGTTGATTATTTTGTTTGCATTTAGTTTGAGTTCTTGGTACATTCAAGACACTAGTTCTCTACCAAATATATAATTAGCAAGAGTTTTATAGACTTTTTTTTTTGAGACAGTATTTCACTATGTAGCCCTGGCTGACTTAAAGCTGGCTATTAGATCAGGCTGGCCTTATACTCACAGAGATGTACCTTCTTCTGCTTCATGAATGCTGGTGTTAAAGACGAGAGTCACCATGATGCCTGGCTTTACAGCGAGCTTTAATTTTTTTTTTCATTTTAAAAAAGATGTATTAGTTTTATGACATCAGATTCCCTGGGACTGGAGTTGCAGATGGTTGTGAATCTCCATGTGGGTACTGGGAATCGAACCCAGGTTCTCTGTAAGAGTAACAAGTGTGCTCAACCACTGACCAATCACTCCAGCTCCTCTGTCCACCCTTATGTGGGTTCCCGGGATGGAACTCAGGATCCCAGGCTTACAGGAAACCCCTTTTACCTACTAAGCCATCTAAATGCTACCATAGGCCATTTTCAATGTCCATATGAAACTTCTGTCCCGATGCCAGCCTGTCCAGGGTGGGACTTTGTTCTGCCTGACCTATGTGTCAGGTTTACAGCTGTTGCTGCCTCGCACCCACAAACAATAAGTACAAAAGCTATAGGCAGTAGCCCATGACTATGTTATGGTGACTAACTGGGTCCCTGTGCCAATGGAGAAGCAAGCATTGAGAATGCTCCCTGATTCCAAACCTCCGAGGCAGAAGATGGATGAGGTCAATTTGGATCGTGAGCTTTGGGATCAACCTTTGTGGGACAGCAGAGTAGAGCTGTCCCTCCCTCACAGGAAGTCAGGCAAGTCTGGAGAGCTTAGGGACATTCATATAGATGTCACTGCTGAGCCTGTGTGGAGGGAAAAGAGCAGAACCAAGAGACGTTCCCAGGAGAGACATAAGTAAACTCTCAAACAGACTGTTTCCTCTCCGGTTCCAGATGCGTTCATTCTAGCCCTGTCCTGCAGGGCCACCAGGCAGTTAATTACCACCAGTCATCAACTCTGGGTCTTTTCACACATATCTTGGATTCTTTATTTATAATTGTTTTTGTAATTAACAAGTTTTTAAGACTTATAGGGCTGGTGAGATGGCTCAGTGGGTAAGAACACCCGACTGCTCTTCCGAAGGTCCAGAGTTCAAATCCCAGCAACCACATGGTGGCTCACAACCATCTGTAACGAGATATGACTCCCTCTTCTGGAGTGTCTGAAGACAGCTACAATGTACTTCCATATAATAAATAAATAAATCTAAAAAAAAAAAAAAAAGACTTGTATTCTTCTGTCTGCAGAGCTGCCTCAGGGGTTAAGACCCTTGGTTGTTCCTTTGGCTGAGGGCTCTGGTTAGTCTCAACACTCACATCACACACATGCAACTCCTTGTCCAAGGAATCTGAAACCCTCCTCTGGCCCCCAGGGGGACCTCCATGCAAATGGCATGCACACATAAAATAAAGATTTTAATAAAGGATTTGTAGTCTTGATTTTTAAAAAAGACTTTAAAATATTTTTATGTTTAGGGGTGTTTTGCCTGCATGTATATTTGTGTACCATTTCAAGCCTGGTGCTGGCAGAAGCCGGAAAGATGATGTTGGGTCCTCTGGAACTGGGGTTGTAGATAGTTGTTAGCCACAGTTTGGTTGCTGGGAATGGAGCCTGAGGCCACTAGAAGAGTAGTAAATTGGGTGCTCTTAACCACTGGACATCTCTCTAGCCACCTCCTCCCTCCTACTTTCATTCCTTCCTCTTAAGATAGAATGCAGCCCAGGCTGGCCTCAAATGCTCTCTGTAGAGGACCATCTTAAACTTCTGATCCTCCTCCATTTACTTCCCAAGTGCTGAGATTATAGACAGAAACAGTCATACCTGGCTTATGTGTGTTTGGGGATCAAACCCAGGGCTTCATGCCAGGTAAGCACTTAACCAACTGAGCTATGTCCCAGACCTCAAAAGTAGTTTTCTATACAAAATTGAAGCCACTGCCAACAAAAACCACAGCAGAAATAAATACTTCCCTTCTGAAGTTCACCATAATGAGAAGCAGAGGAATTAATTAAAAAAAAAATTCGAAAGAACAAGAACAAAGCAAGCCTCAAAGGAGATGGAACCTATAAAACAATTGTGGGTTTGAACGCGACTCATGGGCAGATCCAGTGTTCGGCATGTGTCAGGCCTGGGTTCAATTCTCAACACTGAAAAAGTGGACAGTCACTGGCAACTGAACTGGAAGACATGAGAAACCAAATCCTGTCAGCTGCGGGCAAATTGAGATGCAACTCATTCATGCCACAGAACCCCTGAGAGGCCTGGATTTGGAGGCACCAGGTAACACCGGAAGCATGTTAGGCGGGTTAAATATCTGTTGGAGAAGCAGAACACCACCACCTGGCTCCTCACTGTGCCAAGGGAGTAACTGTACTTTTTGCACCCAGAAAAGGGTACTTGGCTTCTGGGAAGTTTAAAAGAATAAATAAAGTTTTTGGGCCGAAAACCATGTGTCACAGATCAGTGTCCCTGTACCTTTGTGCAAGGTGGAAGTTTAAGTAGGATGTTGTATACTGAATAAAGATACCTACATCACATTTCTCTTCTTCCCCTCAGCAAGCAGAATTGTGCATTCAGATTTTTTTCTGTCTCGGGAGGAAATTAGAAGAAACTTTTCCAGGAAATTTGATCAAGCAGGGGGCAGAAAAAATTCTTACAGCTGTTAACATCAGAGGCTTCCCAAGGAATTGGACCAATCAAATTACTCTACAGTGAAATGGCCAGAACATGTGCTCCACATATACAAAGGAGAGTCCAGAGAGCCCTTCCATGTCCCATTCTTAACTATGTCAGTAGACAGACAGTTCCCAGAATGGTGGCCAAATAAGAGGTCTGGAAAGCAACTGCACAGATGGGACTAGGTCAAAGGCCGGGGAGAAAGGTCCTCAAAGTGATGCCATGGACGGGATGGCTACTACATTTGAACATACTGAGCGATGTATAGCACTCTGGGGAGCTGGAGGGAGTGGGGCTGAATTAGCAATAAGCACACAGAAAACCAGGCAAATGACAAGCCTGCCTTTTACTAAGTCTAGAGATTAAAAAGAGTTCTGCAGGAAAGGGAATGCAGCCCATTTGGATGGTTAGAAAGTTGAGGGACACGAGGTGAAGTTGGTAGTCTGTGAAAAACCATCTTTACTTTTCATATTAAGAGCCAGGGTCTGGAACTCAGTGGTAGCATGGGCAAAGCTCTGAGTTCGATTCCCAGCAAAGAGGAAACAACAACAACAACCCAACCAACCAAAAAACAAACAAACAAAATCCCTGAGTTGGTGTATTCTACCCAACAGTTCTGCAGTGGACTATGGGGTAGCTTAGTGGGTAAAGATACTTGTCACCAAGGGTAATGACCTGAGTTCAATCCCTGGTGCAAAGTGATAACGAACCTCCAAGCATATGCTCTGGTACATGCACACCCCTTCCAAAAATATACAAATAAAACTTAAAGCAAACACAGAAGTAAAGAAAAGTCCCCCATAGATACCAGAGACAATAGGGTCTCATGTACCTCTGGCTAGACCTCAGTGCCACCATCTCCAGTTTATGAGTATGCTTGGCTCACAGGAATTGGCACTATTAGGAGGTGCCAATTGGCACTATTGGCCTTGTTGGAGGAAGTGCATCACTTGGGGGAGGGGATGGGGGGGTTGAAGTCCTATGCTCAAGCTCCACCCAGTGCAGAAGGGAGCCTCCTCCTGGCTGCCTGCTGAATGAAGTCTCCTCCTGGCTTCCTTCAGATCAAGATGTAGAACTCTCTCTTCTAGCATCATGTCTGCCTGCACGCTGCTAAGCTTCCCACCATGATGATCATGGACCGAACCTGTGACATTGAAAGCCAGCCACAGTTCAATGGTTTCTTTTATAAGAGTTGCCTGGTCATGGTGTCTCTTCACAGCAATGGAACCCTAAGACAGTGGGGTACTGGGGATTGAACCCACAAATTTGGCTTCATGCATTCTATGTATGTTTTTTACTAGTTGAACCCCGCTTTTCTAGCAGTTTCCCCCTTTTCAGTTAAGCTCCTAGAGTTCTCTCCTATAGTTTGAAATGGAAAGAATGTTAGCTACATAGCTCTCTGGCTCATCGCTTACCCACCCCCACCCAACCTGCACTCCCAGACAGGGTTTCTCTGTGTAATCTTGGCTGTCCTGGAACTCGCTTTATAGACCAGGCAGGCTTTGAACTCACAAAGATCAGTCTGCCTCTGCCTCCCAAGTGCTGGGATTAATGGTGTGTGTCACCAGGGCCCAATGGTGACTCAGCATCTCTGGATAACAGGCTTCTCACTCAGGTCCCACGTCTCTGTTCCTTTTGATTCCTGGTAACCTCGGCGGTTAATCCTTTTTCTTTTCTCTATACCTTTCCCATCCTTCGTACAAGTATCCGCCACACCCATTTATCAAAGTCAGATTTCCTTTGAATGTGTGGGTTGGGTTGTGTCATGATCTGAATCATGTCACCAGGAAGATACCTGCCTGGGCATCCCCTTCTTCTTCCTCCCTCCCCTTTGCTTTTTTGACAGGTTTTCTTGTGGCTCATACACCACTGCTGGCTTTATTCAGTGCTAGCTATCAAACCTGGGGCCTCATGGATGCTAAGTAAGCATTCTACTAAGATACATCCCCAGGTCCAAAGGATGTTACCAGTGCCACTTTTCTGCTTGATATTTACCCCCAATATGGAGAATTGAACATAGGGTCTTGTACAAATGAGACAAGCTCTCTACCAATTAGCTTGACTTGTTTACCAATATTGTTTACCAATTAGCTTGTCTTGTTACCAATATTCCCTGCCTGCTTAGATTGACAGTTCTATTGGCTTACTCTTTCAGGTGTAAATTGACTTCATTCCTGTGAGGGATGTCACAAGATCTACTATAGCCAGGTTGATCTTGAATTTGACCTGCTGCCTTGGTCTCCCAAGTGTTGGAGTTACAGATGTATGCCATCATAACTGGCTTGCAAACTGATTTCTTTCTTTTCTTTCTTTTTCTTTTTTTACTTTTAATCTACATCCTACCTTCCCCATAGAAAAATTTGAACTTTACACAACCAATAAAATATAAATAATAGTAATTAGAAAATAAAACCAGACCAAAGTGGATGTTAAAGGGACAGAGAAATGAATGTTTGGGGGATATGTGGTAAAATGATGTCACAAAGTACTGTTCTTGGCCTGAGGTCACCGGAGAGTAAGGCTATCAGCAGTGACAGGCATGGAGACACAGCCTCACACTGTTGCCAGCACAGCCAGGGAGTTCTCTTCTCGTTTAGGGACAGACTTCCACTCAGGCAAGAACGGGGTTATTGGCGTTAGGGACAGACTTCCACTCAGGCAAGAACGGTGTTATTGGTGTTGCTGTAGAAAAGATTCAGAACAAGCCAGTGTAAGGCAGTATTGGAGTTTATTAAGAGATTATAATGTATTTTTTAAGCTGAGAGTAAGAGAAAGAGGCTCAGGAATTGAAGACATCCCCAGGTACGGGCATGGGCTCCTCAGAGGAGCTTTTCTCCTTATGTTCTTACAGTGGCTTGCTGCATCATCCTGTGGTTTCTGAGTTACATTGCTCAGAGGTGTAATTAAAGGTTAAAGAGCCTTCTTTTGTAAACTTAGTGGTAGAGTGAGTTTACAAGGGCATTATCTAGACTTAGTGGGAAGATGAGAATGTTCAAACTCAAGGTCAAGGATCACTTTTTACTGTAGGGTTTTTTTATTGCCTTTGCCCTCTTTGTTTCAGATGTCTTTTTTTTTTAAACATTGATTGATTGATTGATTGATTGATTGTGTTCATGTGTAGGTATGTTCATGCACATGCTAGGGCACATGTGTCAAAGTCAGAAGACGACTTGTGGGACCCAGTTCTCTCTTTCTACCGTGTGGGGTCCAGGAACAAACTGAGGGAGGCAGCAAGCCCCTTTCCCTGCTGAGCCTTCTCACCGCCCCTCTTTCAGGTGTCTTTTAGGAAAACCCTGCCTCTGCAGGCAACTTTGGCTTTACCAGTGGTGTGCGAAATTTCCTGATTCTTCCAGAGGGATAAGCTAGCCAGGTATCAGGGTGAAGTGCCTTTTCCCCTCCTGTCATTTCCTTCTCCTGTGTCCTTAATTTTCTGCCTTTCTGACCTGCCTCAAGCTAAGCTAGACATCTCAGGATTTAGGAGGTACTGCACATAAATACAATTGTGATGGTTTGGATGAGAAATGTCCCTTGGTCCCAAGGTGCTCTTTGGGAGGTGTGGAAGGCTTCGGAGGTGTGGCCTTGTTGGAGGATGCCTGACACTGGAGGTAGGTTTGAGAGCTAAAAGACTGGAGCCAGGCTGATTTCTTTCTATCTGTACCTGAAGATGTGAGCCCAGAGCTGCTGCTCCAGCACTGGCTGCTGTCTAGGGCTCTAGCTCTCTAGAACATAAGCCCAAACAAACCCGTTCGTTCTCCTATGAGGTGACTTGATCATGGTTTATCACAGGAACAGAAAAATAACTAATGCGCTTACTGAGTGCTAAAATCATCAAGGTTATGGTGGGCCACGCCTAAAAGGGAAAAAACTGAAATGTTCTATTCGGGGGCTGGTGATTGTGTAATTTACTGATGGGGGGGGGGGCGTGCCACAGTGTGCACACATGTGGCGGTAAAAAGATTCCCAAGGCTCAAGGTGTCTTTCCAAGCTACTGATGTCATATTTAAATTCCAGGCAGATGGAAAAGATCAGAAGTGAGGAGGGAATTTCCTTTCTATACTAAGGATAGGTTCAGGAAGTCCTACTTTTATTTTAATGTCCCAAAGGTAATCATAGGACACATCTAGATAGAAAGGAATCCGGAGAATGTAGCATTTCAGCCTGTGTGCAGCTGCTGAGGTTGTTAAATAGCGGCTTCTGAGATAAGCACTTGCCAGCGCACAGTGTATGAAGATGACGATAACACAGTTCTTGCACTTGTTACATAATACCATTCTGTTGGGTACGAGTGCGTGCAGAGACCAGAGGTGGAGAGCAGAGGCCAGAGAGGAAGACTGTGTCTTCTTAGCTGCTCTCTACCTTAGTTTTTGAGACAGAGTCTCTCACTGAACCTCAAGGTCACTGCTTTTCACAGATTGCCTGGCCAGCAAATCCCACGATCTTCCTGTCTCCATCTGCCCAGTACTGGGATTACGGACACTTGCTTGTCTGGCTTTTCACATGGATATTGAGAATCTAAATTTAGGTCCTCAAGCTTTTATGGCATCCACTTTACCAACTGAGCCATCTCCCCAGGCCTTTTTGTCTGGCTTCCTGAGACAGGGTCAAATATAATCAGGGATGGTCTTGAACCCCTGATCCCCTGCTTCCAACTCCCAAGTACTGGGATTTTAGGCATATATAATCCCATGCTAAGAACTTAAGGTCATAGATAATTTTTAAATACCTGGCTAATCTTAATTATTTAATTTAATTTTGTTTGGTTTGGTTTTGGTTTTTGAGACAGGGTTTCTCTTTGTAGCCCTGGCTGTACTGGAACTCTCTCCATATGTAGACCAGGCTAGCCTCAAACTCACAGAGATCCTACTGCCTCTGTCTCCCAAGTGCTGGAACTGAAGGCATATGCCCACCGTGCCTGGAAATTCTTTTTAATTTTTAAAGGACTCTTCATACAGACTTCCACAGGGGCTGGCCTAGTTGTGATCCTACAGTGAATAAGAGGTCCTTCTCTCTCTATTCTCAGGATTTGTTTCACTTATTTTCCTGAGCATGGCCTTTCTAACTGGTAGTTGACAATCATTTAATATTTAATCATTAACAGACTATGGTACCATTAAAAATATATCTCAATTGGGCTGGTAAGATGACTCAGTATGTAAAGGCACTTGCCACCAAGCTTGATGACCTGAGCTCATAGAAATGACTACCTCAAGCTGTCTTCTGACCACGTGTGTCATGATACACAAGCTCACACACAGACTCACACACACACATAAATAAATAAACAAATATATTTTAAAATATACATATCTTGGAAAGATGTGAATTGTAGGACAAAACTACAAGGTAAGCTTGAGTCTGTCTAGAGACACAGGGGGAGGTTTATGAAGACTGTGGCAGATTGGGGGCTCTGTGGCCCAAATTTGAAATCCCAGCACTTAGGAGGTTGAGTCAGGAGACTTGCTGTGAGTTCCAGAACAACCTGGTTTACATAGTGTAACCTTGGCTAGAGTGTGAAACCCTGGCTCAGAACAAAACCAAGCAAAAAACAAACAAACAAACAAACAAACAAACAAACAAACAACACACATCCCAACCCCACTAGTTGCATGGTGATTCAGTGAGTGCTGGAAAGTCGTGCTTCCAGTGCCCCTGAAGCTCAAAGCAAGATGAGCTGCCCCACACCTGAGATGATGAGGGTCCTTTTACTCTCTTCAAATGGAAGTTACAGGCAGGCAAACACCCATATACATAAAATAATTACTTAAAAAAGTAAAAGCCCTCAGAGCTGCATCAGCAGCTACCCTCTGCCCATCCCACACATTCGAAGTCATTGAGAGAACAGGGATCTGAGGTGAGAGTTCAGAGTTCATGTGACTTGGGACAATATCCAGTGACTGTGAGGATGTGGAGAGATAAGAACTTTAGAGAGCTGTTGGTGTGAACTTTCTGGGCCTTTCTAAGGGGAACTTGTCAATATGTAAAAACATCTGCAAAATGTCCATTCCCTTTGGCACATCCGTTGTTAGAAATCTCTCTCAAGGAAGTGATAAAAGCCTGGCTCGCAGCACACATTTAGAACAGAGTTTGAAGACAGCATGAACCACAGGATGAAGCCAGTGTTAAAACAAACACAAAGACAAAATGGCATTAAACAAGAAAAAGAAAAAGAAAAGCTGGAGGCTGCAGAGATGGCTCAGTGCTTAAGAGCTCTGTCTGCTCTTACAGAGGCCTTAGGTTCGATTCCCAGAACCTACATGGTGGCTCACAACCATTTGTAATTCCAGTTCCAGGGGATCTGATGCCCTTTTCTTTTCTTTTCTTTTCTTTTCTTTTCTTTTCTTTTCTTTTCTTTTCTTTTCTTTTCTTTCCTTTTCTTTTCTTTTTTTTTTTTTTTTTTTTTAAGTTTTTCAAGACAGGGTTTCTGTGTGTAGCTCTAGCTGACCTGGAACTCACTTTGTAAACCAAGCTGGCCTCGAACTCAGAAATCCGCTTGCCTCTGCCTCCCAAGTGCTGGGATCAAAGGTGTGCGCCACCACCGCCCAGCTTGATGCCCTTTTCTAACCTCTAAGAACACCAGGCACCCACATGGTACAGATATACACACCAACAAGAGGAAGAGGGAGGAGGAAGAAGGAAGAGGAAGAAGGAAGAGGGAGGAGGAAGAGGAAGAAGGAGGAGGAGATTCAGCAACACAGCAACTTTTGAACTTCAGAGACTGTTTCTGAACAAGAAGTACAACTTCCCTGGGCAGTGGTGGCGCACGCCTGTAATCCCAGCACTTGGGAGGCAGAGGCAGGTAGATTTCTGAGTTCGAGGCCAGCCTGGTCTACAGAGTGAGATTCAGGACAGCCAGGGCTACACAGAGAAATCCTGTCAAGAAAGAAAGAAAGAGAGAGAGAGAGAGAGAGAGAGAGAGAGAGAGAGAGAAAGACAGGGAGGGGGGAGGGAGGGAGGGAGGGAGGGAGAGAGAGAGAGAGAGAGAGAGAAAGAAGAAAAAAAGAAGTACAACTTCCTGCTGGGTATGGGGGAGCACGCTTATCACCCTAATCTTTCAGAGGATGAGGCAGGAAGATCCAGGATTCAGGGTTCACTATAGAGAGAGTAGGGTGCCCAATTGAGCTACATGACCAAATAATAGCAAAACTAAACAAACAAACAAAAACAATCCAAGCAGAATGAATCCAATGCATTTCAATGTGAGACATAACTGTTGAGTTCTAGCCAAGAACCACGAGCTGTCCTGTCCCCAGTCCTTCTCTTCCCCTCCTGACTGTGCTGGCCCTGCCATTGCTATACAGGAAAGGTTTACAAGAGTCACTTCACTGCTTGGATTACAGTCCCCGCAGCTGTTTGGTGGGATGTTCTAAACCTGGTGTTCATCATTGTCTTCTCCCATGATGTCTTATTCCTGTTTTGGAGTCATCTTCCTACTGATCCTTCATTGTCAAACAGTCTTCTTTATAGGTGTTACTAACTCTCACATGCTTCCACATATCCTGTGATGCAAGTGTCCTTATTTATGTACTTACCTTTGACAGGCTCTTACTATATAGTACTGGCTGCCCTAGATCTAGTTGTGTGTGTCAATCAGGCTGGCCTTGAATTCACTGAGACCTGCTTGCCTGGGCTTATCAGTGCTGCTATTAAAGGCATGAGCCACCAGGCCAGGGTGTCTTTAAAGTTAAAGGGAAAACTGGATTAGAAAGTATTGGGTTGTTCTTTTTCTTAGATTTTTTGTATAGACATTGCTTCTTTGCTGACATTGAGTGCTGCTTTTGGTTAAATCTATGGCCAAGTGAGATTTATCCCACTACATATGACCTAGCCCTTTTACATGGATCTAATACAATTTTTTATCTCTGATGTGCAGCAACTTTACCAATATGTACCTTAATCTGTATGTTATTTAGGATGTAAATTCAAACAGAAGCCCAAACTAACAATAGGTTTATTTAGTTATGTATTTATTATTTGTGTGTGTGTGTGAGAGAGAGAGATAGCAGAAGGTTTTTTTTTCCTCACTGCAATATAGATAATTTATTCAATGAATTTAAATTTAACACCATTTGAAAATAAGGCAAGATTCTTGATAATGAGGAGGAGTTTTGAGTTTGGGTTTTGTAGGACGTGTGCAGGTTTTATTTTCATGGCTTGGCACCACCTCTTGCAGGCTCTGAATCTGAACAAGCTGATCAGCTGGGCTCTTGTTTTTCTTGGCTCGGTGACCTTCACTGAGTGGACTTTCCTGGGAGGGTCAGCTATGGAGAGCAGGTCTGGCTTTTCCATGCCCTGGTACAGCTGACAGATGGAGCTCAGCAGCTGGCTGGGGTCCTTCAAAGGTTTCTCACTGACCAGGACCAGGGCACATACTCATGGGGCGGCAGTCTGTATACCTTTCCCCTGAGCTCCTCCAAACCCATGAGGGCTCCTTAGCTCTCCTTCCTAGAAGACTGTTTTACCTGTGTCCTGCTAGCTGCTTCTCTGTTGTTCCTGCAAACCCAAAGAGAAAGTCTCTATCTCTTACCTGGAGATCCTTCTGTAAAGACTCTTCCAAGATGGGGATGTGGGTAGGAGGAGGGAGGGAGGGAATGAGAGAGAGAGAGAGAGAGAGAGAGAGAGAGAGAGAGAGAGAGAGAGAGAACTAACAAAGTTCCAGTTGCCTATAAAAGAAGTCTCTGGTTCCTCCCTATACCCTTGGCAGGTCACTGTTCCTCCCTATACCCTTGGCAGGTCACTGTCATGGGGGCTTGGGGTAGGGAGCTCCAAGCCAAGTCAGTAGGGGCTGAAGCATTTCACCTTTACTGTGGAGTAGCTCAAGACCACCCAGCTAACTTTGGGTCATAGAGCAAAGAACACAAGACCTCCCCCTAGCAACAAGCCTTAAAACAGGCAGGAGCTTTCCATTCTTTAGCATCTTTATCTATCTAGGCTTTTGGAGGCACAGGTAAACTGCATCTCTCTGCAGGACACACCTATCTGCATTTGACAAATGCAACATCTATTTCAGCTTTTATATTTTACTAACCATTAGGCTTTCTATGTACAATAATCAAACATCCCATAACAGATCTGGGGAAGCAGCACTTTGGAGGTGAACTAATGGGAAGAAAGTGGAAACACTTTCCTGGACACACTGGACAGTGGCTGACGTCCGAGGTCTCTGTTTCTTCCTGCCTTGCCATGGTCTGTATCGAAATGATTTCTTGGTAATTAAATTAATAATTTTTCTTTTGTTCAAAAAAGCTATAGTTTTACATATAGATCCATCTTATATAATGAGACTCCTATTAAGTAGACAGGAAACTACAGTGCGTTTACAAACAGATGCAAAGGAGAGAAACAGAATCTACCTACCTTGGCCTTCCATGTGCTAGTTATGGGCCTGAGTGAACAGACCTGGCAAGAGCACGATTTTATTATCTCATTTACATGTATGTGTGTGCACCTGTGTGGAGGTCAGGGGACAACTGTCTGCCACCGTGTGGATCCCAGGAATTGAACTCAGGTCATCAGACTTGGCATCATGGACCCTGTACCCACTGAGCAATCTCACCAGCCCAGAGAACACTTGTAAATCAACTACTTCATTTTAACACTTTCTCACCAGATCTGTTTTCTCCTATCTGGGGCTATACCACACACATCCCTCCATTTCGTGAGGTTGTGGATGGTGTGGCCACAACCCCTACAACATTTGTGACCATTACTGGTCTCCTATTCTCTCCCCCATAGCTCCCTCATCCGAAGCAAGTTCCCCAGTCTAGCTGGAAATTACATAGTTAATGTGGCATCTGCATGTGGCTCCTGTGGTATGTCTGCTTTCCCCTCTGTCTGCTGCTTTAGGGAGGAGCTGACCTCCCTGAAGGCATTCCAGCTGCTTGTCTTGTGGCTCACAATGGACCTGTGAAACTGGAGATATCCAAACAGTGCTTTTCTCTCTTAAAAAAACTCTTCCTCCTCTTCCTTTTTTTATTATTATTATTATTATTATTATTTTTTGTTTTGTTTTGTTTTTCGAGACAGGGTTTCTCTTTGTAGCCCAGGCTGTCCTGGAACTCACTCTGTAGACCAGGCTGGCTTCAAACTCAGAAATCCACCTGCCTCTGCCTCCCAAGTGCTGGGATTAAAGGCGTGCACCACCACGACTGGCTCCTCTTTCCTTTGAGTCAATGTCTCACTGTGTAGACTGGGCTAGCTTCGAACACTGTGAGTTCCAGGTACATTGAGAAATAAACAAGGTTGAGAAGTGATTGAGGAAGACAGCCTGTATTCATATACACATAACAACAACAACAACAACAACACACACACACTCATGCATAAAACTAAACAACAAAAAGAAAAAAACAAAAATCAATTGACTGTTAAATCACAGAAAAAAATAGGCCGAATAATTTCATTTATATTATATGTAAGAACTCATCCTATTATGGTAGCACTTGTCAATAATCCCAGTACTTGGAATGCAGAGGCAGGAAGTTCAGGAATTCAAGGCTAGCCCAATCTATGCAACAGATTCAAGGTCAGCCAGAGCTACAAGAAACCTGTTTCAAAAACAAAACAAAACAAAACAAAACAAAAACAGAAGATAACAAGGCAAGATGTTCCCTTCCCCCAAACAGAAATATGATGTGAGAAAATACCCCAGAAAAGTAAAATTCTAATAAAAAGAAGGTAGAATTAAGAAAAATTCAGATAATGATAGACTCTGGAAGTTCACTGAGGAGGGCCTTCTAAGACTCCAGTTAAATTTAGTTACTCTAAGTCTGGATCGTAGGTACGTGTTTCACTTTTGGTTTTAGATTGCACATTTCCATGTAGCCACGTGTGCAGGTGTACACGTGTGGTGGTGTGGATGGAAGCCAGAGGTCAATCTCGGGTGTCTTAGCTCAGAAATACCACGCACACACATATCCTTTAAGATAGATTTTATTTATTGAGACAAGAGTCTCACTATGTAGTTCTAGCTGGCCTGGACCACTCTATATAAACCAGGCTGGCTTCAAACTCACAGACATCCACCTGACTGCCTTGAGTGCTGGGACAGACTCATGCCACCTTACCCAGCCTTACCTCATCTTTTACAAGAGGCTGGAGAGATGGCTTAGCAGTTAAGAGCACTGGCTCCAGAGTGTTAGCTCATAGGCGACTCCACTGGGCTCCTCCCAGGTGCCTAACAAGGGCTTCCTCATACCAGCTCTGTTGCATGCTAATTTCTCGGGGGGACACTTTGCCGTGGGCCCATCTGCTGCTCATCTTGTGCTACATTATTCACCTCCTAACACTGGTGCTTCTGGACTTGGTAGGATCTCCTGTTGCTTGTGCTCCTTTGTGGGTGAAAACCACGCACCAAGACCCTATCTCCCTGAGTCCAAGGAAGTGACTTTCAGTGTCCTCGATACTCTTGGAGGTGGGGGTGCTCCCGGCCACAGCCTTTAAGGCCCAGGTGCGTCCTCTTCACTCACGTCATCTGAGATGTAACCTCACAGGTTCCCTAGGCCCTACTGGGCCATCGCACTCCTTCCCGCTCGATCACCTCACTATGGAGCTTGTTCCTCAACCCTTCCCCTGTGGATGAGCCTGTACTGCTAGAGCTCCGTTTTCTTCCCTGCCTCCTGACCTCTACAAAAGCTCTGGTACCAGGTGCTAAGCCTTTCCTCCTAGCCAGGCTAAGCCACTGACCCTCGCTGAGTGTGATGACCACCGCTGAACAGCCTGGTCCCTCGTTTTGTCCTCCCGGAGTCCTGGGGATGCCTGCGACTACAGGCTACAGTGACATTTTCCTTCCTCTCATCGATGAGAAAGGTGTCTATATCTTGTCATACCTCCTTGAGATCCCTCTTACAAAATCTCCCGCCTCTACACTTGAAACCCGACCTAAAGGGCCCTAAATGTATTTACCTTTCTAATAAAATTTCTAATAGTATACAGGACATTTATGAACATTACACACTATCGGGGAAATGAAAAGAGAGACCCAATTCTCTATTTCTCTTTTTTTCGAAGCCCTGTTTCTTTCTGCTTGGTCTCCCAATAATGTTTAAATGTCTAGTCTGTACATTGTAACAGGTCAGGGCCAAGTAGGACCAGGGACTGCATACAACAGACACTCCTGTTCCTATCAAAGGCGGCTCTGAACCAAACCACTGGTCTAACCACTCCTGAGATACATGGATCATTTGTTTATTAATTTGATTCCAAAGTCTAGCTGAAGTCCGATTCATCCGTGTGGCTCTGGCTCTCAGACTGCCCACATGAACCCGAATGCCCTCCCCAATCCCTCCTCCTCCTCTCCCTCCTCCTCTTCTTCTTCCTCCTCCTCCTGCCTTCCTGCAGCCAGCCTGTATGCACTAAGCTAAGCTAAGCTTGCTCTCCTTACATGGATTTTATTACAAATTGGCATACCTGATTTCTAGATTCTCACCACCACAGACAAGTGATTCTCAAATAGCTTATTTATCTCTGATTTCTTTGCATTCTGCTCTCGAAAGGAAAAAAATAATATTTTAAGATTATGCTGTAAACTTTTATCTAAGGATCTGTAAATTGCTCTTTGGGTATGGGATAAACTTTATATAATCTGTAACAGTATTTGCCCTTATTCAGCTCTTGTTAAAGAGTATGTGTATCTGTGTGTGTAACTCAAATTCAACCCTGTGTGTATATAACTTGTATTTAACTCCATATATGTATATGTGCATGTAACTTAGGTGCATAAGTTTTAAAATTTAAAAATGTATATCTGTAGAAAAACAAGTGTTTTTAAATAGCAACCATGTCAGCCACATGGATAGCAACCTACCATGTGACTTCATTTTTTTTTTCTTTACTACACAGAGAAACCCTGTCTCGTAAAACCAAAAAAAAAAAAAAAAAAGAAAGAAAGAAATGCAAGTTGATAGTCAGTAACCTTATAAATAATCGAATCCTTTAATGTGCTCAGAAATATATTTGAAGTCATGCAAAGAACTAATGTAATTAATTCCAAGATTAGTCTCAGGTTTTATGTTTGCAAGGTACAGTTTAGAGCAGATAACTAAACACATACAGAGATTGTTTAATTCAAATATGCTTAGCAAATACTAGCCCTCCAACCTGTCAGAGACCTGCTGAATACGGCATTTAATGTTTAAACTTATTGTGATGGACAGAGACTCCCAAATCCTAACAGTGACACTCACCCCCAAGGTTTCCAAGAAGATGGCACAATGACAAAGGATTGTGGTATGATAATCACTGGGCATAACTCCCCAGTGCCTTGCCCACTGCTAGGGTCCAGCCTGAGTTGTGGACAGAGGATACCCAGAGAGTTAGTTGACTTCGTGTTGCCAAAGACATAGTCAGTTTCTCCCATATTCCTCCTCCACACAAAAAGCCTCTTCATCTTCTGGGCCTGGTGGCTAAAGACTGCCACTGTCCTCACTGCTATGTAGACCACAGGAACTTGGGACAACAGTCTAAGTAATGAACTAACCTCTGCCATTTTAATTGATATATTGGACATTTAGATTATAATTTATCCTTCTATGGTGTCTGATCATATTGACGTCTAAACTAACTGTAGCTTGACAGCTAGAGAACAACAGGCAACTAGCTCCTTACTCCAAGATAATGCACCACCGTCTTAGTTCACTAGTCAGTTCATTAGCTAGTTAAAACTGTCAGAGCTCTTATTTTAAAAGGCAAACCGGTTTGCCTTGCTTACAGGCTTCTTATTAACAATAAACAGACTTCAGATGTAACTTTAGTCCTTTATCTAAAGGGCCTCAGTTTACAGTGACTTCTCCCAATGGTCATCCACCTGTGTCTCATTCATGGTAAATAATTGGATAGGAAAAAGTGCAACGTTTATGTAAGGTCTGAGGATATAAAAGCTTAAGTTATGAGAATCTAAGACAGTGTTTTTGGGTGTAAGAAGGTGTTCTAAGGTTGCTAAATGCAAGTGAAAACTTAAATGGTGATAAAGAGGCGATTTAAGGCATTTAAAGGAATGAAATGTTTCAGGTTTCTCCCCACCCCCCTCACTCTGCTACTGTTGTATTAATGTTAAAGCTCAGAACTCCATTAATCAATGGAGTTCTGCTAAATTAGTCCAACTGGTAAAGCATTCCACTAGACAATCAACTACCATAGTTCCAAGCTCAAGATTTTAAGTTTCCTTGGGTTGTCATTTACATAAAATAGTTTCTCATTGCTAAATCTATCTATACCTAGTCTGGATAGGAAAAGCAGCCCCTCCTTCATGCTCTGTAGTTATAGTGAAAAATCAAGAGTTTTATAAGCTTCAGGAAACCCACTCAGATCCATCTCTCATGGGTCAAATGGACTCCAGATAAGTACCCCTGTCAATCAACAGCCTAAGTGTCCTGCCTATTGCCTATTTCAGATGATGGGATTCCTCCCCAACTACCTAGTTTTGGGACTCCCCTCCCCACGATTATCAAGACCATGGGCCCAAAAGTTTCAAATGTACAACTAAGAAAAAAAAATGTTTCCCTAATCTACTTAATTTTATCTTCTGCCTCTAATACATCTATGTCTATATCTATGTCTATATCTATCTATATCTATATCTATATCTATATCTATATCTATATCTATATCTATATCTATATCTATATCTATTATATCTATCTGTTCCAGTATCCTGCCAGGTCCAAATGTTTACTCAAAATCTGCATCCAAGACAACTCCAGACTATCCACAGGAGCTTTGGTCTAGCCTCATAGATGCTTCAACTGGGCCTGCACTTTCCTAGCCACAGGGTCCCACAGATCCTGGACAGCAGTGAAATAGCCTGATCTTTCAGGACTAGGCCAGCATTCCTATTTTCTTAGGGTCCTCAAAGACAACATCAACCTCAGTCAGTAGGAAATAGTCTAAAGAACACCCTTACTTGTGCCCCACCCCTTCCTAGTTCCTCATTTTTCATTAAACAAAAGGGAGGAATGTTAGCTTACAGGCGATTCCTCTAGGCTCATTCCAGGGACCTAGCAATGGCTTATGTCATCATCTGCTGCCATTACCTGCCTCCACCAACATATAAAAGGACTGCTTATCACCCCAGTGTGTTCTTACTCGCTCTCCCCCTCTCCCCCTGTGATCCCAGCTGCCCCCCCCCATTTCTGTCTTTCTCTGCTCCCCATACTCCTGTTTCTTGGTCCTCATGGCTCTGCTATCTGTCTGCCCATTTCCGTGTCCACTCGTCTGCCTCTACCAGGTCCTTGATCCACTCCCTTCCCCCACATAAACCCCTTTATACCAGATCTGCTGCTTGACACAGTTTCTCAGGGGTCACCTTGGCATGGGCCCACAAGGTAATCCCTTGTTGTATTATATTTCATAACACAGAGGTCCTGAGTTCAATTCCCTGAGCCACACGGGGGCTCACAACCCTCTGTAATGGGATCTGATGCCCTCTTCTGTTTGATGTGCTCTTCTGTCATGCAGACACACATGCCAATAGAGCACTCATGTACATAAATAAATAGATCTTAAAAAAGAAAAAAGATGAGTTGGAGCAGTGTGATGGCTCAAGCAGTAAAGACACTTGCCAACCAAGCCTGATGGTCTAAGTCTGATTCCTGGAGCCCACATGGTGGAAGGAAAGAACTGACTCCCAAAGTTATCTGACTTTCTTGTGCCCTGTGCTTTGTATGTCTCCTTCCCCCAAACACACAAAAGAACAAAAAATAAAAACAAAAAAACCAAAACAACCCCTCCCCCCCCCAATTTAAAAAAACAACTGTAAGAGATAGAGCTGTCTCTCTTTTGGAAGACTTTAAAGGTAGGGGAGAAGAGAGATGCTTTCATTTCTTCCCCATGCTGCATCTTTCTATGACTCTCTCTTCACAGGGTTAAATCACTCCCTCACCCAGGCAGAGAAACACTGGCGTGATGTCATTGAATTTCCACACAACACTAACAATGATTCCAGGGAAAGCAGCAAGGAGCTTTGTGACTCTGAGATTGCTTATTTATGGAACCTTTGAAAGCAAATGGCTTTTGAAGCGGAAACTTAAGGGTTCTTTGGAAAGTCAGTTGTCTTGGATGGTGTTTTGTTGGGGCAAACACCTGAAGGAGTGTTTTCTTGAAGCAGACACAGGTGAAAGGCTAAGACAGACTTATGGAAGAATGTTTGGCTGAAACAGACACAGGTGAAAGGATGTTTTGCTAAAGCAAGCACATGAAAGGTCTCGTGATGAAGGCTTCTTCACTAACGACATGCATGTATTGGTCCGCCTTACATTGTGTAGTTGAGCTCCATTTGTTGGGACTCCATAGAGGAAAACGCACCAAAAATCTTCTAGTAGTGTACTGCATTTCCACAGACTCAGGCTGATTGACAGAGTGATGTCAGCTGAGACAGACTCACGTGCTAAGGCAAGACTTATATGGAGGACAACACGAGAGTTTGAAGGGAGTGTAAAAAGGACTTGAGGGACAGTGATTGGCTGAGCCAGCTCAGTCAGTCAACAGGGTCTCAAGGGAGGGAGTGAGGATTGAAAAGAAAAAGACAATTAGACAACATTATGACCTGACTCAGCCAGTGCTGAGGCTGAAGCAGGGTTATTTTTTCCCAGTCAGCTTTTATACCATTCTAGGCACTTGCAGAGAATAGGGTCAGTTCTTAGATCAAAGATAAAGTAATCAAACAAGGTAATAAAGGGATCAAATGAGGAAATAAACAAAGCCCCTTGCTCCCTGTTTCTAAGATGGCCAAGATAAAAGGAAAGCCACACAGGCCTCTGCTGAGTTAACTTGAGTTTTGAATTAGCTCAAATGTAAATATTCTTATCTGAGCCTACTTCCTTGAGCACAGTGACAAGTGCTTGCCAAATTTCTCAAAGCGGGGTGGGGGGCGGCAAAAGCTCTCCACAAGTGATGGAAGCTGAGCTTGGCATACTTATAGAGCTAGCTGTACAATGCTTGTTGGTCTCAAGTCTTCACTGATCTTTGCCTCGCTGAGAGAGGCACAGCTGAGAACTTTCCCTGGCATTCCTATTGGCCCTGGTTTGCTCTGGCTGACTCGGGCTGAGGCTGAGGCCTAGCTATCTCTGCTAGGTTAGTGTCACCACTGCTAATTCGTGTTTACTCTCCCAACTCTACCGAACTGGACTGTGGGTATATCCGTTAAATGTTTATCAGTAGACTGAACCGCTGCTGCTGCTGCTTCTGACCTCTGTGAACTGAACTGCTGATTTCGTGACAACACAGATAAGATTTACACCAAAGAACCATTTCTAAACAGGTCCATTTCCTCATATCCTCGCTTTTCCACTACCTCTGGTGGGTGGTGGACTAAAAGAGAGGTTTCTCTGTATAGCCTTGGCTATCCTGGAACTCACTCTGTAGACCAGGCTGACCTTGAACTCAGAAATCCACCTGCCTCTGCCTCCCAAGTGCGGGGATTAAAGGTGTGTGCCACCACTGCCTGGCTTATCTTTTTCTTTTATTTCATGCTTGGGTCTTGCGTATGCCGGGCAAGTGTTCTACCATTGAGCCCTGAATTTAACTTCTACTTCCCAACAGGAACAGGAATTAGCATTAGATTTTTCTTCTCTCCTTCTGTTAGTAAGCCTATGTCCCCCAAATAGAGCTTTGTGGGGGATGGCAGGAAACTTCTCTTCTCCTTTTCTAGTAAAGGGCACACCAGATGTAACGGTTGTTGCTTCTATTATTTTTTTTAAAACTATTCACTTTTTTGTGTTTGAGTATTTTGCCTGCATACATGCATGTATAATACGTAAATGCAGTGCCCACAGAGGTCAGAAGAGAGCCCTGGAGCTGGAGTCATGAATGGCTGTGAGCCACCATGTGGGCGCTAGGAATCGAGCTTGAGTCCTCTGCAGGAGCAACAGGACTGGTACCTGCTGAGCTCTCTCCAGCCCCTGCTTCTAATCTTTTAAGTATATGCAAACCATGTCCAGGCATGGTGGTGGATGCCTGCAATCCCAGCATCATTTAGGAATATTAGCAACTCTGTCATTGCCCATTTTGTTAGTTGATTTGTGTGTGTGTTCGATATGTGTAGATGTTCACGTGTGTACAGGCTCGTGTGAGTCGTCAGAATTCAACATCGGGCAATTTCCTTTAATCAATCTCTCTCCCTTAGGGTCTCTTGCTGAAGCTGGAACTCACCAGTTAGCTAGACGGACTAGACACCAGCTTTTTGGTGAATGAAGCAGGTGCTAGCTGGGCGTGGTAGCACACACCTTTAATCCCAGCACTCGGGAGGCAGAGGCAGGCAGATTTCTGAGTTCGAGCCCAGCCTGGTCTACAAAGTGAGTTCCAGGACAGCCAGGGCTATACAGAGAAACCCTGTCTCGAAAAACTAAAAAAGAAAAAAAAAAAAAAAAAAGAAGAAGTAAGTGCTTTATCCATGGAGGCATCTCTGCAGGAAGGCTTTTTAATTCCCACACACCAGAGAAAGAGGCAAGCAGATCTCTGTGAGTTCAAGCCAGCCTAGTCTACCTATGGAGTTCCAGGACAAGCAGGGCTATGTAAAAAGACCCTGTCTCAATAAAACAAACAAATGTTCCTGTATTTAACATATATTAACATATTTTAATTCTCAAAATAGCCCCATAATATAACCATTATTATTTGTTCTCATTTTTGGGAGGAAACTGAGGCAGACTGAGTCATTTTCAGAGATCACACCACTAACACAGGATTGTGGTCACTGCCTTCAGTTGTTGCTGTGTGCATCTGGAGCCGCCTACTTGCTAAGCATACACCGTGTCGCTAGGCTAAACCTTCAGTCCCTGGCCTCCTTTTCTCTCAGATCAGTTCTCTGGTTTTGTTTCTCAATCCTGAGCTTAGGAAGACTGAGAATAACAAAACCCAGAAACGATAAAACCTCAAGTTTTAAACACATACAATGGTTGGAAATGCTCAGCATGGGAAAGGACAAAAGGAATTCTGGGCCAGCCAGGTTTGTTTGGGATCTCCAGGGTTCTCTGGAAGAAGAAGGAAACTGGTGTTCATTTTCTTGGATGTTCATCTTATTCTTTGAATGAGAGTAACTGTATCTCTAGCCTTCCTTCCACCTCAAGGAAATAAGGCGTCATTTCCCAAAGGTGGTGAGGGTCCCATCTGTTCCCTCATGGGCCATTTCCCTTGAGACCAGTGCTGGAAAAGGCCACCAGGTCCAGCAGAGTGCTTCAGAAAGGGGAGAGGATGAGAGAGCTGCTCTGTACCGTTGTTTAGAGACACTTACCTACTTGGCCAGCTTCCTCCATTCATGACTACTTGGGGGAGGACATGAAGGCCAGAGTGACAGAAGTTGTGAGTAACTGAGAAGTGGTCATTGTCTCCCAGGCAGGGAGTGTGCGGGCTGTGTGACTAAGGAGAGAAGGCCAGAGCAGCATGCTAGCCAAACAGCACTGGCTTCGTCTTCTATGTAGTCTACCAATTAGTTCTGTGTGCATGTGTGGGTTTTGGATGGGTGCAGGCCACCCTGTGGGTGTGTGTGGAGGAGAGGGACAACTTGTGAAAGCTGGTTCCCTCCCTCTGCCCATGCGGGTTCTGGGGATCAGACTTGCTTGGCAGTCAGCATGCCAAGGTCAGCATGCTTGGCAGCCAGAGACTTTGCAGAGGAGCCATGTACTTCTCTGGTAGGGTATGCCACTGTGGCATTGCCTCTTAAGGAAAAACAAACACTGGCTTTATTTTCCTCCAATGGCTATGCTGGGCCTCTGAACTATTCCAAGAATTTTGTTCTAGTTCTAGTACCTTTTAGCAAGTTAAGTTAATTTGTATTATTTAGATCATTACAATAAACCAGGCATAGAGGTTTAACAGCCCTTGAAATCTGAGCTCTTGGGAGGTAGACATAGAAAGATCAGTAGTTCAAGACCAGCCTGAGAAACAGGAGACCCTGGCTTTCTCCATATATGCAAATGTTTATGGTTCAGTCTTACGGGCTTCTTCATGTTTTTCCCAGATCACTTGGGAGCACAGTAAGGACTTCATCCTTAAACACACAGGCATTGCCTTTTAAGCAGTCAGCATAGGACTAGGAATACCTAATGTCTTGGCCACTAGATATTCAGTATGCATGACACTCTGGGTTCAGGCCCTAGCCCGGGTAAACTAGACATGGCGGTGCCCATCTGTATTCCCAGAACTTGGAAGGCAGGGGTTGAAGGAGTCTTGATCATCCTTGGCGATGTAGTGAATTTAAGACCAGTTTGGTCTATGAAGTAAGATCTTGTCTCAGAGAAAGAGAGAGATTGGGGCCAGGGCAGACAGGGAGGGAGAGAAGAAAGAGACCAAAGGCCAAAGGTGGATAATAACTAATGTGTTATGTGAACCATGAATCTTTGTTTAAAAATTACACTGCACGAGGCTGAAAGATGGTCCTCAGTAAAATGCCTCCAAAAAAATTATGAACATACAAATACACCACACACACAAAAAGAAAGAAAAGAAAATGTACGTATAGGGGACATAGCTCAGTTGGTAGAGTGCTTGCCTAGCGTGTGCCAAGTGCTGGGTTGACCCTGTGGTGGTGCCTGAGAGTCCAGAAGAGGTTTTGGGATGATGGCAAGACCTCTGATTGATTGGTTGATTGATTGATTGATTGATTGATTGATTGAGACAAGGTCTGAATATGTATCCCCTAGATCAATCCTCCTGCCTCAGTCTCCTCAGTGCTGGGATCACAACTGTGCACCAACATGGTCAAGTATTTGTCGTTTTGTTTCTTTTGCAGTTTTGGGGACTGAACCCATGGCCTCAGACATGGTAGGCCAGCACTCTGTCACTGAGCCACATTCTCTATTGTTTTTGTTCGAACCAGGATCTCATCCAATAACCCAGCCTGGCTTAGAATTCAGTATGTAGCCCAAGCTGGCTTCGAACTCTCAGAAATCTTCCTCCTTCGACATCCCCACTGTTATAAACGCTAGAACAAGCCACCATGTCTGGTTAAGTTGGTTGGTTTGTTGTCAATGTTGTTATTCAGTGCTAGGGATCAAACCCAGGCCGTAGGACATGCTAAGCAAGCACTCTGGACCCTGAGCTTTAGTGAGCGTTTTTAAATGAATGGCATTATCTTTCTGTAAAAAGGAGGCAATAGCCCTCTTAGTAAGTTACGGCTGACACTAAGTGAGATGGTGACTTGTAAATGTTGATGTGGTGTTAACACGTACAAGGGACATTGCCAGCATTAGCTCTCTCTGTAGCCTATGGTTCATCCTCAGAATAGGTGCAATGTTGTCTGTAGCTGATGATGATGGTGGCCAGGACCCAGGACAAAGAAAAAGGCAGCTTTCTCAGACAGAACTCAGATTTCAGATTCTAGACAGCACTGACTCTACACTATAGTCAGCTGGTCCTGAGTCTCTGTTTGTGTTTGTTTACAGATCCCATAGCCAGGGTTTAAGATGAGGCCATCTCAGTCTGTCTTGAGACTCTTCCAACTAATGCCCCAGGCTGCTTCCCACAAGCATGTAATAAATAACCATGTAATAAATGTAATAAATAACTGTGTTAATGTAACAAATAATGATGGAGTCTATTGGCTTGACTCCCAAACTGGACTGCCTTGGAGAAGGAAGAGGGAGCACAGAGGCCTGCAGTCAGAGCCAGGGTCCAGTCCACCTTCCCTGAACCCTGATGAATCTGGTCCTGGCTTCCTGCTTAGAGCTCTCAGGGCACCCGTAGAGCAGAAGGCCCTGGTCATCTGGAGAGGCTGCAATAGCCAGTGATGGAGGCTTAGCCCCTCACTTCTGCCCTAGGGCATATAACACTTTCTTCTGGAAGACAGGAACCCTGGCACGTAGAAGCTTGCTTCAAAACTATAGTGCATATCAACCCACTGCCTCAGCCACCCACTCAGGATCTGGTTGGCATCCAAACTCAGCCCTGGTATTCCAGTGTGAGAGGCCTTCATTGAGTGGGCATGGAATGCTGGCAAGAGGCACAGACATTAGAAATTAGGAGCTGGGGCTAATTAAACTGCCATCACTGCTTGCCAAACACTTCTATAAAAAACATTTCTATCTACCTTTCACTTAGCCCCGGCCTGGGCAATGCTGGCCTCTGGCGCAGCTCTTCTCACTAGCTTTAACTGGGAACTTGCACCTGTCTGGCATTTTGTGTGTGTGTGTGTGTGTGTGTGTGTGTGTGTGTGTGTGTGTGTGCCAGAGGGAATCCTTGATCCTTGGGTTTCAATCTCAGTAATGACCTTTACTTTCTTTAAAACCAGACCAGAAGGCTAGACTTGCTGGCCAGGGAGCCCCTGGGGGGCCTCCTGTTTCTGCCTCCCAGCACTGGGGCTACAAGTGTGTGCGGATATGACCAGCATTTTTATGCATTTTCTGGGGATCAATCTCAGGTTCTCACTCCTTTTTTTGTTGTTTTTGTTTTTTTCAAGACAGGGTTTCTCTGTGTAGCCCTGGCTGTCCTGGAACTCACTCTGTAGACCAGGCTGGCCTCGAACTCAGAAATCCACCTGCCTCTGCCTCCCGTGTGCTGGGATTAAAGGTGTGCGCCACCACGCCCAGCCAAGGTTCTCACTCTTGCAAGGCAGGAAATGTACCTACTCTTTCTCCAACTCCGGTGAAATCGGTGTTGTATGGCCATTGGTGCAGCAGTGTATGGAGGACTTCTTGTGGTAGTTGTTTTGTGTTCAGATTTGCAGGCTCCGCATACTTGGTGAGCTTGGCACATGGGCTCTTTCTCTTTATCCTGGGAATGGGAGGTCACTGTGTGTCCTGTCTTTCTGAATGGATTCCGGAGCAGGTGCTTAGGGTCCGGGTATCATAGGCTGCCCACACTACTGCTAAGTATTTTCTGGAACCCCGTTGGCTACCACCCCCAGCCCCTTTGCTCGCAGAGGTCACTGTGGCCTTAAGAGTCAAGAGAAAAGGCAAATGCGTGGATTAGACACCTGGACACACACTGAAGGCCTGCCTTGGACTCTTCAGCCTCCATACCAAGTTGCTCACAGGTTCATTTCCTTGTGCTTAGTTTGTCACACTTCTAGAACATAGCTCCTCGTGACCTCTGTATACCTCTTCACCCAGATTGCTCCATGCCTCTCCTCCTCGTTCCCGCTTTGTCTTGCATCTGAACCATTCCTCCCCCCCCGAGATCTTAGCTGTGTTCACTATTCCTGTAAGCCCCCCCCCCCCCCAGCATTCCACACCCCTTGCTTTGTCCTTGGCATTTCTTACCATCCACTATATTTCTCTCATCCACAGCTGGTCTCCCCACAAACCTCTCTAAGTAGCTTTTCTGGCTCATTCTCAGCTGTGTCATTGGCCCAGTTATGATACATGATACAGCACGGTCTCTGTGATCTCTGTGAGGCGGCTCCAGGAGTGAATGAGGTAGATCCGTGAGCTGATAAGGTTTTCACTATGGGTGACGCTAGGCAGCTAAGTGGCTTGGGTTGATCCTCTTCCCTTCTGTCCCTGACTCATGTGTCTGTCCAATAAAGCAGGCACATGAGATGCTGTGTAAGCTGCTTTCCAGCAGTAATAATTGATGAGTCCAGGCCATATCCACTTACCACTGCAGAGAGGCCCAAAAAGGCGAGAAGGGAAGGGCAGGGAGGCAGGAAGCAGCTGCCAGGATGACTAATCGGGATCTCAAGTCATCCTCCTCTCGTGCCAATCCTCACAGGCCTCAGCAAGGCTTGGGATTGCTAGCTTTTGAGAGTCACATGGCTTCCTGGCCTGACTTGTCCCTAAATGACCACGGATTGTACTTCAAAAAGTAAATCCATGTGTGACAGTGGTGACGGGGAGGGGGCGGGGCAGGGGTGGGGCTGGAAGGAGGAGCAGAGCTAGAGAAGCACTAACTATGCACATGGTTTACAAAACCAGACTTGTACTTGCCTGGGCCTTCTCATCAGTAGGCCTGGTGCTGGGTGGGAGTGGTGAAACACTGTCAGGGCCTCCTCTGACTCCGGTGCTGACCTGTCAGCCCAATGCCCCTGCTCCCCTTAAACTCCCGCTCTCCTTGTCTTCAATCTCCTGACCCCAGCTCTATCTATGTCGGTATTAGGTTCTTATGTAAAGCTTGCCTCGTGGGGCTGGAGAGATGGCTCAGAGGTTAAGAGCACTGACTGCCCTTCCAGAGGACTACAGTTCAATTCCCGGCACCCACAACTGTCTGTAACTCCAGTTCCAGAGGGTCTGACACTCTCACACATGCAGTTAAAATACCAATGCACATAAAATCAAAAGAAATGAATCTTTAAAATCATGTTATCTAAGTGGGCCAGCCTCCTTGAGGCCTTCTTGATGACGGCCAGACTCATGTGAACAAAAGAAAGCATCCTGAAATGGACGGTTTCATTACCACGGAGCCGAATTCTCATTCCTAAAAACAGTCACTCTACTTTCTATTGACACATCTATGCCTGCATGTCTATATGTACCTATTTGCATACAGGTGCCAATGGAGGCCAGAAATTACAAAAGATCTCCTGGAACTGGATTTACTGGGAACTATGAACCACTGATGTGTGTGCTGGGAATTTAACCTGCATCCTGTTTAAAAGCAGCAAGTGTTCCTAACTGCTGAGCCATCTCTCTAGTCCTCTCAAATGGTAATTCTAATGTTCAGTGTTTAGAGCGTGCCTTACTGTGGCTGCACTGTTTTACATTCCCACTGACCCACTAACCTACTTTTGCTTATATATTTTACTTAGTGATGTCCCAACCCTCACTTGGATGTCAGCTCCATGAGATGGGAGTTTACTTCTGAACACTTAGATGCTTGCACATGGTAACAGAGCAGTAAGGATTTAATGATGAGCTAGCTCAGTGCTTTTGACCTCAGTTTTGCATCATCCTGAACCCTTCAAGCCCAGCTTCAGACCCTCATAGCCTTTCTTGGCCCCTATCATGAGAATGTTCCCCCCTTTATGCTTTGCAATCTGGTTATCTGTGTGCTTGGAAGCATCTGAAAGATTAATTTCCTTAACACTAGAAGCTTTTTTTTAAAAAAAAGATTTATTTATTATTATATGTAAGTACACTGTAGCTGACTTCAGACACACCAGAAGAGGGCATCAGATCTCATTACGGGTGGTTGTGAGCCACCATGTGGTTACTGGGATTTGAACTCAGGACCTCTGGAAGAGCAGTCAGTGCTCTTAACCCCTGAGCCATCTCTCCAGTCCCCACTGGAAGCTTTTAAATCCTGTGTGTGTGTGTGTGTGTGTGTGTGTGTGTGTGTGTGTGTGTGTGTGTGTATGTGTATAAAACTTTGGGGAGTGTGTCCTCTCCTTCTATCTTGTTGAGACAGGCT